>NC_143539.1:6585303-6885303 GCF_031878675.1 Megascapheus bottae
AGATGGAAGTCTTGGGTATCAAACTGCACTGCCCACACACAAGTGAGAAACTGCGCATGCGTGGATCCGGGCTGTGCGCCCCACATACGTGGAGAGAAACTGCGCATGCGTGGACCCGCACTGTTCACCACTAGCCAGCCATTCAGGGCCTGTGCTAACCCCATCCATCTGATGGCTGGTCACATTGAGGCCAGGTAGAGTGTGTGGACACCTTGAGTCATGGTGAGAATGGCCTTTCTGTGTGTGTGTGTGTGTGTGTGTGTGTGTGTGTGTGTGTGCTGGTCATGGGACTTGATCTGAGGGCCTAGGCACTGTCCCTGAGGTTTTTCACTCAAAGCTGGTGCTCTACCACTCAAGCCACAGCTCCACTCAGGCCTTTTGGTGGTTCATTAGGAATAAGAGCCTCTTGGATGTTCCTGCCCAGGCTGGCTTCAAACCTCGAGTCTCAGATCTCACCCCCTTCTTGAATAGCTGCCGTTTATTGGCATGAGCCACCGGCATCGGGCTGGTTTTGACATTGGTGAGCATCCATGTCACCCCTCTTCCAAAGGAGTGTCCCCCCAAATGATGCCACCCCAACCCGGGCTTTCCACTGCTGAGATTCCACCCCACCCCCTTTCCCTGGAGGTAAGCTCCTGACCCAGCTTGTCTGAGGGTGGCCCTGGGCAGGCATGGTGCCCCTGCGTGCCTCTGCCTGTCCTGGCCTTATGCAGTGTGTGTGTGTGTGTGTGTGTGTGTGTGTGTGTGCATTAGTGTGAGGGGGAGTAGCCAAGAGGAGAGGAGGCCTGGCTGGGGGCTGGGCTGGGGGGTAGGCGTGAGGGGGAGGCGTCACCAGCTTCAGGGAATGGAGTTCTGCCGGAATGTTGATTACCAGACCCAAAAGAAGAAGACAGAGGGACAGCGCCCAGATCAGACAGACAGGCAGACACAAAGCCTTTACTTCACCCACCCACCCCTAAGGGGACCCAAAACTGGGGACATAGCCACCAGGATTCCCGCCCCCGCTGTCCCCCTTTTCCAGTCTTCTTCCTAGGCTCCTTTAAGACAGGGTTTGTCCTCTACACCAGGAGTTAACCCTTGGCTGTCCAGGTGGCCCCTTAGGCTCCAGCCTGGTGGGCGGAAGCAAAGGGGGGAGGAACTGTGTGGGGCGGGGAAAGGGTTGCCCCAAAGTCTAGGGAGGAAGAGAGGGAGGCAGCAGCACAGGCTTCTAGCGCTGGGAAGGGAAGGAGGCAGTCAGTGGGTCAAGCTTGGGGGAAGGTGGTTGTTGGAAAAGCAGAGCCAAGGCGAGGGGCTCCCGCTGTGCCAAGCAAGCGTGGGCAGTGCCAAGTCCCCGGGGAGCCCGGAGCTTGGGGGGGAGGGCCGGGAACAGCCTGGCCCTGCCCCCTACCCCCTCCCTCGGGAGGCGTCCAGCAAGTTTCGGAAGAAAAAGTTTGGCCTGGATCTCGTGTGCCAATGGCCCCAAGGATGGGCAGAATTCCGTTAGCCTGGTGCTTGGCATTGTCGTGCTGGGGGTATGCAGCCCCAGAGGGTGAGTGATGGGGGCTCCTAGGGGCCAAGAGGGTGGGGACTGGATGGCAGGTGTTGGAGATGCTACACTTTTGGACATTTTCTGGGAACGGCAGGGAGGAGACGGACAGGGAGAGGCAGAGGACACAGACGTACCAGGACAGGCATTGGGGGAGAAAAAGAAGACTGAGGGACAGGAGGAAAAGAAACAGAAACTGGACGGGGGTGGCCGGGGAGACAGAAGACATGGACAGACAGCCAGATGGACAGGAGAAGCTGAGGGATACGTGGGGGCTCACTTTAGGAGAGGCTGATGTGGAGATCCAAGAAAACATAACCGAGGCAGACAGAGGGCAGGAGTGGGATATGAAGTTTTAGGGGGGGTCCCCTGGCCACTGTCTTTACAGCTCCTCCTAAACACTTGTTTTCTCACTAAAGTGGGAAGGAGTGGCTCTCAGTTTTTGATTCTTTGTGTCTCTGTCTCTGTCTGTCTGTCTGTCTGTCTCTGTCTCTCTCTGTGTCTCTCTTCTTTCTCTCTCCCTTCCTTCTCTTTCCCTTCCTTCTCTCTCCCTCCCTTTTCTCTCCCTCCCAGTCACTTTTCTTCCCTCTATCCATCCCAGTCCGTTAAAGTCTTGGACCCAAAGGGCAGAGGCCAGCCCTGCCAGGCAGCCCCAGGGCATGGGAGCCCCCCCCCTACATCCCAAAGGACAGATGGACACTGGCCCTTGGTCCCCTGGGAAGATTCTCATCCTCTTAGGAGCCCCCACCCTCTGCTCCCGCCCTGCACTCTGAGATCACCCTACAACTATGTATGCTGAAAAGCTTGGAGGGGGGCTGGCAAGGGCCTGATGGGCTTGGGTGGCCCCCCCCTTGGTGGTGGGGGGCCCTTCAGCTTCTTCCCTTCCTGAGCTTGCTTCTCGACAGGTGCACGGGCTGAAGCTGAGGACCCATTTATGCAAAGTCCCGGGAACATCACAGGGGCCCGGGGAATCACGGGGACCCTTCGATGTGAGCTCCGCATTCATGGCGAGCCCCCCGAAGTGGACTGGCTTCGGGATGGACAGACCCTGCAGATGGCTGACAGCACCCAGATCCAGTTACCACTGGGCGAAGACTGGGAGGACGACTGGAAAGTGGTCAGCCAACTCAGGTGTGAGATGCCCCTGACCAGCCTCAGCACGCCCAGATCCCACGTCCCTGGCCACCCTGTCACGGAGGGGCGGGGGGAACCCCCAGCCTGCCTTTCCGCTTATGGTGACATCCCTGAGTTTCATTTTCTTCTTCTGTAAAATGAACTAAAAATATCTCTCCGTGATCTTTCTGACCAGACGGCCCCCTCCTTCCCCCCCCTCATTTAGCTCTGATGAACCGCCCCCCCCTGCAGCCTCCAGCTCAGAGCCTCAACTTCTCTGATCACCCTCTTCTCTTCCAGAATCTTCTCCCTGAAGCCTGAAGACACAGGAGGATACCAATGTTTGGTGACTCTTGGAGGACAGACTTTCCTGTCCCAGATTGGCTACGTAGGGCTGGAAGGTGAGTGCTGGGGTACAGTCCTGAGAACTCACAGGGTACTGGAGGATTTGGGGTGCCTTTCTAGGGCATGTATGCTAACAGTCTTGGGAAAATCATTATGGGGGAGCAGGTCTGGAGGATTGTAGGTGCTGAAAGATAAGGCATTCAACATGTTCTTGGGAGGGGAGAGGGTCAGGCATGGTTGTGGTAAGGAGAACCATCTAGAAGTCAGTGACACATGATTCACTTTTTTTTTAGGGGGGGGCAGTCCTGGGGCTTGACCTCATGGCCCGAGCAGTGTTCTTGGGCTTTCCTCAAGGCTAGTGCTCTACCACTTAAGCCACAGTACCACTTGAGGCTTTTTCTGTATATATGGTACCAAGGAATCGAACCCAGGGCTTTGTGCACCCTAGGCAAACATTCTACCACTAGGCCAAACTCCAGGCCCATGGCTTAACTCTTCTCCCCTTCCCCACTCCTGGGGAACCTTGCTTTCCTTATCTATAAAGTGAGATGATGAAAGCTGGGCATGATGGTACATACCTATAATCCCAGCACTTAGGAAACTGAGGAGGCAGGAAGATCTGGAGTTGGAGGCTACTGGCTTAAGCCGTAGTCTGTGTCTCAGTTATTTGCCTTGTGGACAGAAGGGGTGACACTGTCTAAAAAGAAATCTGCTCTTTAGCCTGACATGTAACTGTCAACCCTCTGTACATCATCTTTGTAATAACAGTTTAAAAAATGTAAAAAGAAAAAAATTTAAATTTAAATAAATAAAACAATCACTTGTCAGCTAATTAATTAACAATTGATATATTGAGGAGTCACACATTCTAGAAAAGAGAACTGAATTATTCAGTCAACTATCTCTTTCTTTTCTTGTTTTCTTTTTGGTCAGTCATAGGGCTTGAACTCAGAGCCTGGGTGCTATCCCTGAGCTCTGTTGTTCAAGGTTGGAGCTCTGTGACTTTCAGTCAGGCGCTGCTAACTAGTTTTCTAGTGGTTCATTGGTGATAAGAGTCTCAGAATCAGAGTCTCTTTGCTGCCCGGGCTGGCTTTGAACTGTGATTCACAGATCTTAGCCTCCTGAGTAACTAGGATGTCAGCTGTGAGCCACCAGCACCAAGCAAAAGAAGTCAGGTATCTTGAGGATAGAATTTATTCCTGTAAATTGTAGCCACTCAGAAGGCTGTGATAATGATTTTTTTTTTTTTTTGGTTCAAGGCCAATCAGGGCAGATAAATTCTCAAGACTCTTATCTCCAGTTAACTAGCTCCCCCTCCCCCCCCCAAAAAAAGCTGGAAGTGAAGGTACGGCTCAAATGGAGACCTTAGTTTAAGCCTCATGGCAGGCCTGAGTTCAGGAGGCCTTGAATCCAAGCCCCAGGACAGGCCTGCACATGAGGGTACACACACACACACACACACACACACACACACACACTCACAGATCTTAAAAGTCAGGCATGGAAGAACCAGAAATTAGGATTGTGTAATGTAGGAGTAGACACTGAAGGAGTACTGAGAATGTAGCTTAGTGGTAGAGAGCTTGCCTAGCATGCATGAGGCCCTGGGTTCGATTCCTCCGTACCACACAAGCAAAACAATAAAGAAAATTAATCTAAAAAAAAATTGAAGGATGTTCCGATGTCCTTTAGAAGCAGAAAGTCAGGGGAGGGGGAACAAGTCAGAGACTCCACATTCAGGGGTTCATTCAAAGAGACCCCAGCTTCTCCCCTTGTTCCCTTCCCAGGCCTGCCTTACTTCCTGAAGGAGCCTGAAGACAAGGCTGTGGCTGCCAATGTCCCTTTCAACTTGAGCTGCCAGGCCCAGGGTCCCCCAGAACCTGTGAACCTACTCTGGCTCCAAGATGCTGTACCTCTGACCCCTGTCGGCAGCCATGACCTCCAGCACAGCTTGTATGTTCCAGGTGAGTCGGAGCAGGAGTGGATAAGGGGAAAGGGCAGGGCAGAGGAGGGGAGGGATAGCACTCTTTATTTACTGAATCTGTCTCTCTGCCCTGCTGGCCTGTCTCTGTCTCCTGTGTGCCTTCCACCTTCTCTCTCTGTGTGTCTCTCTGTCTCTCCCCCTCTGTCTCTCTGTCTCTCTGTCTCTCTCTCCAGTTGTAGGGCTTGAACGCTGCTGGGCTCAAAGCTAGCACTCTACCACACTGAGCCTCAGCAATCACTTCCGGTTTTCTGGTGGTTCTTTGGAGATAAGAGTCTCATGGACTTCTGTGCCTGGACTGGCTTTGAACCGTGATCCTCACATCTCAGCCGCTGAGTAGCTAGGGTGGACAGGCGTGAGCCACCAGTGCCCAAAGCATCTCTATCTCTCTCTTACTAGGTGTCTGTGTCTCTGTTTGTCTGTCTGTCTCTTCCATTCACCCTTTGAATAGCACACTTTGTCTCCGGTTTCCTTTGTGCTTTCAAGTGGCCCACATTTATGAGCCTTGTGCCCTTTTGTGACCCAATAGCACATCGTAACAATTTGTGCCCTCTTCTACCCCGTCTGCCCGCATACACATGCAAAGGCCCATCAGTTACCCTCCAATGCCCTCAGCTGAAACACTCCTTTGGGCAAACCCAGCCCCAAAAGGAAGAGAAAGCCAGAGCCAGAGAAAATCACAGAGGAGTGACCCAAGATGGGAGAGTCATAGGGCAGGGAGGGTGACAAGATGACTCTCCATCTGCTTGGAGCTTCACAGTGGTCAAATGCAGAGCTGGGGGGTGGGGGCGGGTGAGGAACCTGCCATGTGGGCTCCCCATTATCCAGGGAAGAGAAACCTAAAGCATACAATTGAGGCTGGCTCTGTCAGGGCTGTTGGCTGAATCCCACCTGCTTCCTCACTGCCGTTGAGAGGCTAGAGGTGAAGGGAGGTGCCCACATTCTCAGCATTCTGGGGACCCTGAGTTGTAGGGAAGGGGTGGGAAGCATGCTGACCCCCTAGAGGGGTGACTCAGACCTGTGGCTTGAGTGAGTAGTAGTATAGAGACAAGAATGAGGCCTGAGTCACACAAAGAGGAGGGGCAAGGGAGTGACGTGTGTGTGTGTGTGTGTGTGTGTGTGTGTGTGTGTGTGTGTGTGTATGGGTATCTGTGGAGTGCACATATCCGGTTGTGGTATCACTGTATAGCCTGTTGGCATATCACTGACACCAATGGAGTTTTTGATCCCAGTATGTGTGTATGTGTGTGTGTGTGTTTGTGTGTTCGCGTGTGTAAGACAGAAAGAAGTGGGTTCACAAGTCAGTTATAAACACCTGCTGCTTCTCTCTAGTCTCCTTGTATGTATATTGGCTCCTGCTTCACTTTTTTCCACTCATGATGGGTACTCTACCACTAAGCCAGCCCAGTTTTCTGCTACTTAAGAGATGGAATCTCCTGGACTATTTTTCATTATTTTTCTGCCTGAGCTAGCTTTGAACTGTGATCCTCCAGATCTCCGCCTCCTGAGTAGCGAGGATTACAGATATGAGACACCAGTCCCTGACTGCTCTGTGTGTTTCTTGCTCTGTGTGTGTGTATGTGTGTGGCCACCTGTGCCATGTTACTAGATGTCTGCTATTCACATGTGTGTGTGCTGTTGTGTGTATGGGTTTGTCCCCATGCTGACTCATTTGTGTTTGTGTATATTGTTATGTGTGTATGTCTCCTGGATGTGGTCATTGTTTATGACCAGAACAGAGCTGAGCTTAGCCAGTTCTGCTCATCTGGGTTTGCGTTTGTGCTAGTAACAGCCTGGGTGTGACTCACTATGTGTGTATGTGTTTGTATGTCCGAGTCTGCTATCTGTATGTGTCTATGTGTGTGTCTGCCTGTCTCTGTGTCTGTTTGTATGTCTGAGTCTGTTATCTGTATGTCTGTGTACCTTTGTGTGTCTATGTGTGTGTCTGCGTGTCTTTGTATCTGTGTGTTTGTGTATCTAATAGTTATCTGTGTGTGTCTGTATCTTTTTGTTTTGTTTTGTTTTTGCCAGTCCTGGAGCTTGAACTCAGGGCCTAAGTCTTGTCACTTGAGCCACAGCACCACTTCCAGCTTTTCTATGTATGTGGTACTGAGGAATTGAATCCCAGTCTTTGTGCTTGCTAGGCAAGCACTCTACCACTAGGCCAAACTCCTGGCCTGTGTCTGTATCTGTGTGTTGTATGAGTGTTATCTGTATGTGCCTGTGTGTCTTTGTGTCTATGTGTGTGTCTGTCTCTGTATCTGTGCGTGTCTGTGTTTGTATGTCTGAGTCTGTTATCTGTGTGTGTCTGTATCTGTGTGTGTCTATGTCCGTGTATGTGCGCGTCTGTGTCTGTGTGTTTGTGTGTCTGTTATCTGTATATGTGTCTGTCTGCATCTGTGTGTGTCTGTATGAAGGAATTTTGTCAGTTGCTGGGAGTCTGTCCCTCTGTCTAACCCAGGGTGTGTCCTCCTTCCATCCCTCTCATTCCATGGAAACCCAAAGGGAGGGGTGGGAGTGGGGGAGGGGGGCTTGCACATCTGGAAAGCACATCTGGCGAGGACAGGCCACCACCACAGGGTCCAGGAGGGTCCAGGAGAGTGGACAGGGTCCCGGGCTGCCTCCCCCCCCCCAGCCCCTACCCAGGCACAGCCGCAGGGGCCCGGGAAAGGGGGGGGGGTCCTGGACAGACGGCCGGAAGTCCTGGGGGGAGGAGGGTGCGGGGGCGCCGTGACTCACACGGGGCAGGAATGCTGCGGTTGGAACACCACCGGTTCCAGAGCCCCAGCCGGCCGCCGGCGGGGTGTCCCCGAGCCCGGAGCCAGCGTGGGGGCCCCGCGCGGCCCCCCTCGGGCCCCCCTCCGCCCAGCGGGCACCTGATCTTGGCTGGGATCGGGCGCCCTCCCCCCCCCCCCGCCCCTTCCGGCCCGCCCGCCCGGCCCGGCGCCCCCCCCACCCCACCCTCCTCCCGCTCCACAGCCTCCGCTGAGGAGATGGCGAGGATGACGACGGAGGAGAGGAAACTTTGTGTCCCAGTGGAGCGCGGAGGCGCCGCCTGGGAACGCGGCGGGCGGGCGCGAGCGCTGGGGCCTCTGCCGCGTGCAGGTGCAGGAGCACCAGCTCCACCAGATCCACGCACGCCCTTGCACACCAGGACTGTGCACCCGCAGACCACGCACGCCCAGACCACGCACCCGCAGACCACGCACGCCCAGACCACGCACGCACAGGCCATGCACGCCCAGACCACGCACGCACAGACCACGCCCCCTAGACCACGCACGCCCAGACCACGCACGCACAGGCCATGCACGCCCAGACCACGCATGCACAGGCCACGCACGCACAGGCCACGCACGCACAGGCCATGCACGCCCAGACCACGCATGCACAGACCACGCACGCCCAGGCCACGCGCGCACAGGCCATGCACGCCCAGACCACGCATGCACAGACCACGCACGCCCAGACCACGCATGCACAGACCACGCACGCACAGGCCATGCATGCACAGGCCACGCACGCACAGACCACGCACGCCCAGGCCACGCACGCACAGACCACGCACGCCCAGGCCACGCACGCACAGGCCATGCACGCCCAGACCACGCCCAGGCCACGCACGCACAGGCCACGCACGCCCAGACCACGCATGCACAGACCATGCATGCATGCACAGACCACGCACGCATAGACCATGAACACACAGGCCACGCACGCCCAGACCACGCATGCACAGACCATGCATGCACGCACAGACCACGCACGCATAGACCACGCATGCACAGACCACACACGCACAGGCCACGCACCCGCAGACCACGCACGCACAGGCCACGCACCCACAGACCACGCACGCACAGGCCATGCACACCCAGACCACGCACGCCCAGGCCCTGCACACTCACTTACACCACACATGCCCAGGCTTTGTACACCTAGACCATGCGCTCCCGGGCCTTGTACATCCAGATTTGTCCAGATTTGAATCAGGCTGTAGGTTTGATGTTCTGAACACAGTGCTGCACTGTGTGTGTGTGTGTGTGTGTGTGTGTGTGTGTGTGTGTGTGTGTGTGTGTGTGCGTGCACGCATACGCGCACACATGTCCCCAGAAACACCACAAAGCCACATACATGACAGAAATAGACTGGAGCTCATCAATGAACACTTTTTTTTTTCTTTTCTTTTGTGCCAGTCCTGGGTTTTGAACTCAGGTCCTGAGCTGCTCCAGAGCTTTTGTGCTCAAGGCACTCTAACCGCTTGAGCCACAACTCTACTTTGGGTGGTTGACTGAAGAGTCGCATAGACTTTCCTGCTCAGGTTGGGTTTTAACCTCAATCCTCAGATCTCCTGCGTGGCTGGGATTATAGGAGGGAACCACCAGCACCCGGCATCAATGAGCAAATTTTCATACACCCAACACACATGGGCCAGTGAGTTCACCCCTTCTGTTTGTGCCTCTGTGAAGGTTGGCATGGGCCAGTATGAATACATTTGTGTTCATATTAAGTGTACGTATGTCTTTCCTTTCTTTCTTTTTTTGTGTGTGTGGCCAGCTCTGAGGCTTGAACCCAGGGCCTGAGCACTGTCCTTGGACTTTCTCAAGGCTAGCACTCTACCACTTGAGCCACAGCACCATTTCTAACTTTTTTCTACATATGTGGTACAGAGAAATCGAACCTGCATCTTCGTGCATGCTAGGCAAGCACTCTACCGCTAGGTCAAACTCCTGGCTTCCCTTTTATGTATGTATTTATATTTTTTTCAGACCTAGGGCTTGTACTCAGGGCCTGGGCACTGTCCTTGGGCTTTTTTCAAGGCTAGCGCTCTATCACTTCTGGCTTCGCCTGTGTATGTGGTACCAAGGATTTGAACCCAGGGCTTTGTGTATGCTAGGCAGGCACTCTACCACTAGGCCAAGCTCCCCACCCCTCTTTTATTTATTTTTTATTTTTATTTTTTGCCAGTCCTGGGGCTTGAACTCAAGGCCTCCCACTTTCCTCTGGCTTTTTCTCACTTGGCACTCTACCACCAGTCCTTGGAAAAAAGATTCTCTCAGATGTGTTTGCCCTAACTGCTTTTTGACAAATAACAATCCACAGAGCTCAGCTTTCTGAGTAGCTAGGATTACAGGCAGAAGCAGAAGCACCCCGTTTCCTCCATGAGGCTCCCTCATCCTGACTGCCGAGCCCTTCACATCCCATGTTCCCCAGGTCTGAACAAGACATCTTCCTTCTCCTGTGAAGCCCACAATGCCAAGGGGATCACCACGTCCCGCACAGCCATCATCACAGGTGACAGAAAAGGATTTGGGGACTTGGGGGGGCGGGGCGTGAGGAGGATCTTGGGGCACAGACAAGGCAGGATGAGAAGACATCAAAGATAGCCCCACCCACCCCCACTCCCAGGGTTACTCTGTCCCTCTGTCTGCCCATAGTGCTTCCTCAGCGACCCCAGGACCTTCACGTGGTTTCCTGCCAGCCCACGGAGATGGAGGTAGCTTGGACCCCAGGCCTCAGTGGTATCTACCCCCTCACCCACTGCACCCTACAGGTGAGACCTCCCCGACTATAGTCTCCCCCACACCCTGTGTCTTCCCTCTTATCCATACTCGAAAGCCCCCATCCTCTCTATGAGAAAGCAACACTAGATACTTCAGTTGAGCCAGATGTCCTGGATTCAAATCCTGGCTCTCCTCCCTGCTAGCTGGATGATCTTGCACAATGGATTTAACTTCTCTTGGCCTCAGTTATCCCATCTATAAAATGAGTGTAATGGCAGTACTAGGGCTTGAACTCAAGGCTTCAGCACTCTCCCTTAGCTTTTTTTTTTTTTTTTAACTCAAGACTGGCCCTCTACCACTTGGGTCACAACTTCACTTCCAGCTTTTGCTGGTTTGGTGGAGAGAAGTCTCACAGATTTTAGCCTCAGATCTCAACTTCTTGAGTAGCTAGGATTACAGACCTGAGCTACTGGCACCCAATTTCATTTATCATTTGAACTTTAAAAACTAGGGGTGGATGGGGGCCGGGAGTTTGGCCTAGTGGTAAAGTGCTTGCCTAACATGCACGAAGACCCGGGTTCAATTCCTCGGTACCACATACATAGAAAAAAGCCAGAAATAGTGCTGAGGCTCAAGTGGTAGAGCTCTAACCTTGAGAAAATCCAAGGACAGTGCTCAGGCCCTGAGCTCAAGCCCAGGACTGGCAAAAAAAAAAACTAGGGGTGGGCTGGGAATGTGGCTTAGTGGTAAAGTGCTTGCCTAGCATGCATGAAGCCCTGGGTTCCAATCCTCAGCACCATGTACACAGAAAAAGGCAGAAGTGGCACTGTGTCTCAAATGGCAGAGCACTACCCTTTAATAAAAGAACTTATGGACAGTGCACGGGCCCTGAGTTCAAGTCCCAGGACTGGCAATGAATAAATAAGGGCACAGTAGCTCGCACCTGTCAGCCTAGCTACTCAGGAGGCTGAGATCTAAGGCTTGTCATTCTATGCCAGCCAAAGCAGGAAAGTTTGAGAGACTTTTATCTCCAGTTAACCATCAGAAAACCAGAATTGGCACCGTGGTAGGGTATTAACCTTGAGCTAAAGAGCTTAGGAACAACTCCCAGGTCCAGAGTTCAAGCCCTGCAACCAAGCAATACATATATTTAAATAAAATAAAAGCTAGGGTTGTTGATCTTGAGGTCCTGAGAAAGAAAAAGGCCTGCCCCTCCCCTGCCCATGGTTTGAAGGACAAAGCTGAGATTAAACCCCAGTAACTTTCTGACTTGGGAGATCTTAAATGCCAGGCCAGGTGCCAGTTACACCCTGCCCCTATGTATCCAGCGTCTCCCAGGAAAGCAGAAGTGACTGCTCTTCCCCTCCAGGTCTCATTTCCTGCTCACTTCCCCGAGCCCGTGGGTCGTGGGGTCATGCCTGTCTTAGGGAAAGGAGAAGTAGGAGTAGGGATGCGCCCCCCTCAGTCTGCACCCACCTCCCCTTTGTCCTGGCAGAAGTTCCTCTTCCCAGCTGTCACCACTGTGGGTCAAGGAGCAGGCTCAGGGACAGCCTGACTCTGTCCCCTGGCGCCCACCAGCTGCCCACCCTCCTCCTGAGCTCTCAGAGGACCTTGTCCCCAAGTGTCACCAGTCCTCTGGTATGCTCCAGATTCCTCAGCGCCCCCACTTTCAAAGCCAGACCTGGTGACACACACTTGTAATCCCATCTGCTCTAGAGGTGACAGCAGGAAGATGGAGAATTTGAGGCCAACCTTGGCAAAGAGAGCAAGATCCTATCTCAAAAACAAAATACAGGGCTGGGAGTTTGGCCTAGTGGTAGAGTGTTTTCCTACCATATATGAAGACCCGGGTTCGATTCCTTGGTACCACATACATAGAAAAAAAAAAAAAAGCCAGAAGTGGTGCTGAGGCTCACGTAGTAGAGTGCTGCTAGCCTTGAGGAAAGCCCAAGGCCTCCAGTTCAAGCCTAGGACTGGCAAAAAAAAAAAAAGAAATCAAACTGGGCATCAAAGGCTTGAGTGGCTAAGATTAAAGGTGGGGGGTGGGGTACCTGACTCTTTGTCTCTGATTTTTGATTTGGTTTTTTTTTGTTTGTAGTGCTAGAGATCAAATCAGAGCCTTCTTCATTTTAGATCAACGGTTTTTATGTCTCTTTCTTTCTTTCTTTCTCTCTCTCTCTCTCTCTCTCTCTCTCCCCCCCACCCCGCTTTCTTTCCTTCTGTGCTATTACTGGGGCTCAAACTCAAGGCCTGAGTCTTTTTTCTCTCCAGGTTGGTGCTTTACCATTTGAGCCGTACCTCTACTTCTGGCTTTGTACTGCTTCATTTGAAGCTAAGGGTCTCTCTGACTTTCCTGACCAGACTGGCTTCAAACTTCAATCCTCAGCTCTTAGCCTCCTTGAGTAGCCAGCCAAGATGGCAGGTATGTGCCATGCTACTGGCACCCAGTACTCCCCTCTCCCTTCAGGCTGTGCTGTCAGACGACGTGGTGAGCGACCAGCTGGGCGAGCCCGAGCCTCCGGAAGAGCCCCTCACCTTGCAGGCATCCGTGCCCCCCTACCAGCTTCGGCTGGGCAAGCTCCATGCCCACACCCTTTACCACATCCGGGTGTCTTGTGCCAGCAGCCAGGGGTCCTCTCCCTGGACCCACTGGCACCCGGCGGAGACGCCCGAAGGAGGTAGGAAAGACTGAGCTGTGAGCTGCCACCCAGGGCCTTGCTGGACCCTGCTTGTCTCGGTGCCACCCCCACTGTCTCCCTGCACTCCTTTCCTCCACGCGGCCTCCCCTGTCCCTCCTGTCCATGCCTCAGCCATGCCCGCTGGCATTCTCCCCAGATCCCTCCCCACATCTCAGCTCTGGCGCATCCCACTGTGCCCTTTGCACACAGCCCCCACTTCCCCTCACCCCCCGGGTACAGGGGTGGAGGAGGGGAGTCCGGAAGAGATGAGGATGCCAGCTTCCCCTCCTCCTTGTCCTCCAGTGCCCCTGGGCCCCCCTGAGAACGTTAGCGCCATGCGGAATGGGAGCCAGGCCCTCGTGCGTTGGCAAGAGCCCAAAGTGCCCTTGCAGGGTACCCTGTTAGGGTACCGGCTGGCCTATCGCAGCCAGGACACCCCTGAGGTGGGTGCTGCTGACGGGGTTGGGGTGGGAAAGGGAGAGGGGGAGGGAGATGGGGAGAAGATGTCAAGATGATGTAGTTGGCCTGTGCCTATGTAATATGGGGGGTGAGGGGATGGGGGACTCTGGGAGAGATGATGGAATCCGTATTTAAGAATCACTGGAGAAGCTGGGTGCGGTGGCTCTCGCCTGTCATCCTAGCTACTCAAGAGGCTGAGATCTGAAGATCAAGGTTCAAAGCCAGCCCGGGCACAAAAGAACCTGGAACTCTTATCTCTAATTAGCCTCTAGAAAAATGGGAAGTGGGGCTTGGCTCAAGGGTAGGGTGGTAGCTTTGAGCTGAAGAGCTCAGGGACAGTGCCCAGGTCGAGTTTAAGGCCCATGACCCCCCTCCCCCCACACACACACACTGGAGGGCCAGGAGTGTGGCCTAGTGGTAGAGTGCTTGCCTAGCATGCACAAAGACCCGGGTTCGATTCCTCGGTACCACATACACAGAAAAGGCCAGAAGGGGCACTGTGGCTCTAGCCTTGATTGAGCAAAGTGTCCAAGGACAGTGCCCAGGCACTGAGTTCAAACCCCAGGAGAGACAAACAACAACAACAGCTGCTTGATAAAGGTTTTATCAAAGCTAGAAACAACTTAGATGTTCAGCAGGGATTGGAGAGATAAAGGAGAAAGTAAAGAATTCCATTCTTCCACACACACCAAGTGAGCAGTATCACATACAGTGCTAAGACCAGGAGGGAACAGAGACAGTTCCTGTACCCTGCCCCCATGTGTCCCCTTGTCCCAGAGAGACAGAGAGAAAGGCAGATGGGGTGTGAAGGTTGGGATGAGGGGCGGGGCCTGAGCTGGGGGCGGGGAGACTGGGAGTGAGGGGCGAGGCCTGAGCAGAGGCTCAGGGTGTGGCTCATGAACTAGAGGCCTGGGCTTTTCTACCTTGATGCTGCTTTTGGATCCTAGGTGCTAATGGACGTGGGACTAAAGAGAGAAATGACCCTTGAACTGCGGGGGGACGGGCCTGTGACAAACCTCACTGTGTCCGTGGCAGCCTACACTGCTGCTGGGGATGGGCCCTGGAGCCTCCCGGTGCCCCTGGAGCCCTGGCGCCCAGGTAACACCCAAGCCCTCCTGAGCCCATGGTGGGCCTTCCTCCTGTGACACCACCCCTACACGTGGCACCTGCGTCCAGCAGGAAGCCTCCTCCCTCCTTCCCTCCATCTTTCCTTCCCTCCCTCCTTCCCTCCATCTTTCCTTCCCTCCCTCCTTCCCTCTTTATCTCCCATTCTCCCTCCCTCTTCCCTCTCTCCCTCCCTTTCTCTCTCCCTTCCTCCTTTTCTCCCTCCTTCCTGCCCCTGCCTTGCCCTCTCTGAGCGCCTCTCCTCTCTGTCCTTTCTCCTCACAGGGCACGGACTGCCAATCCATCACTTGGGTAAGGGCTTCTGCACTCCACTTCCCTCCCTCCCCAACATTCCGCGAGGGGCCAGTCCACACACACAGACACACACACACACATTTCTCACACTCATCTAACCTGCCTCTTCTTAGGTTTGTGTGGCCCCCCCCAAGGGAGGGATCTGGAATAGCCCGGTACCTTGGGGAGATGGGTGTATGGGTAGATGGAGAATGAACCGATGAGTGGATGTGTGGGCAGGTCAAAGGGTGGATAGATTGGTGGATAGGTGGATGGATGGGAGGGAAGATGGGTGGATGGATGGGAGAAAGGACAGTGGGTTTGGTGCTGATGGTTCACACCTATCATCCTAGCTACTCAGGAGGCTGAGATCTAAGGATCACAGTTCAAAGCCAGCCAGGGCAGAAAAGTTCCCTGGAAGTGGCTTGAAGTGATAGAGCACTAGCCTTGGGCAAAAGAGCTCAGGGACAGCCCTGAGTTCAAGCCCAACAATGGGGGGTGGGGGGTGAGGGGAGGGACAGGAAGGGACAGTGGAAGGAAGACAGGAAGAAAAGAAGGATGGATGGACATATTTAATAGATGGGTAGGTGGATAGGTGGAAGAGAAGGTGTGGGGGAAGGTGGAAGGAACAAATAAATGGAGGTAGGGAGGGTGATGGATGGGTAAATAGAAGGGATAGATAGATAAATGGGTAAATGAGAGAAAAATCGGATGGAAGGAAGAAAGGAAGGAAAGGTGATTAGCTAGATGGATGGAAGGGATGAGCAGGTGGAAGGGTGGAAGGCAGGAAGGAGGGCTGGATAGATGAAAGGAAATATGGGTATGTGGAAAGAAGGAAGGAAGAATAGATAAATGAAAGAAGGATGGATGGGTGGATGGATGAATGGAGAGATAGTATCCACGCATCCATCCCTTTCAGTTTTTTCCCCAACGGCCCTCAAACATCCCTCCTACTATCATCCTTTCCCAGCTATCAAGGCTCACCACAGGTACCTCTGTGACACAGCCACGCTCCTGGGCTCTTCATTATATACCTTCTCCTCTTGCTCTTTTGTTTTTTTTAATAGTTAGGATTGAAGCTTGAACTTCCTGAGGCCTGACACCCCCATTCAGCTTCCTTGTTTCCTTTCTTTCATTATGGGGTTCAAACACAGGCCTGGGGACTGTCCCCGAGCTCTTCTGCTCAAGGCTAGCACTCCCACTTTGAGCTACAGCTCCACTTCCAGTCTTCTAGTGGTTTTGGGTAGAGATAAGAGTCTCCCGGGTATTTTCCTGCCTGGGCTGGCTTCAGACCGTAATCTTCAGATCTCAGCCTCCTGAGTAGCTAGGATTATAGGTGTGAGCCGCCAGCACCCAGCTAGCCTTCTTATTTACAATGAGAACACTATCACTTTTTCTTTAAGTACATATATTTATTTATTTTTTATTTTTGCCAGTCCTGGGGCTTATACTCAGGGCCTGGGTTCTCTCTGTGCTCAAGGCTAGCACTCTAGCACTTGAGCCACAATACCACCCCCAGCTTTTTCTGTGTAGGTGGTACAGAGGAATCGAACCTGGGGCTTCATGCATGCTAGGCAAGCACTCTACCACTAAGCCACCTTCCCAGTCCCACACTACCTCTTGAGGCATAACACTCCAGGGCTTCCCTTCTCTGCTCCACCTCTTTTCCCATACCTAGGCCCACTCCCCTTGCACAATCATTTCATTATCACCCTCATGCCTCCTGCACTACTTCAGCTGGGCTCACACCTCTTCCACACTCATCAACTCACCTCCTGCACACTCAGCCATCCAGCCCCTCTCTCCCTCACCCTACAAGTTTCTCCTGCTTTCTACCCTAACTCACGAACCACAATGCCCTTGCCTGGCTCCGTTTCTCAGATATGAGAACACACCCGTCATTCACCAAGTGCACCCCACAGCTTCTCCCACGTCTCTTGCCTCCCCACATCATCCTGTTGGGTCCCAGACCTCTGCCATGACCTGTTCCCCATACACTCCCCCCCCCCCGACAGTGAGTGAACCCCCAGCTCCAGCCTTTTCCTGGCCCTGGTGGTATGTACTGCTGGGAGCAATCGTGGCTGCTGTCTGCGTCCTCATCCTGGCCCTGTTCTTCGTTCACCGGCGAAAGAAAGAGACCCGCTATGGGTGAGTTAGGGTGCCGCTGTGGGGAAGGCTTCTGTGGGCTGGGGTGGAGAGGCTGGAGGCAGGGAGGCCATGAGGATGCTGGGGCAGAGCAGGAAGTGACACAGAATAGGAATGAGGCTGGGGAGCCCCTGAGAGCCAGCGGGCTAGAAGAGAGGGTAAGCAGGCCCAGGGGGACAATATGGTGGACAGAGGGGGTTCCCCGTGGTTCTTTCCTGTTGTCACCTCCCATCCCCCACCTCCATTCCTTCCCAGCGAGGTGTTCGAGCCCACAGTGGAGAGAGGTGAGCTGGTAGTCAGGTACCGTGTTCGCAAGTCCTACAGTCGACGGACCAATGAAGCCATCTGTGAGTGGACTCTACAATTTCTTGCCCTGGTCTAGGCGCAAAATGCAGAGAGAAGTGAGCCTGCTGGGCTTCCGTAGAGGCAGGAGCCCCAGCCTGGGGCCCACAGTCCCTAGAGACCATGACGTTGTGAGACCATACATGGCTTTAGAAACTAGAATGAGAGCCATCTTTGGGTTGTTTCTTGTTGTTGTTGAGACAGTGCCTCGCTAAGTTGCCCAGGCTCACCTAGAACTTATGACTCTGTTGCATCAGCCTGTCAAGCACTCATTACAGGCATCTATCACCATGCCTGGCTAAGACTCTAGAATCTTAGACACGGTAAATCTTATGAACACCAAACCTTACTCTGAGCCATTAGAATTTGGAGAAAAACACGAGGATGATGGTGATGATGAAAAAGAGTGTCATGATGGTGATGGTAACGCTGAAAGGAGATGGAGATGGTGGTGATGGAGATGTCGGTGAGGACGGAGGCTGTGTGGTAGCCCGCTCTAGCACCTGCTATGAGACAGACACCTTTAAGCATTCTACACGAATCACCTCATTTGATTGCGACCGTCACCCAGCGGGTCCAGTGGCACGACAGATGAGGAAGCCAGGGCGTTGTTAAGGAACCTGTGTGAGGCCACCCAGCTTGTGATGCAGTTTGATTAGGAAGTGGAGACTTGGTTTGAGCTCCTGCTTGCTGGGATGGACACCCAGAGCCTGCCACATGCTCCATAACCCTCACCTTTCCCAGTGCTTGGATTATAGGTGTCCATTACCAGGCATGGCCTAAAACACATACTCCACTATCATGACCCTACTTCTTCTTGGAACTGCAGGATGTTTGAGGGATAGAATCTTGGCCTGAAAAAAAATGACAACAGGTGGGCCGGGAGTTTGGCCTAGTGGTTAAAGTGCTTGCCTAGCATGCATGAAGACCCGGGTTCGATTCCTCGGTACCACATACATAGAAAAAAGCCGGAAGTGATGCTGAGGCTCAAGTGGTAGAGCTCTAGCCTTGAGAAAGTCCAAGGACAGTGCTCAGGCCCTGAGCTCAAGCCCAGGACTGGCAAAAAAAGAAAAAAAATGACAACAGTCAACACTATGGTTTTGAAAAATCATAGGATCAGCTGGGTGCTGGTGGCTCATGCCTGACATCCTAGCTACTCAGGTGGCTAAGACCTGAGGATGATGGTTTGAAGCCAGTGTGGATAGGAAAGTCTACATTAGACTCTTAGCTCCAGTGAACCATTAGGAAAACGGAAATGGCACAGAGTCATAGGATCCTGGCCTTTATTATTATTATTATTATTATTATTATTATTATTATTATTATTATTTTGCCAGTCATGGGCTTGAGCTCAGGGCCTGCGCGCTGTCCTTGGACTTTCTCAAGGCTCTAGCTCTACCACTTGAGCCTCAGCACCACTTCTGGCTTTTTTCTATGTATGTGGTACAGAGAGAGAGAGAGAGAGAGAGAGAGAGAGAGAGAGAGAGAGAGAGAGAGAGAGAGAGAGAGAGAGAGAGAGAGAGAGAGAGTGTCTCTGTACATAGCCTAGGATAGCCTTGAATTCTCAACCTTCCTGTTTCCAGCTCAGCTATAAATTTCCACTTGTAGAATCTTGGAGCTTCCCAGCTAAGGATGGTCCTCAGAGGTCAAATCTCAACTTTCTAGAAAAGAAAAGGGATGTGGCTAGATCTAAATATAGCACCTGGCAAAAAGGCTTCCCTGGGCCCCAGGAGGGGAATATTTAGAAAGGGCTGAAAAAGAGATTTAAAAAGAGAAGGAAGAAGACATAGTAGGAAGGTTGAAGTCACTGAACGGAATAATACATAGCTGTCAATTCCCCAAGTGTGAACCTTGAATGCCCTAGGTCCCTGAGGCCTCAGCAGGGGGTCCATGAGTCCAAAACTGTGCTCTTAACACCAACATGTCCTGCCCTTTCTTCACTCATGTGTCCTGCTCACCCGGAGGAGTTTTCTGAAGACTCCTTGACCCTTGGTGACGATGTCACCCGTGGCTGACTGAACAAGGGCTTTTGTCATCTTGGGTTTCAGATTCTACTGTTTTGTATTAAGCATAATAGCACACGCCTGTAATCCCAGCATTTGGAAGGATAAGGCAGGATGATCAAGAGTTCAAGGCCACTCTAGGCTACATACTGAGGCTATTTCAAAAAAAAAACAAAGAAAGAAAAAGAAAAGAGAACTGGAAGAAAAAAAATCCCTATCACAAGAGAGGTCAAGAAAATACAGCAGTTGCCTTACAAAGGTCAAATCATATTCTGTCCTTGATCTGGGTGAGAGTTTTGTCTTTGCGTTTCACAGTGGAGCCATGAAATTCACTGAGGGCTCACATATGATTTGTGCAGATTAAACTTCAATAGAAAGAAACATTGAAAAATAATTCTAGCATCCATTTGCTGAATAATTCCATCTCTCCTACATGTCTTACTAGTGTGATGGCACACACCTGTATGCTCAGTTCTTCAAGAGGCCAGGGCAAGAGAATCATGAGACCCTATATCAAAAAGAAAGAAAACAAAATTTTAGTTGAATATAATATCTGACTTTTGTTGTTGTTGTTTTTGTTTTTTTGTCTGTCATGGGACTTGAACTCTGGGCCTGGACATTGTCCCTGAGCTCTATCAGCTTAAGACTACCACCCTACCCCTTGAGCCACAACACCCACTTCCAGTTTTCTGGTGGCTAATTGAAGATGAGTCTCATAGACTTTAGTGCCTGGGCTGGCTTTGAACCAAGATCCTCAAATCTCAGCCTCCTGAGTAACTAGGATTACAGCCATGAATCACTGTGCCCGGCTCTCTACTTTTTCTTTTCTTTCTTCTTCCATGTGCTCACGTACATGCACACACACAGTGTGTGTGTGTGTGTGTGTGTGTGTGTGTGTGTGTGTGTGTGTGTGTGTGTGTGTGTTGGAATTGAACCTAAAATCTTGAGGCAAGCCTACTACCACTGAGCTACTCTTCAACCCTAAATGTCTTCTAGAGGATGACATATTTATTTTGTAATTGACACGGAACAGTTGTACGTATTTACATGGTCCAGAGCAATAACTGGATATGTGTATACATGTATATAATATATACATAATGATTACATGAGATGAATTGGCACTTCCCCAAGCATTTTTCATTTCTTTGTGTGGGGGGGGAGGATCTGGTGGGTCCTTGAACTTTTTCATTCAAGGCTGGCCCTCTACTACTCGATCCACAGCTCCCTTTCCAACTTTTTTTGGTGATTCATTGGAAATAAAACTTTCACAGACTTTTCTGGCCGGCTAGTTTGGAATTGCAATCCTCAGAGCTCAGCCTTCTGAATAGCTAGGACAACAGGCATGAGCCACAGTGGATACAGCGGTCGATTTTGAACAAACTGCCCAGTAATGAAAATATCCTTCCTGCCCGGCCCTACCTCTCTGAGTCAACACTGCTGTGTCTCCCTTTGCCCTCCCTGCAGTGAACAGCCTGGGGATCAGCGAAGAGTTGAAGGAGAAGTTGCGAGACGTCATGGTGGACCGGCATAAAGTGGCTCTGGGGAAGACTCTGGGAGAAGGTGAGGAACCCCCTCCCGGGACACATGCCTCCCCCCCCCAACCCTGAGATGCTTCGCTCCTCCCCTTCTCCTCCAGAAGTCAATGCTGTATCCCTCTCTCGCCCTCCACAGGAGAATTTGGAGCGGTGATGGAGGGTCAACTCAACCAGGATGACTCCGTCCTCAAGGTGGCCGTGAAGACGATGAAGAGTAAGTCTAAGCATGCGTGTACTCACCACTGCACACCTCCACAGGCCAACCAGGGCCCTTCCCTATACCACCCCGGGAGGCAGGAGAACAAAACAAACACAAATGCCAGGAGTCTGGCCTAGTGGTAGAGTGCTTGCCTAGCATGCACGAAGACCCGGGTTCAATTCCTCGGTATCCCATATGTAGAAAAAAGCCAGACATGGTGCTGTGGCTCAAGTGGTAGAGCTCTAGCCTTGAGAAAGTCCAAGGACAGTGCCCAGGCCCTGAGCTCAAGCCCCACAACCACCACCATCACCACCAACAACAAAAAAGCTGGTAACAAATAGCCAACTGCAAAGAACCCCAGTGTTTCAAGCTAGGAAATAGGTACTTCAATTGCCCATAAGCACAGTGCTAGTTTGGCAGGGCAGAGACTGAAGAACCACTAGATTAAGGACAAAACAGGAGATTAGCAAGAGTTCTACTACTGAGCTACATCCGTCCATTTATTGGTTTGTGTATTGGCTTTTAAGACAGCAATAGGGGCTTGAACTCAGGGCCTGAGCACTGTCCCTTAGCTTTTTCCACTCAAGGTTGGTGCTTTACCACTTGAGCCACACCTCTACTTCTGACTTTTTGCTGGTGCACTGGAGAGAAGAGTCTCTGGGACTTTCCTGCTCATCCCCTCCATATCTCCTTATCCCCCTCTCCCCCTCCTCTCTCCAAGTTGCCATTTGCACCAGGTCGGAGCTGGAAGATTTTCTGAGTGAAGCTGTGTGCATGAAGGAATTCGACCACCCCAATGTCATGAGGCTTATTGGTAAGAAGAGGGGAGGGGGAGATGGGGAGGAGAGAGGGAGGGAGGGATGGACGGAAACGTTCCCATTAAGTCCCGTACAAGAAGGCAGACACCCCCCCCCCCATAGCAATGGACCCATCAAACGTCCAGGCTCCCTGCTGCTCCCCCACCCTTGGGGACCCACAAACTCTCCTTCCTCTTCTCTTTCTGCTTGGAATGTGACCTCTGACCCTTCCCCCAAAATAGCTCTCCCTGGAGAATCTCCGGAAAAGTCCCTGGGAAATAACTGCCTCAGCCTTCCAATCCTGGCTACTCATTCTGTCCCTGAAAACTATGGAGCAGCTAGATTTGAGGGGGGTGGGAAGAGGGGGCTGAGCTCCCCTTCTTCCCAGCTGGACTGACCCCACTGCTTGGTTGTTGGGGGTGGGCCCTCAGGGGTCTGTTTCCAGGGCTCAGAACGAGAGGGCTTTCCGGAACCCGTGGTCATCTTACCTTTTATGAAACATGGCGATTTGCACAGTTTCCTCCTTTATTCCCGGCTTGGGGACCAGCCAGTGGTGAGGGGACATTTCTTATCCTGTATGCAAGTTATTGATTGAGCATCTATCAGGTATCCAACACACAGTGAAGGTCACCATGACCTTGAACTTGCTTTCTTGGTGTAAGGCTTCCTGGGAGGGGACTGGGAAATCAAAAGCATATTAACAAATATGTAAACTCCACAGCTGAAGCGCTAGAAAGGAAATCTGACTGAAGATAACAGTGCTGGGAGACTCTAGGCTTAGAGATTGTGAAGGAGGAATGGGGGGGACAGGGGGGGGAGTTTTCTGCTGAGGACATCCAGAAATACAGGCTGGAAGAATCTCCATCAAGTCACAGAATGTGGGAGTCAAGGCCGGCTTGTCTAAAGACCCAAAATGGAGCCCCTTGGAGTTGATCCAGTGACAGAGAGAGACAGGATTGTATTGTGTAAAATCTTGTGGGGTCCCAGGCACCCGGTGGCTCACGCCTGTCATTCTAGCTATTCAGGAGGCTGCGATCTGAGGATCCAGTTTTGAGGTCAGCTGGGGCAGGCAAGTCTGTGAGACTCTTATCTCCAATAAACCACCAGAAAACCGCAAGTAGCACTGTGGCTCCTATGGTAGAACGCTAGCCTTGGATAAAAGAGTTCAGGGAATGCACCCTGAGTTCAAACCCCATAACAGGCAAAACAACAACAACAAAAACTTGTTGGCTACAGAAAGCAGTTGGATTTCATGGCAAAGCCAGGATATGACAGGCAGAACAATACTTGCCCAAGAAGGGAATCTGCTGATGCCTCCTCCCCCTGGCTTTGTCCCCTCCCCCAGTTCTTGCCCACTCAAATGTTGGTGAAATTCATGGCAGACATCGCCAGTGGCATGGAATACCTGAGTACCAAGAGATTCATACACCGAGACCTGGCTGCCAGGAACTGTATGTGAGTATGTTTTGCTGACATTCTGCAAGGGCTGCCTTTGAACTGAGATCCTCAGATCTCAACCTCCTGGAAAACCACCAGTGCCTGGCTCCCCTCCCCCTCTATTTTTTCCTATTCTGTTCTATTTCTCTCCCTTAACTCTATCTACCCAACCCCTCTGTTTTGTTTTTTTTTTTTTTTCATTCTTTCTCAGAGTCTCATATCGTGTTTTTGCCTAGGCCAGCCAAGATTCTATTCATGCTTCTCTAATAGCTAGAACTGTCTTGGTTGAGAATAGTAACTCATTACCTTATTTTACGTTTTTTATGTTTTTGTGTGGCCCAGCCTGGAACTATAAACCTCTGTATCTCCACCTTCCTGGAGTAGCTGGAATTACAGGCATGAGCCAATGCACCCAGTAAGAAAACTTAGGAGTTAAACCCAACATTCTCAGGAGAATTACAAGCTAGCTAAAAGTGAAAGCAAACCAATATCCATGTTCTTATTGTAAAAGGGACAAGAGCCAGGCACCAGTGGCTCGTGTCTGTCATCCTAGCTACTCCAGAGGCTGAGATCTGAGCATCCTGGTTGAAGTCAGTCCTGGAAGGCAAGTTCATGAGACTCTTACGTCCAGTTACCCACCAGAAAAACAGAAGTGGTGCTGTGGCTCCAAGTGATTGAACAGAAAAAAAACAAACAAATAAAAAGGAAAGCAGGGACTCAGATCGTGGCCTAGTGGTAGAGTGCTCACCTAGCATGCATGAAGCCCTGGCTTTGATTCCTCAGTACCACATACACAGAAAAAGCCAGAAGTGGTGCTAGGGCTCAAATGGTAGAGCTCTAACCTTGAGGAAAAAAGCCCAAGGACAGTGCTCAGGCCCTAAGTTCAAGCCCCAGAACTGGCAAATAAATAAATAAAGTGTTCTCCTCAGGGACTGGGGTGAGGGTACAGAAGACAGCCCCCCCCCCCACTCCACACACACATCCATCCAACTCCAAGCAGGACAGTGAATTTGGGAAGAGGAGGGATATGTGAGAATCAGGGCCAGCTTCCTGGTGGAGGAGGTCAATGCCTTCTCTCCCTCGTGTGGACAGGCTGAACGAGAACATGTCCGTGTGTGTGGCAGACTTCGGGCTCTCAAAGAAGATCTACAATGGAGATTACTATCGCCAGGGACGCATTGCCAAAATGCCAGTCAAATGGATCGCCATCGAGAGTCTAGCAGACCGAGTCTACACCAGCAAGAGTGATGTGGTCTGTGGGCTCTGGTGGGAAGGAGGGACCTATAGCATCTCCCAGCTGTCAAGGTCAAGGCCCCTCTGATCTAGCTTTGGGTGTGCTTAGAGCTGTGGCAAAGCTTCTGTGCATTTGCGACAGACAGCCCCACACTCGTGCATGCCAGGTGGCAGCGGGGCGGGCAGCAGGTACCCACAGCCACGCTACTATAATGTGTGCTTCCTGCAGGATCTGGGGGGGGGGGGGTATGTGTGCATCCTCATGTCCTGACCAGGCTGATCTCACAGGACCAGCCATGAACACGTGCCCAGATCATGCGTGCACCCGTGGGCCTGCCTGTTGGGGGATGGCTTTGTGCAGCAGAGGTCCCTCTTACTCCCTTCCCTTTGTTCTGCCTAGTGGTCTTTTGGGGTGACGATGTGGGAGATTGCCACACGAGGCCAAACCCCCTATCCGGGAGTGGAGAACAGCGAGATTTATGACTACCTGCGCCAGGGGAACCGCCTGAAGCAGCCTTCGGACTGCCTGGATGGCCTGTGAGGACCTGCAGGGCCCCTTAGCCCACCCCCAAAGTGCACTTCACACCCCTGAGTCTCTGCACAAAGCCCCAACAGCTTCAGAGCCCTGTAAAACGCTGCTCAGAGCTAGGTGCTGTGGCTCGTGCTCATTATCCCAGCCACTCAGGAGGCTGAGATCTGAGGATCAAGGTTCTAAGCCAGCCTGAGCAATAAGGTCCTGAGACTCTCGTCTCCAATTAACCTCTAGAAAAATGAGAAATGGGGCTTGGCTTGGGGGCAGGGCAGTAGACTTGAGCTGAAGAGCTCAGGGACAACACCCAGGCCCAGAATTCAAGCCCCATGATCCCATTAAAAAAAAAAAAAAAAAGACCTTCCTGAATTCCCATAGGTACTCTCAAATCTCTGATGTTCCGTGCCTCAGTGTCCAGAATGTCCACCTCCCTTTTCTGAACCTCAGGTCTCCCACCCTTCTCTAGGTATGCCTTGATGTTCCGGTGCTGGGAACTGAACCCCAGAGACCGACCGAGCTTTTCAGAGCTGCGGGAAGACTTGGAAAACACCCTGAAGGCGCTGCCCCCTGCCCAGGAGCCTGATGAAATCCTCTACGTCAACATGGATGAGGGTGGGGGGCACCCAGAAGCCCTTGGAGCTGCTGGGGGAGCAGAACCCCCAGCCCAGCCAGACCCTAAGGATTCTTGTAGCTGTCTGACCGCAGCTGAGATCCATCCTGCTGGACGCTACGTCCTCTGCCCTTCTACAAGCCCTGGACCCCCTCTGCCTGCTGACAGGAGATCCCCGGCAAACCCAGGCCAGGAAGATGGCGCCTGAAAACAACCCTCTACCCAGGGGGACTCCCTCTCAGGACCCAAGCTAGGCACTGCCACTGGGGGGACCCTTCCCCCATCCCCTCCCTACCTTCCCACTCCAGGTCTGGTCTTCTCCATCCCAGATAGATTGCTTTGCCATTTCTGTGCCTTACCATCCCTCTTCCTGCTAGGAAGGGGCATTAGATTGCAATCTCTCAGAGGCTTCTTCCCCTGGTCTCACATTCTAGAAAATTCTAGATCGTAAGGCTTAAGGAGTCTGTCTAGAGTTGATTCTTTAAAGTCTCTGATTCTAAAAGTTTTGAAGGTTCTAGACATGGAGATTCTAAGGCCCGCTGGTCCAAAGGCTCTGACATTTGGTGGCTCTAGATTTTTTTTTTTTTTTTGCCAGTCCTGGGCTTGAGCTCAGGGCCTGAGCCCTGTCCTTAGACTTTCTCAAGGCTAGAGCTCTACCACTTGAGCCTCAGCACCACTTCCGGGTTTTTTCTATGCATGTGGTACCGAGGAATTGAACCCGGGTCTTCATGCATGCTAGACAAGCACTCTACCACTAGGCCAAACTCCCAGCCCTGCTGGATTTTTCTGGTTGTAAAATTCTTGATAAAGCCCCAAGATTCCAGGTTTTAAAGTCCCAAGATACTTCTAGGACCTAAGGCTTTATTGTTCTTGATTTTCTAGAGTTCTGAATCTTGGGATATATTTGGATTCTAAATTCAGTTATCCTAAAGATTTTATCATTATAAACATGGAGGCTGTAAGGCCAGTTATTTAAAATGTTTGATGGCTTAAGGCTCTGAGTTTAAATCTCGTAACTGAAAGATCTTATTTTTTTTTCCCTCAAGTTCTAAGATTCTAATGGTCAGTTATAGTCTCTGAGGCTTTCTAAGCATAGATTCTCTTATATGACATCCTGGATTTAAGAATCGAAGATTCTAGAACCTGCTGTTTGGAAGCTCTAAGAATAGAAAGATCGATGGTTCTAAGATCTAATGTTCTAGGATGTGACATTCTAAAGCCTAACCTAAGAATCTAGGTTCGTTGGGTCTAGGATTGTAGATCAAGCTTGAAGGTTCTAGATGGTTATTCTCTTAAGATTCTAATGTTGGCCTGTGTCATGTCTCTAGGCATTGCATGATTGTATGGGTTCAAGTTTGTGGGTCTTTAAACATCTAAGATGCTCACTTGTCACTAATTAGACACCAAAGTTTATAGTTTCTAATGTTGGTCCTCTATGCTGCACTTTTTTTTTGACAGTCTTTGGGCTTGAACTCAGGGCCTGGGCTCTGACCCTGAACCTCTCTGCACTTAAGACACAGCACCACTGGAGCCACAGCACCACTTCTGGCTTTTTCTGTGTATGTAGTACTGAGGAATTGAACCCAGGACTTCATGCATGCTAGGCAAGCACTCTACCACAAAGCCACATCCCCAGCTCTGCATTCCTCTTTTTTTTTTAAGACAATACTCAAAGGTCCAAGAATACACATTTCTATCAGCACTGTAGTTTAAGATGTAAATATTCAGAAGCAGAGCTATGGCTCAAAGTGGTAGAGTGATAGCCTTGAACAAAAGAGTTCAGGGATAGCACCCAGACCCTGAGTTCAATCCCCACAGTCAAAGAAAAAAAAAGATTTAAATATTCTAAGATTGTAAGGGTCCACAGTCTGGGACCTCTGTATGATTCCAAGGCTATAATTCTGTAATATTCCTTTGTGTGCCTCTCCATGTGTGTGCCCTCACATGGGGGTGTCCCCTTCAGGCCTGTGCAATGCATGAGGGAATGGACCTTCCCCCTAGGGAATGGACCAACTCTCTTCCATTGGGCCACGCTGCCCCCCTTGAGCCAGTCCCTCATCCTTGGAATCCTACAGAATGTGGATTTGGGTACCTCATAAAAATGTCAATCACTGCTGTTGTCTCCTGTCTCCATTCACCATTTGTCTCCCATCCCTGAAAATTCCATTTCCCCAATGGTGAAAAAGACTGGTGTGTGGCCAGGAGTTTGGCCTAGTGGTAGAGTGCTCACCTAGCCTGCACGAAGACCCAGTTTGATTCCTCAGTACCACACACATAGAAAAAAGCCGGAAGTGGTGCTAAGGCTCAAGTGGTAGAGCTCTAGCCTTGAGAAAGTCCAAGGACAGTGCTCAGGCCCTGAGCTCAAGCCCAGGACTGGCAAAAAAAAAAAAAAAAGACTGGTGTGTTAGGCACTGGTGGCTCAGGAATGTCATCCTAGTTACTCTGGAAGCTGAGATTTGAGGATATGGGTTCAGAGCTAGCCCAGCTGGGAAAATTCATGAGATTTCTCTTTTCCAGTTAACCAGCAAAAGGCTGGAAGTGGTAGAGTTCCAGCCTTGAGGGGAAAAAAAAAAAGGCAAAGTTGAAATTATGAGGTCCTGAGTTCAAATCCTAGTATCATCAACCACCCCTCCTTCCCCTCCAGAAAAAGAAGGGTTGGGCAGGGTGCCGTGGCTCACTCCTGTAATCTTAACTACTCGGGAGGCTGAGATCGGAGGATCACTGTTTGAAGCCAGCTGGGGCACTAAAGAACACAACTCTTATTTCTAGTTAACCAGTAGAAAATGGGAAGTGGGGCTGAGGCTCTAGGGATAGGGTGGTAGTATTGAGCTAAAGAGTTCAGTGAGCATGCCCAGGCCCAGGGGTAGGGAGGTAGCCTTGAGCTGAAGAGCTTAGGGACATAGGCCGGGAGTTTGGCCTAATCGTAGAGTGCTTGCTTAGCATGCAAGAGCAACCGGGTTTGACTCCTCATACCACACACATAGAAAACTGGAAGTGGTGCTGTGGCTCAAGTGGTAGAGCGCTAGCCTTGAAGAAAAAGCCCAAGGACAGCGCTCAGGCCCTGAGTTTAAGCCCCAGGACTGGCAAAAACAAACAAAAACCCTCAGGGACAGCACCCAGGCCCAGAGTTTCAAGCCCCAAGACCCCCCCCCCCCAAAAAAAAGGGTTCTTGAGTGTAGTAGTGCATATCTGTAATCCCCAAGTGTTTAGGCAGGCTGCAGCATGGGAATATTGAGTTTGAGGTTATCCTGAACTGCAGAGCCAAATCTTACCTCATTAAAAAAAAAAAAAAAAAAATTTGAGGCTGGTGGCTCAAGCCTGTAATCCTAATTACTCAGGAGGCTGAGATCTGAGGATCAAGGTTCAAAGCCAGCCCAGCCTGGGCACAAAAGGACCAGAGACTCTTATCTCCAATTATCCTCCAGGGTAGGGTAGTAGCCTTGAGCTGAAGAGCTCAGGAATGCACCCAAGCCCCAGGACCAATACCAAAAAAAAAAGAGAGAGAGAGAGAGAGAAACACAATCAACAAAAAGGAACAAGGAAACCTCAGGCTTTCAGAAAACCCCTGGTGAGGCATAAGCCTGCTCATGCTGATTGAGAATCCTACCAGATATCTGCATGTACTCCAACATAACTAGACATGTGAGTTAAGAGACAAGCTCAGGCACAAACACACATCTAATAAATCACACAGATAGAATTTTACAGACATGTGCAGGCAAGTACCCACCAAGAACAGGAAGAAATCAGAGTTTACCAATGACCCACACACATGGAGATACCAACAGGTCCTCCCCACACCCCAACTGTTCAGTCTCTCAGTCTCACGTGGAGACA
Organism: Megascapheus bottae; assembly: GCF_031878675.1. Classification (NCBI taxonomy): domain Eukaryota; kingdom Metazoa; phylum Chordata; class Mammalia; order Rodentia; family Geomyidae; genus Megascapheus; species Megascapheus bottae. Next base: position 6,614,977 of record NC_143539.1, read on the forward strand.
CAGGCAGCAGAACACCTCTGATCCACAGACTCACAGAGGGACTTCCTCCAAGATGAGGCCCTTCTGGAGCTTCACCAAGATCCCTGGCTGCCACTTGTTCTTGGGTGGGTCTGGTTTTTCCAGATGGAGGGGAAAAAAATAAATAATAATAATAATCGTAGGCAGCGCCCGGACGCCCCCTGGTGGCGGATCCCGGGCACAGTTCCAGCCCAGCTACAAAAAAGTTTTTGTTTTTGGAAGTCGTCTTTCGTGGGGAGCTGGGAGGGGAGAGGAAGTCGGGCGTGGGTGAGGGGCGGGGTGTCTGGACTGGAACCGGGGGGCCCACGTGGGGGTGCCTTGTCCCGCCGCTGAGTGGGTGCTGGATGTCGCGGCTGTCGCACAGCAGGTCCTAGGGACACTTGTCTGGCCACGCTGGGCATCTGGGCTGCAGAAGAGGCGTTCTCCAGGTCGCAGGGTATCCTGTGACCGCCATTGATTTAAATGTGTGCCGCGGATGGCTTTTGTGTGTGTGTGTGTGTGTGTATGCGTACACGCTGACCCTGGGGCTTGAACTCGGTTGCCTAGGCACTGTCCCTGAGCTTTTTTTTTTTTTTTCTGCTCAAGGCTAGGGAGGGCTCTACCACTTGAGCCACAGCTCCACTTCTGGCCTTTGTTGTTGTTTCACGGAAGATGAGGGCCTCAGGGACTTTAACGCCTACAGGCTGGCTTGAGCCTGCGGTCCTCAAGATCTCAGCCTCCTGAGTAGCCGGGATGGCGGGCGTGAGCCACCCGCGCCGGGCGGCTGGGTGTCTGCTCCGTGCATCTCGACTGTACCTCGTGGTGACGTTTTTCTGTGTGTGTGTGTTTGAAGATGCGACAGGTGGTGCAGCATGAAAGATCTTGAGACGCCGTCACGCTTCCAGGGGTTCGGAGATGGACGGTAGGGAAGCCTAATAGACAGGACAGATGTGAAGCTTTCGGGGTGTAAAGGATTCCGGGGGGTAGGGGGTGGGATTGTGGAGATCTGCAGACGCTCTGGAAATCTTTGCGGAGGGCGAACCTCTATGATCGCGTGCAGAGCGGCCGTGCACGTGGGGCTGCGAAGCCGGGGTGGCGGGGAAAGCGCCCGAGCGCAGGAGCACCGGGAGGGGGCTGCACATCGCAGCCCTTCCACACTCTAAAATGGCAACTTTTTTTAAAAAAAAATTTTTTTTTAAGAAGCAATTGAGTTTCTAACCGGTAATGGATAACATCACAACTTAAAACTCTCCTGCTCATATTTTCCAGTGGAGTTTTAACCGGAGGGGAAAGCAAAAAAAAAAAAAAAATAAATAAATAAATAAATAAAAGGCGTCCGCAGCACGACGGCCAATCCCGTTAGCTTTTCGTAAAACCAACAGGCTCCACCCACCAGAGTGCGATAAAACCGGAGCTGTGATTGGTTGACCGCTTGTTTTGAAACCGCCCTAACGGCAAGGGGCGGGCCCTCTGGGAATTCGTCCCTATTTCCGGTTTCTTAAAGGCAACAGGAAAGAGAGGTTTCTGACGGACGGATTTTTTCCCCTCCCCTCCTCACTCGCACGCGCGCGCGCACACACATACACTCACCCTGCCCCGCCCCGTCTATCCCGCGATTTGATTGGTGCTAGTGATTTTACCCGCTCAGACTTCTCAAGGGGCGGGAGATGTAGACCAATCAGCATAGGTGTTACGGAGTCACTTTAAGTTGGATGAAAGCACGGGATAGGAAAGGCCCTGGGAGGGAGGGAGGGAGGGCGGGTGGCGCTCATTCCGAAATCTCAACGCCCATTGGTCCAAGTCATTGCTCCCTTCCCCTCATTTGACCTTTGAGCAGCGGGCGCGCGGACGCTGGCCAATCAGCACGCGCTCCGCCTCCTGCCTTTTCCCGCCCTCCGCTCCGGGCTGCGGCTCCCGACGTAGGCCAACGCTTCCTCTTCGGCAACTCCGAGCGCCCTCTCGCTGTTATTTTTTTTGAAAGCCACACTTTGATTGGCTGAACCTCCGGGTCCGCGCCCGTTGCCCTCGCGCACGGGCCAATTGGCACCTGTGTTGCATCCTCCCGGGGCACGGGCGAGGGGGGGAGGCGGCGGCCATCTTGAGCCGCTGCCGCCATTGGAGTGCCCCCCCTTTTCTCCCCCCCTTTTGCCTCTTGACAGGAAAGCTTTAAGGGGGGAATCGAACCCTGGGAGGCCGGGCCGGGCTCGGGGGCCGCCCCGGGGGGCCCGGGCCATGGATGTACGTCGTCTGAAGGTGAACGAACTTCGCGAGGAGCTGCAGCGCCGCGGCCTGGACACTCGCGGCCTCAAGGCCGAGCTTGCTGAGCGGCTGCAGGCGGCGCTGGAGGCCGAAGAGCCCGACGACGAGCGGGAACTCGAGGCCGACGACGACGAGCCGGGGCCGCCCCCCGGGCACCACAACGAGGAGGTCGAGACCGAGGGGGGCTCCGAGCTGGAGGGGACCGCGCAGCCACCGCCGCCCGGGCTGCAGCCGCACCCGGAGTCCGGCGGCTACTCGGGGCCGGATGGACATTGTGAGAGTGCGCGGGGCGGGGGGACGCGGGAGTCCGGCGCCGGAGGGTCGGGGAGACGGGCTCCAGGGCCGCGGGATCGAGCCCGACCCCCGCCGCCTGGGGGACGAACGCACCACCGGGCGACCTGGGCCTCGGGGGACGACCGGGCGGGTCGAGAGCCTTGGGTGCGGTGGTGGTGTGGGGGGGATCCGCGATGGAGGGGGCGCGGGGGAGACGAGCCTCTGGGTATTCGACCTGCTCGGGACTCTGGGAGGCTCGGAGACCGGAAACCGCTGTTTCTGGAGCCCCAGAAAGTCGGGAGAACTGGAGACCTTTACGTTTCTTCTCTTTTTTGGGGGAGTCCTAAAAGGGTTCCTGGGCATGGCAATCTTTAAGTTTGGGGGTGCGCTGGATTTGGGTGTGGGGGGGGCCTTGTGTTTCCGGAGTGCCGGGGAAGGGAGAGTTTTCGAAGGTTCCTCTACTCTTCAGGTCGGAGGGGGTTAACTGGGAATTATGTGCGCTTTGGGGTTCTGGGGTGAGTTGGAGAGGTTGTCGGGGTCGGGGGGGGGGCCAGCGCTCTTAATGTATGGCTGGTGGTCAATTTGGGGGGGGGTGTTTGCAATCGGGGCTGGGATTGGACGATGGGAAACCCCACATCCCTCTTCCAGGATGACTGAGGGGGGCCAACTTTAAAGAGTCTGCCACTTGGTGTGGGGAGATTTGGGGCACTTTTCAAGTTGGCTTTCCGGAGGACACTCAGGAAAACTTTGGTGTGGGTCCAGTGAGTGGCTGGGCTGGACAAAGGATTTGAGGGATGGACACCTCCGTGGTTGCTGCAGGGTAGGCTTGGGTTAACAGGGTTGGGAAGGACGGATGGAGGCAGAAATCAAGTTGATGGTACTTCAAAGTGGATGGTTGGGTCCGTTTCCAGCAGGGAAAAAGTGGGCAGCTGGACTAGCACATATGCCCCATGGGGAAGCTTGTAGGATGTAGAAAGAGAAAAGAAACCTGTCGACTTGGCTCAGGACCTCCCTGAGGAGGTGTGTGTTGGGGAGGTGGGGTATTCTTCTGGGGCTGAATGTTTCCAAGAGAAGGCTCCTGGTTCCCTAGAAGCAGTTAACTTGTGTGCCCAAGAGAGGGTAATTGGGTGTACTGGGGAGCCTCTGTATCTGCTCAGAGATGTGACTATGAGATCAGAAGGGGTTCAGGCAGATCTGAGTCCTCTGAGGAGAGAGAGAGAGGACCCTGGTACTGGAGAGGCTAATGACTCTGGAGTTAAAAAGGACTGCCTGATTCTGGCATCTAGGGTTTATGATGTTTCTTGAAAAAGAGGGCCCTCCCTGGGGCTTGGAGCTAAGAGACTAAGGACAGAAATGAGGTCACAGAGAGAACTTGGGATTGTCAGTAGGTACTGTACTGACTTGTTCAAGAAAGCTGGACTCTCCTGGAGTAGGGTGACCTGAGTGTCAGTTGGGGCTAGAATGTGATTTGGGGATGCTCAAAATCCATGCGCTGGGGATTCCCTTAGCAGAGACCTGTACTCCTCCATGGCAGTATAGTCTGGAGCTCAGGGACCCTGGCAGGTGCAGTGAGGTGAGGCCACCCTCACCTGGCTGGCTGCTAACAGGATCTCTGAAAGGTGAATTGAGGGCTTCAGAGCAGACTCTAGACCCTGGCTCATGTGCCCAGTCTGGTTCCATGGTAGGCAGGTCACTTCACTTCTATGAACTTGTTTCCTTCTTTGTAAAGTGACAGGATTGTTACAAACTCACACCAGGCCTACCTGTTATTCGAAAGGGGATGATTTCAAGTGGAACCTTCCCCCCCCCCCCCATAGCTTCTCAAGCAAGGCTGCATCTGTAGGTACAGGAGAGATGTTTAAGGGTAGAGAGAGATAGGCTTTGTGAGGTCAACGCTGCTTAGAGCCTGGTAAAAGGAGAATGGTTTGAAAGGGCCCTGTGTTCCAGTTAAGGAGATAATTTCTTCCTCTCTCCCTTATTTTCTGTGACAAAAATTTTTTGAGCCCCCTTCATGTCCCCCTGCAACTTTCATCAGTGTTCGTAAACAGACACTGTGGCCACGTGACTTGGTGACTTGTGCTTCTCCCCCCCCCCCCTTGGACTGTACCTGGTGTATACCCAGATGTGCTTGTCCTCTGAGAAAGAATCCAATCAGTTAACTAACTAGTGGCAAGAATACTCTCTCCTTGCCTGTGGTTCTGCCTCACTGTCTGGCAGGGCCTCAGCTGGGCACCTAGCAGCAAGCCTGCCTCTGGGACCAGTTGCCTGCACAATGCGCATTCTAAGTTTCTAAAAGCTTCTCTCTAGCTTGTTTGAAAGGTTCTTGAAGCATTGGTCTGGGTCTGATACATTGTCCCGTCCTGCTTCTAAGCTTTCCATGTGTGCTCCCAGCCAGTAATGTTCTATACTCAAATCTGTGAGTCATTGCCTATGTATCCTTTGAGTTGAAGCTTGGGTTCTTTTCTAGGTCCCTTTCTTGGCTCCTGTTATTCCTAGCCCCAGACACAATCCAAATGAATTTATTTTGACATAAGGATCTGTTCAGTTAAGCTGCTCAGGCCTTACTGGGGCCGGCTTGTCTTCAGCTCTGTCCTGTGTCTGGTGTGTGGCATGCACTTTTTGGGGGGTGGGGGAGGGGGTCATGGGGCTTGAACTCGCCCTGGGCGCTGTCCCTGAGCTCTTCAGCTCAAGGCTACCACCCTACCCTGGAACCTAGCCCCACTTCCCATTTTCTAGAGGTTAATTGGAGATAAGACTCTCAGGTCTTTTTGTGCCCAGGCTGGCTTTGAACCTTGATCCTCAGATCTCAGCCTCCTGAGTAGCTAAGATTACAGGCATGAGCCACTGCGCCTAGCTGGCATGCACTTTTTTTTTTTTTTTTTTTTGCCAGTCCTGGACTTGAGCTCAGAGTCTGAGTACTGTCCTTGGACTTTCTCAAGGCTAGAGCTCTACCACTTGAGCCTCAGCACCACTTCTGGCTTTTTTCTATGTATGTAGTACCAAGGAATTGAACCCGGGTCTTCATGCATGCTAGGCAAGCACTCTGCCACTAGGCCAAACTCCTGGCCCCTGGCATGCACTTCTTAAATAATCACTGATCTTGAACTGAGTTCCTCCTGGCCCCATCTGACCTAACTAACTGTGCTGACAGCCTGAGGGCCCCCTCCCCTTTGGGGTCCTCTAGCTAAAGTGGCTACCCTTTCCCTTTCTAGCAGACATCAGTTCCAGGAGGTTCATAAAAGAGGTTGGCTCAGGTAGAGAGCATGGGTGCCTCACTGAGATTCTTTATCGCCAATTAACCTCTAGACAATAGGAAGTGGGGCTTGGCTCAAGGGTAGGGCAGTAGCCTTGTGCTGTAGCTCAGGGACAGCGCCCAGGCCAAGTTCAAGCCCCACGACCCACCAAAAAAAAAAAAGAGGTTGACTCAGACTTGTGATCCTAGCTACTCAGGAGGCTGAGGTCTGGGCAAGAAAGTCTGTGAGATTTTGATCTCCAGGAAGCTACCAGAAGAGTCAGAAATGGAGCTGTGGCTCAGTAGTAGAGTTCCAGTCTTAAGCAAAAGAAGCTCAAGGACAGTGCCCAGACCCTGAGTTTGGCTATAGCCAAAAAAAAGTTTGGCTGTACAGATAGGGCAGAGGGCCAGCGTCTGCTCTGAATAATGCCAGTCCTGAGCACTGCACCCCCAGTACAGCCAGGGCTGCTGCCTTTAAACTGGGCTCCATGAACTGCCAGATGCCCATAGAACTGGCATAGGGACTTTTAGGCCAAGCTGGGCCCCTGCCCTGACCCCACGCCTCCATTGGAGCAGATCTGGGTCTGATGGGTTTCTGTAGGACCTGGTCACTGGTGTGGACCTGCAGCCTTTTGAGGGGTAAGCTGGGGCCGCTTTGTTGTGGCAGTGGAAGCATTCTTCCCCTTGTGCAGACCAGCCCACCCAGTGAGGTGGTCCCATCTAGCCCAGGGCCTCCAAAAGCACCCATCTAACTGCCCACTTCTCTTACCTTAAGATGTCATGGACAATATTCCCAGGCAGAACCAGTTCTACGACACGCAGGTCATCAAGCAGGAAAATGAGTCAGGTTATGACCGGAGACCACTTGATATGGAGCCGCCATCGCCTGCCTATCCCCCAGGTAGGAAAGTTCTGCGATCCACTCCTGATGGAAGCCCAGACCACAGACCAAGTGAGACTTGGTGTCCAGCTTAGGCAGTTTTCTGGCTTTTTTTTTCACTGTGCAAGGTTTGGTTTGACTTTTTTTGGGGGGGTGGGGTGGGGGGGAGATTTGAACTCAGGTTTTGCTAGACAGTGTTCTATAGATTGAGCCACTTGCTTTGGTCTTTTTTCTGGTTTGTTTGGGTTTTTGTTTTTTGGAGGGGGGTGGCATGCTGATTTGAACTGGAAGCCTCCCAGTAGCTAGCCGGAAGTTCTTTCACTGAGTCATGCCTCCAGCCCTTTTAGAGATAGGGTCTTACTTCCTGCGCAGGAACGTAAAGTGCCTATGTGGGCTTCCTATCATAGCTGGATGAGAAGCATACATCACTGTGGGCAGCTAGAAGGTATGGAAGGATTTTGTAAACTTTTCCACACTTAGAACAGTCCAGTTATTGGCCTCCCAAGAGGAGAAATAACATTAAAGGAATCAGCCACTGGCACCCTTCTGCTTTATTTTTCAGATTGGATCTCATACTTTTGCTTGGGTCTAGCCTTGGACTGTAATCCTATCTCTGCCTCCCAAGGAGCAGGGATCATAGGCATGTACCAAAATGGCCAGGGCTAGCCTCAAACTGCATTCCTCTTCTTTTTCCTCTGAAGTAATATATCTTCCCATGTGCTGTTCTATTTGGTTTTGCAGGGAAAAAATTCTGGCACACTTGATAGTGTTGGGAAAGGGGACTCTTTCAGGCTTTAGATACCAAACCCTTTTAAGCTTTAGTACCAATACCCCAGGGCAGTATGTGGACTTAATACTTGAGTCCCATTTAGAATGTCACAATATGGAAGCCAGAAAGCCTTGTAACCCCAGCCTGGTATCTGTGTTCTGAAGAATAATTGTTCTAGGGTATTATTGCTCCTTGAAAAGGGTTCTTTAGCCAAATGCATCTAATCTCTTGTGGAGATTACAGCATTAAAGGCTTTAAGAAGTCCTAGACTGCAGTGAATCTGGTGTCGTGTCTGGGTTTCTCAAACATGAATACATCCTCGCAGGGCAGAGTTCCCCCATCAGAGAGAACCCAACTTCCATTGTTTTCTAAATTGAGTTGGTGGCTTGTCCTACTGTAGAAATGAGACTTGAATTAGGGCAGTGAGTTCTCAATCTAGTGCTCATATAGGACTTACTCTTGATTTTATTTATTTTGTTGATTGTGGGGCTTGAACTCAGGGCCTGGGTGCTGTTTCCAAAATCCTTTGCACTAGGCTAGTGCTCTACCACTGGAGCTAAAGCTCTATTTCCAGTTTTCTGGTGGTTAATTGGAGATAAGAATCTCATGGACTTTTCCTGCCCAGGCTAGCTTTTGCCCCATATCCTCAGATCTCGACCTCCTGAGTAGTTAGGATTATAGGAGTGAGCCACTAGCACCTGGCTCGGGATGTTATTAGAAAGTGACAGACCCTGAACTTAGGTGTTTCATGTTTTAATCCTTTGTTGTTTTAATTTGGTTTTTGAGATTGATTCTCACTTTGTAGCCCAGGCTGATCTTGAACTTGTGCCTTAAACTCCCAAGTGCTTAGTGAATCTAACTGATTCTGTCTTAATTCCATTTTGGTCCATCCACCAAAGTGAAATCCCCTGATGGATGGGGTATGTGTGTGATTCAGGATGTTGAACCGCAGATTTATATCAAGGTCTGGAGGCCAACATGGGTGTTTACTGTTGTCAGCAGCCATTCGCCAGGGGCCTGCTCCAGTAGCCATGGAGCTGTCTTTAAGATGACTGAATATCACTGCTGCCCTGGAAAACCAGGAGCCTTGATGGTCCACAAAAGCTGGGGGGTGATTGGATAGAATGCTGAGATGAGCCACAGCAGCAAGCCTGGGGACACTTGAGCAGGAAATACTGCAAGGCTGAGTCTATGATTTGTCCTTAGTTAGCTGGCTTCTGTCTCAGACTCGGACTTTATCAGTCCATGAAATGTTAGCCCTCCTAGCTTGGCATTTGTCATGTCACTTCCTTCTGGAGTAACAGCGCTTAACAGGACCACAACATAAGTAGCCAGGCTTAGTAGGACCACTGCGATCTTGTCAAGTCCCCTTACCTCCCCTTGTCAGATGGAAGAAACTGTCAGCACTACAGTTCAGACATTCTTGGGGAAGAGAAATTAGAGGGGATGTGGTCAAAGCCTCTTAAAGTTTAAGGGGCTCCCAAAGGCCCATAACAAGCTTGTCCTCATGAAGCCTGCGAGTCCTCTGTGTGACTGGTGTTAGCCTACCTCCTGCATCCCACACTGAGCCCAGTACAGCAGCTCTGGCTTTCCCAGCAGGCTCTTGGGCCCGGTCCCCACAAGTGAGGAGCCTGGCGACCTCTCTTAGCCTAAGAGGGCCAGAGAAATAGTAGCTGAGTTCTTTCTGAGTGTCGTGACCATCTGACTTGTCCTGGCAGTAGACATAAAGACAGAGATGAAGCAAGAAGCACCCCCCAGCTTCCTTCCACCCGATGCATCTCAGCTCAAGCCAGACAGACAGCAATTTCAGAGTCGAAAGAGGCCTTATGAAGACAACCGGGGACGTGGCTACTTTGAGCACCGAGAGGACAGGAGGTAAGTGTAAGACACAGCTGCGGCTGATCTCCCCGCACTTGCTGCCAGATCCAGCTTCCTTCAGCTTTCAGTCCTTCCTTTATCTCCTTGCTTCTCACTTGCACAGCCAGTTCTGAGCACCCCCCATCCTTAGCTGTAAGATTCCAGCCTGCCTCCTCAGGCCCTCACTTTAGCACACCTGTCTTGCCATGGGGCTTCGTGCATGCTAGGCAAGCCCTGGGTTCGATTTCTCAGTACCACCTACTCAGAAAAATCTGTAAGTGTTGCTGTTGCTGTGGCTCAAGTGACAGGGTGCTAGCCTTGAGCAATAAGTGTCCAAGGACAGTGCCCAGGCCCTGTGTTCAAGCCCCAGGACTGAGGGAGAGGGAGGAGGGACTTGGGTGCTGTGATATAACTAGTTAGGACACAGAGCCAATGCTACGTGGGTTCTTTTCACTGCTTCCCACAAAGCAGAGGCTGAGGAGGAGCTACTTGCCCATGGCTTTAAGATGACAGGCTCTTTCATACGGCGCCCTAGCTGGCCCTGGACTGAATGCCAGAGCATGCCAGTGACCCGGTGGGCATGGGCAGCGGGTCTTTCCCCCAGTGGATAGAACTGTGCAGACTGAGCATCCAACCACTGCCTTGCACCTGTCTCTTCTCTACAGTGGAAACCTGGAGTGTTTTAACAAGATCCTTTTTTAGTGTTTAGTAGGAAGATAATCATGTACATAATTGAGGACACAGAGAGAGACTGAGAATGTGGGTCATAGCAAAATCCTGTCCAGTGCTGGGTTTCAGGAAGCCTGGTATGTGGGAAGGTGTTCATTCCTAGGGCTTGTCCATGCTCTTGCCCCTGCCCTGCCTACTAAAATTGGGCGCCCTGGGCTACTATAACCCACAACCAATTGTAGCCAAGAATAAGGAAGTCCTCATTAGGCCAAAGGAATGGATCTTAATCTTGGGGTGTCTAAAAAAGCTCCCTAAATGATTCTGGTGACTCTCTTTAGCCAAGCATTCCCTCTGGCTCTGTCCCCATCCTAGGAGTTCACAGTGATTGCTTTGGGGCAAGTGGGTAGGATTTCAGAATTCTTTTGCTGACCTCTAGAGGCCATTGAGAAGGGTGGGGGCACGCATGCGCACTAGCACTGCAGAGACTTGACTCCCTACCCCTGTGGTCCTCTAGCTGTTCTCTTGTGACTCAACTCTCTTCCCGATATAGGGGCCGCTCTCCTCAGCCTCCCGCAGAAGAGGATGAGGATGACTTTGATGACACCCTGGTGGCTATTGACACATGTGAGTCCTTGGGCTGCATCTCCCCCCCCACACACACACCCCTCCAACTGCCTTCATCTAGTATTGGGGAACGATGTCCCTCCCTCCAGAATCCCAGGCACCAGTGGAAGAAAATTGCTGGTACCGAGGGAGACTAGCTTAGCTGTGGAGCCTGGGCAGGTCCTTCCACTTCCCCAGGCCTCTCGGGAAGAGACACACCCAGAGGCTTTCAGTAAGAGTCCTCTGAGAGCCAGGAACCACCCTGTGTGCACCAGGGGCTGCCATCTAATCAGGAAAGGAATCTGAGTGCTACTGGGGAAACTGAGCTCAGTTTCCATCACTACTCGCGTTCATGGTGAAACCAATGCTGCTTTGTTGTCTGAGCACTAGCCTGGCCTGCCCTGGCCTTTGCCCCAGCTCTGTCTGCTCTGCACGGCATCAGTGACTTTCATACTGACTGCATTGGAACCTGGAGCTCTGGGAGGAGTGAGGGGTGGAAGCCTCAGTAGAGCAGAAGCCCAGCAATTCATTCTGCATTCCCTGAAAGAACGCTGGCCGCGTGCTTGGGGAATCAGTCAGAATATCTTACAACCATCCTCATCACAGGCTCTGAAGACAAAGTCTACCCAGAATAAAGCTAACCATTTTTTGAGCATGTTAAGGAGCCACAGTCTGGGAGGTAGTCTGAGCAATAGAGTACAGCCTCGCGAGAAAGGAAGCCAAGTCGTGGTCTTCGGCTAGGTGGACCTCAAAACAGGACTCTGCAATGGGGAGGGAGCCTGTGCTGCCCAGGGCATTGGTCTCGGGTATCAGAGTCAGAGTTTCAAACCACAGATGGCCACAGAAATCTGGCCTAGCACAGGAAGATAATAGGAGTGTATGGGTGCTGGGAATGGGGATTTGCTTTCTTGTCCTCTAAAAATCCAAGTTTGAAAGTGCTGAAATGAGGAGATACTCCTGTCAGAGGCATTTGTCTACATTTCTCCTGGAGCGCATTATTGGACTCCACCAGCAGACGTCTCTTCTCCCCTTCCCTCAGTTCCTATAGGGTGGCAGGGGACTAGTATGCACTAGTCCAAACATTTTTACTTAGAGTAAGAGTGACTAGAGGATGCATTGGTGAAACCCCATACCCTCCCGCCCCTCGAAGATGTGTTTTGTTGCTTTTAACAAAACCTTAAAAGCATCAGTCAATTGCAGGCTTTTTCCTCCACAGATAACTGCGACCTGCACTTCAAGGTAGCCCGGGACCGGAGTAGTGGCTATCCACTCACGATCGAGGGCTTCGCATACCTGTGGTCTGGAGCCCGTGCCAGCTATGGGGTCAGAAGGGGCCGTGTGTGTTTCGAGATGAAGGTGAGAGAGAACAATAGAGCAAAAATTAGGACAGGAAGCAGGGCCAGCCATGGAATAGCCCATGCCCAGCCACCTGTGGCCAGTCCAGTGGTGATATGTTTGTAGAAGTGGAAACAGACAATGAAATAGAAGCTAGACATAGCAGGGCATGGTAACTCATGCCTGTAATCCTAGCTACTCAGGAGGCTGAGATCGGAGGGTCACAGTTCAAAGCCAGCCCAGACACTAAGAGTCCATGAGACTCTTATCTCCAGTTAACCATTAGAAAACAGGAAGTGGTGCTGTGGCTCCAACCTTGAGCTGAAGAACTTGGGGACAGTGCCCAGGCCCAGAGTCCAAGCCCCACAACCAACAAGAAAAAAGAAATAAGAAGCCAGATATAATGGCTCACGCCTGTAATCCTAACTTCAGAAGGCTGAGATCTGGGGAACAGCAATTTAAGGCCAGCCGGGGCAGGAAAGTCCATTAGACTCCATCTCTAAAATAACTAGCCAAAGAGGAGGGGAGGGAGAATGATGGAGGGGGTGACAGGTCAAGATGCATTGTGTATATAAGCGGACATGTTAAAGTGGAGGGAAAAAACATACCATGAAAAATGTCTATACACTTGTTTTTTTTTCACAGCTATATTAAGTACAACTAACTGAAATGTTCCTTATAGAAATAGTGTTGAACATGTTTGAAAACTGAAATCAGTATTCTTTATTATAATTTCCCAAGATGTTGTAAAAATTCATCATAAACAATTAGTCACTGAGAAATAGCAAAACAAAGCAGAATTCCAGATGTATATGTTAGTTAAGTGAAAAAATGCCAATTAAAAATTATATAGGACTGGGTGCGGTGGCTCACACCTATAACCCTAGCTATTCAAGAGGCTGAGATCTGAGGATTATAGTTCAAAGCCAGCCAGGACACCAAAGACTGTAAGACTTATCTCCAGTTAACCACCAGAAAACTGGAAGTGGTGCTAGCCTTGAGATAAAGAGCTCAGAGACAGTGCCCAAGCCCAGGGTTCATGCCCACAAAAAAGAAAAAAGGAAATAGACCTAAGGGGAGCTGAAAACTTGAGCTCTTCCTTTCCAGGGGTCTCTAACAGAAACCTTTGAGAAAGTATCTACCAATAGTTTTAGGAACATATATTACTACATCAGACTTGGGTCTGTTTTGTTTGTTTTTTGTTTGTTTTGTTTGTTTTTGCCAGTCCTGGGGCTTGAACTCAGGGCCTTACCACTGTCCTTAGGATTTCACCATAGCACCATTTCTGGCTTTTTCTATGTATGTGATGCTAAGGAATTGAGCTTTGCATCTTCATGCATGCTAGGCAAGCATTCAATCACTAGGCCAAACTCCCAGACAGACTTGGATCTTAACACCCCAAATTCAACAGCTACACAGTGCGTTTACCACGTACTGTAAAATGGATTATTATTTCACAGTTGTTAAATATGCTGATGAAATAGAACTTTTCTGAAGGCCACAGTAAAGATGGGTAGGTATATTAAGCATTTTGACCTCAGACATAATTAGAGGCAAAGTCAGAAGGTGCCCCCTTCCCCTCACATACTTGTTTTATTAAAAACCTATGTTTTAGGCATTGTTCCCCAGAGGCCTGACTGTTCTCTGTAACTGCTGCCTGTAGTTTGTTTTAAGATTGTACTGTTATATAACCAGTGTTTCGTTGATGGTTCTTTCTAACTTATTACAAATGTGACTATAAAACAACATTGTATTGAGTATTTCCGCATATGTACATACTTGCACGCATGAATGTATCTTTAAGGTAAACTAGATGTGCTGGCTTATAAGGCACTGTTAGAAGAATGTGGCTTAGTGGTAGAATGCTTTCCTGGCATGCATGAAACCCTGGGTTCAATTCCACAGTGCCACATAAAAAAGTCAGAAGTGGTGCTGTGGCTCAGTGGTAGAGTGCTAGCCTTGAGCACAGAGAGGCTCAGGGACAGAGCCCAGTCCCTGAGTCCAAGGTCCAGAAAGGCAAAAAATAAATAAAGCAGTTTGATTTGGGTTTTGTGGTGTTGAGGATTATATGTAGGGTTTCATGTTCATGCTTGCTAGTCAGGTGCTCTACCACTGGGCCACCCCTCCCAACCTATGTTTTGTGCTGCCACTGCAGCTTGAGGAGGTTGTTGTTGTTGTTATTGTTGTTTTGCTCAAGACTTGTGCTCTACCACTTGAGCCACAGTTCCACTTCCAGCTTTCAGGGGCAGTTACTTAGAGATAAGAGTCTCACGGGCTTTCTTGCCTTAACTGGCTTCAAACTGTGATCCTCCAGTCTCAGCCTCCTGAGTAGCTAGGATTGTACACATGAGCCACCAGCTTCTGGCTAATTTATAGTTTTGATAAATTGTCAGATTGCCCTGTTAAGACATTTATCTTCCTCCCAAATATTTTGACAGTTCATTTTCCCCTGTAGGGGATTTAATCCCCTGTAGGGATTAAAAGTGAAGGATATCAGAATTTGAAATACCACTGGCTTGCATCTCTTGTTCCCTTCAGAGGCCCTAGTTTTCTCTGCTATAGGCACTTCAGAGTCTCTTTCCCAGCCATTGTAGCCATTGCTAGTTGGTTAATGCCTAATATCCTTCCCTTTATTTGCTAATAACCACCAGTTTCCAGAAACTCCATCATGAGCCTTGTTGTCTTTTGTCCTCAGATCAATGAGGAAATCTCCGTGAAGCACCTTCCTTCTACAGAGCCTGACCCCCATGTTGTCCGTATTGGCTGGTCCCTGGACTCTTGCAGCACTCAGCTAGGTAAGGAGAAGTCAGCCAGGTCTTCCTGAGGAGAGAGCACTGCCCCTGCCCCTGGGTCCTCAAGCTGCTGAGTGTCCCTGTCAGTGATAAGCTCAGAAGGCTGTGTTCTGCCTGTCCTCAGGCAGTCTGGCTGCAGTTGGAAGGGCTAAAGTTCTAGAATAACCCTTTTATGAACAGCTAAGAAGAAAACCCAAAATTGTCTTCAGAAAACCCTTCCCCTTCTTTAAAAGATCCATTTCCTGCCCTCAACATCATACTGAAAATACGTTCTTCAGCCCTGTGCACTTTGTCTGATCTAGGCTGAAAAGCAGAACAGAGCTAGCACCATGGTGGTACTACACGCTTGTATGTACTCTTAGCTACTTGTGAGGTGAAGGTCAGGAGGTAGGACTGTGGTTCTAGGCCAGCCCCCGGGCAGTTGGCCATGAAACCCCCATCTCAGTTGGAAGGAAAGCTGGGCACAGTGGTGCATGGCTGTTATCGCAGGGAATGCAAGAAGCGTAGGTAGGAGGATCACAGTCCATATTAGCCCAATATATGAGACACTAGAAAGCAAAAGGAACAGGGACATGACTTAAGTGGTAGAGTGGCTAGCAAGCACAAGGCCCTGTGTTCAAATTCTGGTTCCACCAGAGGAAAAAATTATGGTGGGACCACAATGCTTTTTCTATTTGAAGACAAAAATCATTATCTTGAGGGCCGGGAGTTTGGCCTAGTGGTAGAGTGCTTGCCTGGTATTCACAACGACCCAAGTTCAATTCCTCGGTACCACATACATAGAAAAAAGCCGGAAGTGGAGCTGAGGCTCAAGGGCTAGAACTCTAGCTTTGAGAAAGCCAAGGACAGTGCTCAGGCGCTGAGCTCAAGCCCAGACTGGCACCAAAAAAAAGAAAAAAATTATCTTGAGTTCTAGTAAATTCGGTCTCCTTTGTTTCTGGAGAGTGGGGAAGAAAAGGCTAAAAGGGAAGCCTTCAGCGCCAAACTTTGGTTGGCTTGATGTGTTTAAGTGTGCTTGATCTGGAAGCAGAAGCTGATATCAGCAACTCTATAGAGAAAGGGAAACTTGAAAAAGAAGGAAGGGAGGTGCTGGGGTGGAGGAGACTGAGCCAAGATGCAACCCTTCCCTGTGCCATTGAACATGCCATCAGTGTACTGATGCCATTTGTTCTGGGGTGCTGCTGGGGTTTCATTTCTGGAAGAGCATGAGCACTGGTATGGGAAAGGTCATGGCTGGTGCCTGGGTTCCAAGGTGAGGTTGTTGTGACCGTAGTGAGGTAAGTTGGAACCTCCTGTGCCTTTTTCTTCAGGTGAAGAGCTTTTCTCCTATGGCTATGGAGGCACAGGGAAGAAGTCTACCAACAGCCGCTTTGAGAACTACGGAGACAAGTTCGCAGAGAACGATGTGATTGGCTGCTTCGCAGTGAGTGCTGACGCCACATGCTGCATACTTTTCCATAGCGAGCCAGTGAGAGATGAGAGTCTCGAAAGTATCTTTCTAAGACACAGTTTGGGCCAAGCCCTCCTCCCTTATTCAAAGCAAGTCTGGTTGAACTTAGCTCTTCTGGTAAAGACCTTGCTAGAAGATCCTGGGTTCTATCCTCGGTATGGTCCCATCTCTCCACCTTCCAACAAAACAAGCATACAAATATATATTTTAAAAAAAAACAAAAAAAACAATTTTGTTCTGCTGTCAGCATCAAGTCCCAACTAGAAATGACTTGGAGAGCCCCTCACATACTGAGAGGAAGGGAGAGGGTGACCACCATTCCACCTCCAGTGCTTTACATTACAGCTAGCTCAGTGCCTGGCACATTGTGATCATAGCTCATGTTCATGTGTCGATTGTGTTTGAACCAAGTCTAAGAAAATCCTGTGCAATTGAAAGTAACTTGTCCACGGCCCACAGTACAGGACCCACTAAATCACAGCAGCAAACAACTATTGGATAGGTGGGTGGGTAGATGTGGTGGATAACTGGATACAATCACTTCATGGTTCTCCAGCTGTATTCAAAACTTTTTGATCACCTTTCTGCTTCAGCCTGTCTAACCCTGTGTTCTCTCGCCATGGAGTGCAGTACCTCTCTCGACCCAGTAGTCCTCCTACTCCCCAACTTGCCCCATTTCCATTGGCTGTTCACACTTGGCTTATGGGTTGGTTCCCTCCTCAGAGACCTTTATACTGGGAGGGGTTCTTACTGAAATATGGTGGCGTGTCCTAGTCTGATGTCCACCTTGTCCCTGGGCTCTGTCTAGCTCAGGTTACCATGACGCATGTAGATGAGAAGTGGGAAGGCAAAGAATGTGTGTTGACCACACAGATGCATGCATTTATAGGGCTGGACTCTGCTTGCCGTGTTCCTTCATCTTTGACTTGGCCTGGGCACCAGGCTTAGGTGCTTGGCACGTCCTAAATTTCTTTCCCTGAGCTGTTCCCCGGGGTTGTCCAACTTGTCTCAATGTCCAGGGAAAGGGGCCTTAAGTCTGGACAGCTGGCTGTATTTTCCATCATGTCACCTTCCCCCTCTATGAGTCCAGGGCCTAGGCCTACAGAGGACAGTTCCTATCCTTAGGTTTTCTTTAAATTATTTGGTTGCATTTGTGGGTGTTTTTGGTTGGTTGGTTGGTTTTGGAGGAGTGGGTGTATTTGTTTGCCGGTCCCAAGGCTTGAACCACAGCATCATTTCCAGCTTTTTCTATGTATGTGATACTGAGGAATCAAATCCAGGTCTTCGTGCAAGCACTAGGCCAAACTCCTGGCCTGCATTTGTGTTTTTGAGATAGCCTTGCTATATGTAGTCCATGGTGACCTGAAACTTGCTGTCTTTCTGCCTCTGCGTTCAAAGGTTACCAATAGGCGCTACCATGTCTGGCTCAATCTTTTGCTTTCTCCTAGGACTTTGAATGTGGAAACGATGTAGAACTTTCCTTTACCAAGAATGGAAAGTGGATGGGCATCGCCTTCCGAATCCAGAAGGAAGCCTTGGGGGGGCAGGCCCTCTACCCACATGTCCTCGTGAAGAACTGCGCGGTGGAGTTCAACTTTGGCCAGCGGGCAGAGCCGTACTGCTCTGTCCTCCCAGGGTTCACTTTCATCCAGCACCTTCCCCTTGGAGAACGGATCCGGGGCACCGTCGGACCAAAGAGCAAGGCAGAATGTGAGGTGAGTGTGGTTCCTTCTCCAGAGCCACCCTGTGACCAGTGGAGATGCTGCTGGCCAGGTGCAGGGAAAGACAAGTTGGCCACCTGCGTGACTTGGGAAAATGACATTTTCTCCCAGCTGCTCTGAGAAGGGAGGCGTGGGCATTGGTGTGACTTAGGACAAGAGGGAAGGTAGTAGATACACTGCGTCATCTTGATGGGGCCAGAAATGGGGAGCTGGTAGAAGGCTGTCCTCGAAGTGGAGACACTGGCACTTGATGGTGAATATCCTCTGTCCACAGTGCTGGGGAGGGTGGGGCCTGAATAACCAGGCCCTCTCACCAAGACTGCACAGGAACACAAAAGACAAATGGCCTTGGTGCTGAGCACCACACTCATGACCTGGTCTTAGATCTTTGACAGTACCTTTCTTACAGTGTTGTAGGTTTTTTGTCAGTCCTAGGGCTTGGACTCTGGGCCTGGGTGTTGTCCCAGAGCTCTTCAGCTCAGAGCTAGTACCCTATCCCTTGAGCCACAGCACCACTTCCAGTTTCCTGGTGTTTAATTGGAGATAAGGGTCTCTTGGTCTTTAGGGTCCAGGCTGGCTTTGAACACGGTCCTCAGATCTCAGCCTCCTGAGTAGCTAGGATAACAGGCGTAAGCCACTGCGCCGGGCCCCAGTGGTTTATTTTTATGCTAGAAAATAAAGTTGTTGAGTCCTGGTAGCTCACACTTGTCATCCTAGCTACTCAGGAGACTGAGAGTTTATCTCACTCTATCTTTTTGTGCATTCTCATAATTGAGATCTTATAACTGAGGCATCCTGTCCTTTTCAGTTCACATTTCTTTGTGTGCTTTATCCTCCGTTTTTGATTGTTTGGTCGTTTACAGCGAGGTCTGGCTGTGTTGCCTAGTCTAGTCCTGAATTCTTGGCCTAAGTTGGGGGGCCTCAGAAACAAATCATTCCCCTTGTTGGGCGTTTATGTTCTATCACGTGTTTGCTGGGTTCCACATGGAACACATAGCTCGGGCTCCAGTTGGACCGCTTTTCCTGCCCTCTGCATGGGCCAGTCCCACTTCATGGAGAGACTGCTTGCTATCTACTGGCAAGGGTCTAACCGGTGTTTACCCAGTGTAGGCCTGGTGCTGAGAGTTGGAACAAGCATTGTGTGTTTGGGTCCTAGTAGCTATTCTGTGAAGTGGAGGCTATTACCACTTCCATTTTCCAGAAGCAATTCTGGAGTCCACGGCCCCTAGCAAGCCATGGAGGTGCTGTGTCTCACTGCCGCCCTGATAACCTGTCATTATAGATTCTGATGATGGTGGGCCTGCCTGCTGCCGGCAAGACCACGTGGGCCATCAAACACGCAGCTTCCAACCCCTCCAAGAAGTACAACATCCTGGGCACCAATGCCATCATGGATAAGATGCGGGTAAGGAGGGCCTATGGACTCGCCTCAGCTGCCCTGCACCCCCAGCTTCTGCTCTGCCCCAGGCCACTCACTCCTCACCACCTCCTGCCCTCAGGTGATGGGCCTGCGCCGACAGCGAAACTATGCTGGCCGCTGGGACGTCTTGATCCAGCAGGCCACCCAGTGCCTCAACCGCCTCATCCAGATCGCCGCCCGCAAGAAACGCAACTATATCCTCGATCAGGTACTCACCAGAGGGGAGGGCCCCAGCGCCTACCTGGGACTTCCCCTCCGGTCCTCTTTTCTCCCCATAATGCTGAAGCAAAGGTCAGCCGTGCATGAGGGTGTCAATAAACACATGCTGTGCAGGGGACCCGCCTGCGGGTGGCACTTGGGGCCAACTAGCTTAACAAAGAATCAACCTTCCTTTCTTTCCTTTCCTTTCCCTTCCCTTCCCTTTCCTTCCCTTCCCTTCCCTTCCCTTCCCCGTCCTTCCTTCTTTCCTTCCTTCCTTCCTTCCTTCCTTCCTTCCTTCCTTCTTTCCTTCCTTTCTGCTTGAACTCAGAGCCTGGGCGCTGTCCCTGAGCCATTTTATGCTAGGCTTGCACTCTACTACTTGAGCCACAGAACCACTTACAGTTTTTGAGTGGTTAATAGGAGATGAGACTCTCATAAGAACTTTTCTGCCCAGGCCGGCTTTGAACTGTGATCCTCAGTGCTCAGCTTCCTGATTAGCTAGGGTGGCAGGTGTAAGCCACTGGCATCCAACGAATATTCTTAGATGTTAGCTGCAGAGCAGAATGGGCGAGATGGAAGTTTCTGTGCCTGACATGCTAGGTCTTCGACCCCAGCTCTACCCCTTCTTGGCCATGTGCTTCTGGCACTAACTGAACCTTGTGACTTGTAGTCTCCTAGATGACCATTGGCGAGCATAGTGGCCCCACTCACCCACCAAGGACCGTGTCATTTACACCCTAGCTGTGGCCCAACTTGAGATTCAGCAGTTTGGAGTCTGGCTAGGAATATGGTTCTTGGTTTTCAGCATTCCTAAAATGTTAATGAATCCCTATCCCCAAGCAGTGACGTTCACATGTCCACAAACATCCGTTCTGTGGGCTTCCCCAAGTGCCAGGGTGGCGCTGTGAATGTGCCAAGGCCCTATGCCAACACATCTGTAAACCAATGAAGGGCCTCAAACCTGTTGAAGGCTTGGTTGGAAGGCGTCACGTGGACCACATTGCCCTTATGTGAGATGCCGACCTCAGGCCAAGCAGCCGGGGCCAATCATTGTCATTCCGCCAGCTCAGTGCTGCTGTTAACCAGCCCTCTGCTTTACCATCTCCCTTCAGAGACTTTGGGGGGGGGGGGATGATACGGCTTGAACTCAGCCTGGGTGTTGTTGCGGAACTCTTCAGCTCAAGGCTACCACCCTACCCTTAAGCCAAGCCCCACTTCCCATTTCCTAGAGGTTAATTGGAAGTAAGAGTCTCATGGACTTAAAGCCTGGGCTGGCTTTGAACCTTGATCCTCAGATCTCAGCCTCCTGAGAAGCTAGGATTACAGGCGTGAGCCACCGAGCCCAACCAGAGAAATAATTCTTTAAAACACGCACGCGCACACACACACACACACACACAGACACACGCACACGCACTTCGGTTTCATCCTGAACAGTGGGTAAGGATATTAACACTCCCACAATCCTCTTCTGGATCCCTAAAGAATCCCTGGCCCTGGTTTGTCATCCTGAATTCACTGCTTAGACCAGCTGTGACACCCGCTTCAAACCTGTGGCCCAGTGGACTAACAGTCCTGCCCAGGTGGCCTGCCTGGGTTTTCTGTGGTGCTCAGGCAGGGGATAGGGCCTGGCCTGTACCAAATGCACCCGTGTTTTTCTGTGCTGCTGGCTTCTAGGGCAGAGTTGTGCAAGGCAAAGCAAAGGCCCTGATCTTTGAAGGTGAGAAGGCTAGTTTTCAACTGAGGTGTCCTTCCTCATAGCACAAAGTCTTGTTTATCCGAGGCTAGATTTGGGACCTGAGTCTATAAATCACTCCAGCCTGCAAAAGAGAGTCTTGACCTGTTTGGCTTCAGTCCCTAATATGGGTTCCAGAAATTCTGAGTTATGAGAAGAAAATGTGTGGTGGATGTGGATATTGAAGGTTCAAAGCAGACCCCTGGCCAGCTTTGCCATAAAGAGTAAGTTAATAATTATTTCCAAAGGGGAGGCCAGAGCCTCAGGCCAGGTCCTTCCATGGAGGCCCAAAGAGCAGTGATTGGCTGGCTACTTGACACTGAAGAAGAGGGACTTTCCTCCACCTTACACTGTCCCCAGACCTTCCAGCTGGTTCTGCTACCCGTACTGGCTAGTTCTCTTGCTCCATGGTTGGTCCCTCGCGTCATGGAGCCCACGCAAACCCCACAGTACTCACATTGGATCTGCTCTGCTCCCAGCCCAAGGGATTACACACAGGCAGACCATGGTCCTGTCAGCCAATCCCCCACAGTGCCTGCCCTGGTCTTCCTCAGCCTGCTGCCCATCAAGACCAGATAAGCAGCTTCTTGCCTAAGTCTTGGGTTAGCTGTGGTCCAGAGCCAGGGGCCCCAGACTGCCTGCACAGAAGCTCTCCCCCCTCCCGCCCCCCATCTCCAGGCAGGGTGGGACTGGAAAGGCTGAGCTTGTTGTTGGCTTGTTTCCTGGCAACAGGCCCTAGTGACCACAGCTGGGCTGGGTTGGCCCTGGGGCTCTGACCTCATCGTGTTTGCTGTGGTAACAGCCACCAGCAGCTAGCAAGTCTCTCTTCTCCAGGGAAGCCAGCCACTTGTGCTGGTGCCATGTCACCCCCTTCCTCTGTGCCCCTCTGTTCCCTGGCATCTGAGGTGCCAAAGGGACAGTCCTCTTGACACAGTTGCCCCTTCTAATGTCCCCTCATTGGGACGTTGCAGAAAAGCTGACTCTTCCTCAAGGAAGAAGTGGAGTTTTGAGGAGGAAAGTAGGAAGGGGTGCTTCACTTTTCCACCATTTGTGGCCTCTTCTGGGCTCGTGCTGACAGCCCTGGAGGATCGCACCTGCCCCACCCCCTGCATGTGTTCCTGGACCAGTTGATCTAGTTGGATCTGGTTGGTTTAGGGAACATTTCACACCTTGGCCCAGATTTCCCACCAGTCTTGCTGGAGCCCCTGGCCTGTACCTTAAGTCTGGGAAAGGATCTTTCATAAAGCTTCACTCGAGGAGCCTGGGATATCCGTCCTGTTGGCCATTTGTTCAAATCCACTCTGTTGACTTCTTCCTCCTGTCCTGTGTCAGAACCAGTAGAGTCTGCCAGATGCACTTAACAAGTTGTTTCGATTCTGTTGGGATCTTGATTTGGAATGACCTGAGGATACCCCTTAGGGTCGGGTCTTGCCTCCAGTGAGTCTCGGGGATAGAGGGGGAGTCGGCTATAGTGTTAGTTACTGCCACTAGAGGCTGAGTCCACAGATTCTGTGCCCCTACCCACAGAGACTGCAGTCCCATGGACCCAGGGCTGTGGCTAGTGTTCCTCTGTCACATGCATGTGTGCTGGAGTACCAGTCTGTGCCAGCAACTACTCAGGAGAGGAAGGGGCAACACGAGAGCCACACATATTGAATGAATGGCCGCACAGAACTTTAGCGCGTGCGCTGTCCACCAGCCAGAGCATCAGGTGACTTCCAGGCCTGTCCTAGCTACTCAGGTTCAAAGCTAGCCTGGCAGAAAAGTACATGAGACTCTTATCTCCAGTGAACCACCAAGTGATAGAGTGAGGCCTTGAATTCAAGCCCCACAACCAACAAAACAAATAAACAAAAAGATTCAGTCTGGGTTATCTCTGGGAAGTAGGGCTGGTGTGAGGAGGGTGAAGGATGAACTCTTGTGCTTGGAACTGCATTTCCCATGAGCACACAGAGCACCGGTAGCGTAAAGAGATAGTCGTGGAATTAGGATGCAGAGGCAAAGCCAGCCCCTGTGGGTGCCTCCCGCCGCTGCCCTACTTAATGCCCACCCCTCCGTCTTCTCTCCCCGCTGCAGACAAATGTTTATGGGTCAGCCCAGAGACGAAAAATGAGACCATTTGAAGGCTTCCAGCGGAAAGCCATTGTCATTTGTCCTACTGATGAGGACCTGAAAGACCGGACAATAAAGCGGACCGACGAGGAGGGAAAGGATGTCCCGGATCACGCTGTCCTGGAAATGAAAGGTAGTGGTGGCTGGTTCCCCCTGTGCACGGTGTCCTGCAGAGAGGCTCCTATGTCCCTCCCGCACTGACCATTCCTCCCTCTGGTGTCACTGGGACTGTGGAACTTTTCAGATCAGATGGCTGAGGGTGAAGGTAGTAGAGCCCTGGTGGGTGATGAAGAATGTCTCATTTCTCAGTCTAGGGACATGGTTTCCACCTGCCCACGAGTGAGGCCAAGAAATGAGGAGGGCCAGCCAGGGGTGGTGGCTCACGCCTGTAATCCTAGCTACTCAGGAAGCGGAGATCTGAGGATCAAGGTTCAAAGCCAACCCAGGCACTGGAAAAAAGGGATATAGGGCTGTGGCTCAAGGGGTCGGGCAGTAGCTTTGAGCTGAAGAGCTCAGGGACAGCTCTAGGCCAAAAAGAAGGAAAGAGGAAGGAGTGGGGCCTAACGAGTTCTTCAGGGAATTGAGGAGAGTTCTCGTGGACCCCGGACAGTTAGCAAGCTGAGGGTTGGGACCCCATTAACTCCTTCACTGTCCATGTCCCCCCTTGCTTACACTGGCCAGCCATCGTGCTGCCTGTGAAAGGGGTGGCTGCTGGAAGGACTGACTTCCCCTCCCTTCTCCCCTCCCCTCCCCTAGCCAACTTCACATTGCCCGATGTGGGCGACTTCCTGGATGAGGTGCTGTTCGTGGAGCTGCAGCGGGAGGAGGCGGACAAGTTGGTGAGGCAGTACAACGAGGAAGGCCGCAGGGCCGGGCCGCCCCCTGAAAAGCGCTTTGACAACCGGGGTGGTGGCGGCGGCGGGGGCTTCCGAGGCCGTGGGGGTGGCGGCGGCTTCCAGCGCTATGACAACCGAGGCCCTCCTGGAGGCAACCGTGGAGGCTTCCAGAACCGAGCAGGCGGCAGCGGTGGAGGAGGCAACTACCGAGGAGGTGAGCTATCACCCTCACTGCCCGCTACTCCGCAACTGCGGGATCAAGACTCCAGCCTTGCTCCTAAAGCCCTTCCCCCACTCGTGTGCCCCAGTGCTCCCCGAGGGGTCTCAGGGCCTCCCTTGGGCTGGCATAGGGCCTGGGTTAGATAAGTTAATTTGCCTAGAGTCTCTCAGCGTCCTAGCATCACTGTCTCTGCTGAAAGCTTTTTTTTTTCTCTCTAGTCTTGGTGCTTGAATTCAGGGTCTAGGCACTGCCCTTGGGCTTTCTCAAGAGCTAGTGCTCTACCACTTGAGCCACAGCACCACTTCCTTTTTCTTTTCTTTCTTTCTTTTGCTCTCTTTCTTTCGTCTGTCAGGGGGCTTGAATTCTGGGCCTGGGTGCTGTCCCTGAGCTCTTGAGTCATAGCTCCACTTCCGGGTTATCTAGTGATTAAGATAAGAATCTCAAGGTCTTTAGTGCCCCAGGCTGGCTTTGAACTGTGGTTCTCATATCTCAGCCTCCTGAGTAGCTAGGATTATAGGCCTGAGCCACTGTGCCAGCATCTGGCTTTTTCTGTTTGTGATACCGAGGAATCGAACCCTGCCTGGTCTTCGTGCATTCTAAGCAAGCACTCTACCACTAGGCCAAACTCCAGGCCCTATGTTTATTTATTTTTGCCAGTCCTGGGGCTTGAACTCAGGGCCTGAGCATTATCCTTGGGCTTTCTCAAAGCTAGAGCTCTGCCACTTGAGCCACAGCAGCACTTCTGGTCTTTTCTATGTATATGGTACTGAGGAATTGAACCCAGGGCTTCATGCATGGTAGGCAAGCACTCTACCACTAGGCCACGCTCTCGGCCCCTGACAAACATTTTTATTACTTAACAAGTGTATCCTGAACCCTGCTCCATTTCAGTGCTTTGCCAAGGTGTCTGGGGACACACAAGAGATGAGAGAATTGAGGAAAGGTTCTGGGGACTAAGCCGGAGTCCCCACCACAGGCCAGAAAGGACAGGAAAAGAAAGGGCTCTGAGGCCGGCCATGCACAGCCAAGATGAACAGGACGAGACTGCCATGTTCTCTCATCCACCCTGGGTGTCCTGTTGTGCTTCCTGACCCCTCTTCCCAGCTCATTCCACAGCTGTTGAGATGTGCCCTCTGCCATCCCCGACAATACCACATCCAGCCCTAGCCCACGGTCAGGGTCAGCAGAAGCCCAGTTGTGTGCCCTGAGAATGACAGACACTCTTCTCCTGGTCTCCAACCCAGGCTTCAACCGCAGCGGAGGTGGTGGCTACAACCAGAACCGCTGGGGTAACAACAACCGGGATAACAACAACTCCAACAACCGAGGCAGCTATAACCGGCCTCCCCAGCAACAGCCGCCACCCCAGCAGCCACCCCCCCCACAGCCACCGCCCCAGCAGCCACCGCCACCGCCCAGCTACAGCCCTGCGCGCAACCCCCCGGGGCCCGGCAGCTACAAGAGCAGCAGCATCCCCGGCTCCAGCGCCAGCACCAGCACCCCCACCGTGAGCAGCTACAGCCCCCCCCAGGTGAGGGTGTGCCTGCCTGGGATCTGTCCTCACTCACAACCTGTGCCCCGTGCAGCACGCTGGCGTCCCCAGTGCTCCCGCACATCGCCTGGCTGTGCTCAGTGCCCTGGCTTGTCGTGCTCCCCCTCGCCCCCCGAAGACTAGAACTAGGGAAGCTAGAGCTCCCTGAGGCCTAGCGCTGTCACTCGAGCCACGCCTCCAGCCCTTTTCCATTGCTTACGTCTGGACTGGGGTGAGCCTAGGCTGCTCCTCCTCATGCCTCCCTGGGTCACTGGCCATGGTGGGTGCTGTGGCACTGCAGCACGGTGGTGAAGGCTTTGGGATTAGGTGATTTCGCCTCGTTGAGGTTCTGGCTGTCTGTGGGCAAGGCTCCACAGCTGGCGGAAATCTGTCCCCTCTAGAAATCTGCCACCCACTGCCAGCGTTCATTGAGTGCTGGTCACTGGAAACCCAGTGTCTGGGTTTGTTTTACAGAAAATGACGCAGACTTTGAGTGAGGTCTGGTCCTTGCCCCCAGCCCCGTCCCATCTCCGAGCTGACCCCTCCAGTCCAGCTAGGAGCCATTTCACGGTTTTGGGCTTTCTCTCCTCTTGCAGCCGAGTTACAGCCAGCCACCCTACAACCAGGCAGGCTACGGCCAGGGCTACACAGCCCCACCGCCTCCACCTCCACCACCGCCTGCCTACAACTACGGGAGCTACGGGGGCTACAGCCCAGCCCCCTACACCCCTCCACCACCTCCCACGGCACAGACCTACCCACAGCCTGCCTATAACCAGTATCAGCAGGTAGGTGCGACCAAGGGCCCAGGACTTGGAGGCTTTGCCTTAGCCCTAAAATGGTAGGGAGCCTGCCGGTCTTGAATAGGCCCTTGTCTCCCAAATGAGCCAGATGCACCCATGTCTGCACTGGCTGCCCAGCAACCTCCCCACTGCAGGCCCAGACCCCACACCCACCACAGTGCTCTCTCCCTGCCTTGACTACTGTGTCCAGCTCTGTTGGCCAGCCAGTCAGGCCCTCCATGCCCCCACGCCCATCGGCACCATTGCATGTCCTCCCACCGTGCCCACGTGCTGGGCAGATCTCAGTGTGCTGTTTGTCCACAGTACGCCCAGCAGTGGAACCAGTACTATCAGAACCAGGGCCAGTGGCCACCGTACTACGGGAGCTACGACTACGGGAGCTACTCCGGCAGCACACCTGGCGGCACCAGCACACAGTAGCTGAGCCCAGACTCCTCCACCAGCGCTGGCCTGGCTGCCCTGCCCCCTGCCCCAGCCCTCCCCGCCCCCCGGGGGTCCTGGGCCTCAGGGGATGGGACATCCTGGGCTGCCTTCCTCCAGAGGGGTATGGAGTATCCTGAGCCGCCTTCCTCCAGAGGGGCTTCTTGCCCCTCAGGCCAGGCATTTTTCTCTGGATTCAGATAGGCAACAATGACCTTTTATTTTCTGTTTATTCTCTCCCTTTCCCTTCTTCCCCACCCCCCAGCCCCCATCTCTTTTTTTGACTAAAGAGTGCCCCTTCCGCCTTGGTCACAGTGACTGGGAGGGACTGCCTGTCCCCTCCCCAGCCCTGCTCCAGCCTCAGCCTCTAGCCTAGCCCCTCATGCAGTTGGTTGTAAATTCTTCCAAGAGCTGTTTTACTGTCTACTTTTCAGGATTAAAAAAAAAATCAAAAACTTAAAAAAAAAAAAAAAGTTTAAAAAGAAAAACGTGGAGGGAGGAAGCAGTGACATTTTTTTTGGTAATTATGCTTTTTTTTTATTTTTAGAATTTGTCTGTTTTTACTGTGGGTCGGCATAGATCCTTCAAAATAACCCATTTCTTTGCTGAGTTCAGGTGACCGAGGAAGAGCCACACCCTCGAAACAACACACACACAAACCACAAAACTATCTTGAAGCTAACTTTTTCTACGATGTCTCAGTCCCCTGTGACTTTGCACATGAGCTTCTTTGTTCAGTTGAATTGTAACTGCTTTTTTGTATCTGGAGAGAGTGTGACTATTGAACTTGAAACCTTTTCTTCCGGGCGTCCTGGTAGTTTCTGGGGGGTTCAAATGGGTGAGAGGGTGAGGGGAAGATGGGGGCGTCTCTCTCCCGGGTGCCAGAGCCCACGGTTTTCCTACAGTGCTCTCAAGTCCTGCTTCCCCTTCTCCCAGGTGTTTTAACAGGATCCAAACACACACGTACTGAGAAATGTTTCTGAGGCTGGGAGTGTAGGTTAGTGGTAGAGTGGTTGCCTAGCATGCATGAGGCCCTGAGTTCCATTCCTCACATACTGAGAAAAAGCTGGAATTGGTGCTATGGTTCAAGTGGTAGAGTGCTAGCCTTGCACAAAAGAAGCTCGGGGACAGTGGCCTGGGCCCAGAGTTCAGGCCCTAGGACTGATGCACACACACGCACTCGTGCGCTCACACACAAACACACACAGTTTCTGCCCCATTTTGTTTTTGAGTAGTGAGATGGCACTTCCTAGCAGAGGGAAGCAGGGTCAGGACCCTGGAAGTGATGTGAGTCCCTGCAGGCACTTCAGTGATAGGCACAGGTGAGGCCCACAGGCTGGGGAGCAGACTGCTCTGTGGACATTGCCAGACCATTGCCTGACGGTGCGTTTGGATGAAGCTTGTGGGCTTGTGCTTAGGACTGGCCTTTCTGCATGTCTCCAGCACTGCAGGCTGGTTGCTGGGAGCTTCATTTCTCAGCAAGTACAAGCTGTGCTTGCCCTGAACAAGATAATTGCCCATTCTCCCCATTCTTGGATCCTAGTCCACAGCACTGACCAAGGTCAGCGAGTATCTGGGAGGACAAGGCCTCTTTGGCACCTCCACGCCCATGGCCGTCATCATCCTTCCTAGCAACTTCCGTTCTCGCCCCCCAGGCGTATGCTGTGTTCTCATTAGGAGCCGGGAGCTTTGGGAAGGGATATGCAAAATCAAGAAGGCAACTAAACTAGAAACCAGGATTGACTGGACGAGGGCAGAGGGCCTGGGTCCCCTAGTCTGGAAAAGTCCGCTTCTGGGCAGGTACAGGTGCTTGTTCAACGGCGCCCTCTACTGACTCTTCCTGATGGTGCATCTGTGGAATCCACACATCAATTGCTTCTCCAGGACAAGAATAAGAGTGAAGAAGTTCTTGCTCTGTTCTCAGCCAGTCCCAGCTTCCAAGTCCTTTCCCTGATCTTGCCCAGGCCGGAAGGATAAAGCTAAATCCAGTTAATAGGATTGAAGGTCCACGTGATGTGGCATCTGGTGACCTTAGCAGCTTCAATTCAGAGCAGTGATGGTTCCTGGGGAATCACCACTCCTCCTTGGAATTTCTCGTGCCATTGGTCTCTACTTGGGGAATTCCTATGCCTTTAGGGTTTTGCGGAAGGGTCTAGCACAAGTATAATCCCAGCGCTCAGACATGCAGGCAGGTAGGTCCTGGGTACATGGCTAGCCTGGGCTTCTCCTGTGGGCCTCTCCAATTCTGCCCTATCATTTGGAATCTTTCCTCTTCCCTGGCCATACTGATTACAGACTCATACCTGTAATCCTAGCCACTCAGGAAACTGAGATCAGGATCCTGGTTCAAAGGCAGCCCAGGCACAAAAGTCGGTAAGACCACTAGAAAACTGGAAGTGGTGCTGTGTCTCAAGTGGTAGAGCTCTAGCCTTGAGAAAGCCTAAGGATAGTGCCCAGACCCTGAGTCCAAGGCCCAGGACTGACCACAAAAGGAACAAAATGGAGATGCATAAAAAACAGCTCACTTGGAGCCAGGAGCATGACCTAGTGGTAGAGTGCTCGCCTAGCGTGCACAGAGCCCTAGGTTCGATTCCTTGGTTACCACATACATAGAAGCCGGAAGTGGTGCTGTGGCTCAAGTGGGAGAGCGCTAGGCTTGACAAAACCCAAGGACAGTGCTCAGGCCCTGAGTTCGAGCCCCAGGACCGGCAAGGAAAGATAAGAATAGCTCACTTGTCTGTGAGGTGGCCCCAGGTCTTGGGAAGTAGTCTTTCAATGCCCATGCCGGGTGAGGAGGTGCGCGTGCGCATAAGGACGTCCGCACAGGCGCGGAACCTTGGTGCCGCGCGGGGTGCAGTGCAGCACCGGACCCGTGGGGGCGTGTGCACCCGGAAGTGGCCCCCGTGCGCGGGAAGCGCGGACCGCCGTGCGGAGCCTGCGGCGCCGGTGGACGGGGCGCGATGGAGAGGATTGACCTGGAGTCCGGGGCCGCGGCGGCGGCGAGGGATCCCGGTGAGAACGAGATGCTGGCCAGGCGGAGGCGACGGGAGGGAGTCGTGACGGTGCCACCAGGAAGTAACTCCTCGGGAAGGCCTCGAGGGGGACTCCTTATAGCGGCACACCCATGCCCAGTCCTTCCTGCCCGCCGCCACCGTGTCCCGCTTTAACCTGCCATGGCTTCCTCTTCCTTTCCTCCCCTGAAGTTAACTTTTCCCCTGCCCCAGGTTAGCCCACTCCCTTGCCAGCCGACTCCCAGACTACCTTTAAACTTCTCCCCAGCCCTGGCCTAACGCTAGTTCTCAGACCAGCCCCTCCCCTGGCTTCAACAGAATCTGACTTTACCTCCCTCTTTCCTCATTCCATTGTAAATCTCCTGCTTCCCCCAAGTCTGAGGCCCAGGCTGCCCTCGTAAAAGGCCTACCTGCCCATGGGTACCTAAAATGTATTTGCGTTTGCTCATCTTTTCTGTCTCTCCTGTGTGCATATGTCCTGGGACTTGAACTCAGGGCCTGGGTGCTCAGCTTTTTCACCCAAAGCTGGAGCTCTACCATTTGAACCACAACTCCAGCTTTATGGTGGGCTATAGCGGATAAAAGGCTCACAACTTAGGCTGGGAATTTAGCCTAGTGGTCAAGTGCTTGCCTAGCATGCACGAAGACCCGGGTTCGATTCCTAGGTATCACATACATTGCAAAATACCAGAAATGTTGCTGTGGCTCAAGTGGTAGAGCTCTAGCCTTAAGAAAGCACAAGGATAGTGCCCAGGCACTGCGTTCAAGGCCCAGGACTGACAAAAAAAAAAAAAAAAAAGTCTCACAACTTTTTTGCCCCAAAGTTCATTAGTATTACAGCCAGTGACTCTTGAGTTCAAGCCCTGCCAGTACCAGCACACAAAAAGAATCCATTTGCAGCCACTCCTCCATTCCCTCCTCTTTCCTTCTACTTT
This sequence comes from Megascapheus bottae, assembly GCF_031878675.1. Lineage (NCBI taxonomy): Eukaryota > Metazoa > Chordata > Mammalia > Rodentia > Geomyidae > Megascapheus > Megascapheus bottae. The sequence goes on from NC_143539.1 coordinate 6,646,038, forward strand.
TCTAAACAGCACACGATGCGTTGTCAGAAATTATGCTCTTGTCCGCATCCCTACTTAAAAGTCAGCCTTGGGGTTGGGAGTGTGGCTTAGTTGTAGAGTGTTTGCCTAGCGTGCATGAAACCCTGGGCTCCATTCCACAGTATCACATGAACAGAAAAAGTCAGAAGTGGCACTGTGGCTCAAATGGTAGAATGGTAGCCTTGAGCACAGAGAGGCTCAGAGACAGAGCCCAGTCCCTGAATTCAAGCCCCAGACCTGCCAAAAAAAAAAGTCAGCTTCCTGCTCGCTGTGAGCCCACCTGCAGGGCTCAGGACACAGCAGGCACCCAGTAAGAGTAAGCCGACTAGGAGGAGACCTAGCACCCAGACCCCTCCTCTAATGCCTCCTTTCCTCTGCCCTGCCTCTCCTCCTGAACTAACAAACACTCCCTTCCCCAGGCTGTGCAGAGCCCAGACCTGGACACTGGGGGGAGCTGAGCCAGACTCCTGTCCCATCCAGACCCCAGGACAAGGAGGAGGTGGCAGAGAGCTCTGTAGAAACCCTGGACAGTGACACCCACAGGACTGAGAATGCCGCAGTGATTGCCATGCTGCAGGCCGTGGCTGCCAGCCGCCTGCCCGTGTGCAGTCAGCAGCAGGGTGAGCCCGACCTGACAGAGCATGAGAAGGTGGCCGTGCTGAGCCAGCTGTACCACGAGAAGCCGCTGGTATTCCTGGAGCGTTTCCGCACCAGCCTCCGGGAGGAGCACCTGGCCTGCTTTGGCCACCTGCGTGGTGACCACCGGGCCGACTTCTACTGTGCTGAGGTGGCACGGCAGGGCACTGCCCGGCCCCGCACCCTGCGGACCCGCCTGCGGAACAGGCGCTACGCTGCCCTGCGTGAGCTCATCCAAGGTGTGGAGGGCGCCTGGGCAAGACAGGGAGAGCAGGGAAACTGAGGTGAGGGAGGGGGAAGCCTGGAGACAGACCTGTTTCTTGGTCCGTTGTGAGGCTTGAACTCAAGGTCTGAGTGCTATCCCTGAGCTTACTCTTTTGCTCAAGGCGAGGCTAGTCCTCTACTACTTTGAACCACAGCTTCACTTCCGGTTTCTCAGTGGTTAATTGGAGATAAGAGTCTCACAGGGAGTTTTTTTGCCCGGGTTGGCTTTGAACCACAATCCTCAGATCTTAACCTCCAGAGTAGCTAGGATTATAGGCATGAGCCACTGGCACCCAGCTTGGGAGATAGGATTTGAACAAAGAAAAACATGAAGACGCTGAGACTGAAGTAGGGAGAGGGGCAGAGACGGGCTCTGAGGAAGTTGGGGGACACAATAAGAGGCCAGAGTTTAGCAGGTGGGTGGCAGTACTGGGGATCCAGCTCAGGGCCTCTACCCCTTGAGCCACGGCCCCAGTCATTTTGATTTTAGTTGATTTTTTTTTCAGGTAGGGTCGCACACTTATTGCTTGGACTAGCCTTGAATGTGGATCCTTCTGTCTCTGTATCCCGAGTCCCTGGGGGCTGCAGGTGTGTGCTCCCTCTCCCAGCCTTACACATCTGCGCGTGCCCTGTCCACTCAGACCCCGCCCCTCCCCCCCCACTGTCTGTCCTCCGCACAGGGGGTGAGTATTTCAGCGATGAGCAGATGAGGTACCGCGCACCGCTGCTGTATGAGCAGTACATCGGCCAGTACCTCACCCAAGAGGAGCTCAGTGCCCGCAACCCGGCCCCCCTGGCAGCCCGGCCCGGCTCCCCCAGCACGCCCGCCTGCCCGCTCTCCGATCTCCTGCTCCAGTCCTACCAGGAACGAGAACTGCAGCAGCGGCTGCTCCAGCAGCAGGAGGAGGAGGAGGCCTGCTTGGAGGAAGAGGAGGAGGAGGAAGAGGACAGTGATGAGGAAGGTGTGGGCAAGCAACAGGGAGACCCCAGTGGCCAGACACCCCTGCCCCAAGCCTGCCTGTCTCCTCTTCATCACCACACCCTTAAAGGAGTCAAGTGATCCCCCGACCCTCAGTCTCCGCTCCCAGTGCTTCCCCGAGCACCCTCCGCCCCTTCCCTTCAACAACCCCCCTGGACACCTGCTCTCCTTTTGCAGACCAGAGGTCCAGCAAAGACTCGGAGGCCTGGATGCCTGACTCGGAAGAGAGGCTGATCCTGCGGGAGGAGTTCACCAGCCGGATGCACCAACGCTTCCTGGATGGCAAGGACGGGGACTTTGACTACAGGTGCCCCCACCCTGCTCCCTACCCCCCCCCCCCGCCAGTACGCATGCCCAGGCGCCTTGCCGGGCCTGTGTCCCTCCAGCACACCCTACTTCGTGGTGTTAAAAGGCCCCAGAAAGTTCCTGGGCCTGGGTATTGTTTCTTTGGGGGTATGTTTGTTGGTAGTAGGGCTTGAACTCTGGGCTGGGTGCTGTCCCTCAGCTCTTCAGCTCAAGGCTAGTGTTCTAACACTCCGCCACTTTCAGTTTTCTCGTGGTTCATTGGAGATAAGAGTTTCATGGATTTCTGTGCCCGGGCTGGCTTTGAACCTCGATCCTCAGATCTCAGCCTCCTGACTAGCTAGGATTACAAACGTGAGCCACTGGTACCCAGCTTAGGCCTGTGGCTTTAAACAACCAGAGACAGAACTGGGAGAGCCTTGAGTGTCAAAGCCCTGCCTCAGTTTCTTCTCAAGGAAGCGAGAATGGGACTCACATGGGTTCAGTTTCACCCTGGGTAGTGACAGCCCTCCACTACCCTGAGTCCCCTGGTGTCCCCAGGGGACTCAGCCTCTTCTCAAGGCCTCCCTGTGGCATGTCCCCCCACTTGTTGCTGGCTTCAGTGTAGCCTAGGGGATGTAAGAAAGTGGTGGACACAGAGGGAAATGGTGTGTTCCCTCAGCCAATTGGTCTGCCTTGCAGTCCCCAACATGAGCCAGGCACAGGGACTCTAATGACACACGAGCCACAGCCACACACAAGCTGGTTCCTGTCGCACAGCACGCCAGCCCACTCCGGGACCCTCCAGCCCAAATCCACCAAGGGGATAGCCACAGGGTCCTAAGTGAACCAGCCCACTGCCACCCCCAGACCCAGTGTCCAAGGACATTGGCCTGGGAGGTCAGGCGTGTGTCCCTCCACCACCATTCAACCCACACTCCTGCCTTGTCTCAGTGCCCGGATCTGAAGGACAGTCTCCATGTCCTGATGTCCCTGTGACAGGCCTTGCAGAACCAAGCAGGGCATGGTGGCAAGGTGTCCTGGGATCGGGGAGGGGTAGACCAGAAGTAGAGTCAGACTTGGGGAGCCTGCCACTTGGGGTGGCCCCCTACACCACTACCAGTCCCCAGCCAGCCCTCCCTTCTGTCTCCCTACGGAGACAACACCATCCTTATGAGGAGACCAGGAATGTGCACCTGTGTGTCACCCCACCTTCCACTGACCAAAGAGGCCCAGCATTCTCTTCAGGGTCAGTGCAGACCTGACAGGCAGCTGCCTCAGGTACCTGGCCTCTCACAGCCCCCTCCTCCTGCAGCACTGTGGACGATAACCCTGACTTTGACAACCTGGACATCGTGGCCCGGGACGAGGAGGAGAGGTACTTCGATGAGGAGGAGCCTGAGGACGCGCCCAGCCCTGAGCTGGGTGGAGACTAACCATGGCACCGCCCTGCCCAGTCCTGGCCCCAGCCAGGCAGTTCCCCATGGCAGGACAGCCTCCCAGCCCCGCCCCCCCCCCCCCCCCCCCGCCTTTTGCCCTTCCCATCCCCTGCCTCTGTCTTTTTCTTGGTGTGACTCTGGGCTCCCATCCTTGTTTTGCACTGTCTCACTCTGTGACCCCCTTTTCCTGCCTCTGTCCCCCACCTTTACCCATTGTCCCTGCACCTGGCCCAGGATGAAGGTCCATCCCTTTTATCCAAGGCCCGTGTTACTGACTCTGTTCCCCTGGGGCCCAACCCAGATCTGGTCCCTCTCCCTGTCCACCTGCTGCCTCCTTGTACCTCTTACAGCCTGTCCACGCCCCTCTGTACCATTCCTCACCCAGCTGCCCATTACCCTCTCTCCCACACTGCCTCGCCCTTCAGAGTCCAGTCCAGAGGACTGGCAAAGGCACACTGGGGATGATAGGTGGGGGAGGGGTGGCCACTGGGGGGAGGGGAGGGGTTCCCCCTGCCCAGCCACAATTTTCCCTTTCTTCCCTTCCTCCGCCTCTCTCCCCTGCTCCTGTTTACTCTCCCAGTCCACAGGCTGTTATCAGGGGCCTGAGTCATCTCCCACACAGCCGAGGGTCCCTCCCCCAGCCCGTCCAGGGCCCAGGGCCGCCCCACAGCCCCCCGCCGCCCAGCCTAATGGGAGCCAGATGGCCGTCCCGTGACTCAGCCTGTGGGAACCCAGGCGTCCCACCTTCCCATGCCCCACCCCCACCCTGCGCCCAGCACACACAAGGGGCTACTGGTAGGTTGGGAGGCAGAGGCCAAGGGGCAACAGACTGAACTGGGGACATCTCAAAGACACATGGACTCCTGACCCCAGGTCCTTTGTGCTGTGCCCAGGGTCCCCCCAGAAGCAACAAGAGCACTCGGGGGGGCTGAGGTTCAAGGCTGGCCCAGGCCTGAATCAGGCACCTGTGTCCCGATGGAGCCTGCAGGCAGCCCTGAACCCCCTGCCCGCCTCCGTGTGGCCAGGGATGCCCAGCGCAGCTCCAGGCCCGGTCCTGCGCTGGCCCCTGGTGGCACCGGGGACAGACCTCCTTAGGTGGGAGACAGGAGAAGAGGCAGGTGCTGGGAGCGCTGCAGGATGCCCGAGGCTGTCCATGGGTCCAGGCGGTGTTCCACAGACCAGATGTCTGCCTGTCTTCGTCCCGGCGGCCACCGCCCCGGCTCCCAGAGGACAGCAGCTTGACCCAACCCCACAGTCCAGAAACACCCTGAGATCCGGGTTCCTAGGACCCCTCCTCCGGTGCCCTCAGTACCAGGCAGCTTCCCCCAGGCTGCCGTCTACTAAGTAAACTTGTTCATGATTCCCTCTGCCACCGCCCTGAGTTTGTTCTGTTATGTAACGGAGAGGAGAGGCGCAGGCAGCCATTGAGTCAGTCAGGGTTAGTCAGATGGCGGAGGCTGAGAGAGAGGCGGGCCAGCGGGTCTCAGGGATTAGATGAGGAGACAGGGAGGGAGGTGGAGACGGGATCACCGGACTACAGACACACCCCTGGTCTCAGCAGGGGCTGCTGAGACAGGAGACGCTGGGGATGGGGTGGGCGGAGAGGCTGAGTCAGGGAAGGAGAGCCCCTCGACGGCATCCGGCCCCCACCCCCGTGTCTCCTGTCTGTCCTGCCCCAGCTGCCACCCAACCCCCCCCCATCAACCTCCTGCCAGAGCCCAAGGAGACCCTGTGCCCTGTCATCAAGGCCCTGCAGGGCCCCACTGCCTCCCATCGCCACCTCTACTTCCCCCCTCCCTACACATCTAAGCACCTGTGGCTGCCACCCCCCTCCCCACACCCTACCCCTCCTTCCCTCTCCATCTCTGCCTTCCCAGCCCCATGCCCCAGCTTCTGCCGCTGTCTGGGTGACCCCCCCTCCATTCCTCCCTCCTCTTCACCTTCATTTTTTCCTCTCCTTGCTGTGTCCTGGCCCAGCCCCCTCCCTCAGTGTCTCCCAAGCCCACGGCGTCCAGGTCAGCGCTCCACTGGTGGTCCCTGGGACCCTGGTGAGGGGTTACCACTCGGTCCCCGCCCTGGAGAGGGCAGAAGGCCTGTCTGGGAGAAGGAAATGTCTGTCCTGTGGCCCAGGACATGCCCGCCACTGCCACCCCCGGGCTGGGGCCGAGTAAACACAGCCGACAGCCTGGGGATATTTATACCGGAGCTGGGCACCAGGCCAGTGCCCACCACAGCCCCTGCCCGGCCCTGCCCCGCTGCCACCGCCAGCCTGAGCCAGCGTGGCACCAGCCAGCCAAGGGGATGCCACAGCCCTGGCCACACTGCTGCCAAGGAGCTTCATGGACAGGACAGGGACCCCGGCCTCCCCAACCCCCTCCTCCACAAACAAGGCCAGGCCCGCCGTGGGGTCACCCCTGCAGACCCCACCTGCTCCCAACCCCCACCCAGGCAGAATGGGGCCCCCCAGCAAACGCTCAGGAAGTTCATCTCTAGCCTGGGGGTCTGGGGGTGGCTCTGAGGTGGGACAAATGGTGTCAGCAAGCTGCAGGCCTGGGGTGTTATCCCATACCACCAAAAATAATAATTGGGTGCCAGGGTTCAAGTTTGTAATCCTTACTACTTAGGAGGTTGAGACCCAGAGGATCGTGGTTTGAAGCCAGTCCAGGCAGAAAAGTCCTTTTTGTCTGCAACTCGTCAACAATAACAAAAATCTAGCCAGGCACAGTGGCTCACACCTGTAATCCTAGCTACTCAGGGGCTGAGATCTGAGGATCAAGGTTCAAAGCCAGCCTGGGCCCTAAAGTCCATGAGCCTCTTATCTCCGATTAATCACCAGAAAACCAAAAATGGCACTGTGGCTTAGGGGTAGCGCAGTAGCCTTGAGCTAAACTGCTCAGGGACAACACTCAGGCCCAGAGTTCAAGCCCCTTCACCTACCACCCCCTCAAAAAAAAAAATCTAGGCCTGGGAATGTGGCTTAATGGTATAGTGCTTACCTAGCATGTATGAAGCTCTGGGATCAATTCTTCACACAAAAAGAGCTAGGCTGGGAATTTAGCCTAGTGGTAGAGTACTTGCCTAGCATGCACAAAGACCAGGGTTCAATTCCTCAGTGTCACATATATAGAAAAGCCATAAGTGGTGCTGTGGCTTCAGTGGTAGAGTGCTAGCTTTGAAGAAAGCCCTTGGACAGTGCTCATGCCCTGAGTTCAAGCCCCAGGACTGGCACAAAGAAAGAAAAAGAGCAAGAGGGCCAGGAGTTTGGCCTAGTGGTAGAGTGTTTGCCTAGCATGCACCAAGACCCAGGGTCGACTCCTCAGTACCACATACATAGAAAAAGCTAAAAGTGGTGCTGCTGTAGTTCAAGTAGTAGCACTCTAACCTTGAAAAAGCCCAAGGACAGTGTTCAGGACCCCAGTTCAAGCTCCAGGAAAAAGAAAAAGCTGCAAGTGGTGCTGTGGCTCAGGTGGTAGAGTACCAGCCTTCAGCAAAAGAAACTCGGGACAGTGCTTGGGTCCTGAGTTCAAGCCCCAGGATGACCAGCGGTTTGAACCTGTCCAGGTTCAAAAAAAAAAAACATATAACTCTGCCTCCCCCAAATATCTTTCTCACAAACCCAAAAATAATGCAATAAGCACCTAAATCTCAAGGACAGCAAAAAATGAGTGCAAAAATTTACACCCAGAGAACTGTGAAGATGCTGAATGCATACACACACATACACACACACATACATGCACACACGCAGTGCCAGGAGAGAGCCACAGAAAGTACCCAGCTTCCCTCACCACCTCAGACATCCAGCTGGACACATGCTGGAGACACACACCCCAAAATGACAGTGCCAGCCAGGCCACAGGCTGTCGTATTGGCCCCTGAAGCGAAGCTACACCCCCACCACACCCATGGCACAAGGGGACACCTGTCCAGTCATAGTAGAGAACAGCCCGCAGACATGTGGGGAGTGGGCCACCCTTCCCTGCTGGCCTGCTCCAGCAGGTCCCTGGAGGGGGCAGGGAGGCTGAGCTGGCCAGGGCCTCTTCCTGCCATGGGGGCCCGGACAGGAAGCCCAGGCTCCAGCCGGAACCCAGACTCCCCCCACAACTTCCCCCAAAGCTCCTGGCTGCTGCCTGCAGAGGCAAGACAGGGGTGTGGCCAGAAGAGGTCAGGGCACCCTGAACCCCCTGCCCTGTGGTCGGCCCATGCAGGCAGGCAGGCAGGGTAGGGCAGGGCAGGGCAGGCGTGTCCTGACTGGGTTGGGGCCAGGCCAATTGGAGGGCTGGGGATGCCCAGAGAACAGGGCAGGGGTCACACGGCCAGCAGCCAGCGCAGGTCTCACTGCAGGGCCTGGAGGGACCTCAAGACTAGGGATGGGAGGTCTGGCTGTGTAGAACTGCTAAGTCCAGGCCCCCAAGAGGTGATGGGAGCCCCCAGGTGTGACGGTGTGCCCTGGATGTGACCAGGACCCCAGGGAGTGACAGGACTGGACCGTGGCCACTGTGGGGCCACCCGGGACTCCCCAGGCAGGGTGGAGGGGTGAGAGCCCTGAGACAGTGTGTCTGGGACTGTGACATGTGTCAGCTCCGTGGGTGGCGTGGGTGGGGCTCTGGCGGGTCACACGGTGACCGTGACCCATGGAGGATGTTTGTGTAAGTGCGGGGCGGGGGCTGGGGGCCTCATTTCCTGATGGGGCTGACAGGGCTGTGCTGTGTGTTTGTGTGACACGGCCCTGGAGCCATGTCTGGTGCGAAGTGACCCTATGGAATCTATTTACATGACTCCTTTGGTTGGTGTCATGTCCTAACAGAGTTTGCTGCAGGGCTGGGCTGTGTTTATGGGATGGGGTGACGCTGTGTCTGTCTGTATCTGCGCATGTGCGGACTGTGACTGCGCATGCTCCTTATCCTGGGCTCCAGAGCAGCCCAGGTGTCCATAGAGGGAGGTCTGAGGGATAACGCTGCCTACATGGTTGGGGGACAAGATCCACATTTCAGCCTTTGCAGGCGTGGGGGGGGGGAGGTGTCCAAGTCTCAGCCTCAGTGGTATCTGTACACACAAGGCTGGTGACAAAGGCAGCCCCCACCCCCACTCACACCCGGCCCACTGTGGCTTCCAGACAGGAAGAGACTGGGGGGGGTGGTCAGGACCCTCTCACCTCAGCCCAGTACTGCCCACTGCCCTCGGGCTCCCAGGACCAGCCTCTCTGTCCATTCTCCCAGACAATCCCTGGGCCAGGAAGACTTGGAGGGGCCTGGGAAATGCAGGGGGAGGGAGGAAGTGAAAGCTGGGTGGAGAGGAAGCTGAGAGGCACAGAAGACGAAGCAGGGGAGAAGTCACCAGCAGGTCTCCACAACCAGCCAGTCCTTGCCTGGGTCAACTCCATCTCCTCATTCACAAGCCCTCCATAGCTCCCATGCCCCTCCAAGCTCCCGTGGGCTGGTGGAGGGCTTGTATCCATAGACCCTGAGTTCAGATCCTAGCTCTGTCCCTTTGCAGCTCTATGAGTTTAACCAAGTAAGTCCTGGGGCTTAAACTTCCCCCGTCTCTTTAAGCTCCAGCCTAGCATCCTACCAGCTTTGACGTTTTGGCGCCTCACTGGAGATCATGGGCTTTCCTGCCTGAGCTGGCTTTGAAGCACGGATCCTCAGATCTCAGCCCCCGGAGTAGTTAGGATTCCAGGCAAGAGCCACAGGCGCCTGGCTAAGCTTCTGCTAGCAAAGCCTCTCCTGGATTCTGCTGAAGCAGTGACCACAGGCAGTTATGTTGATGAGGAGTGTGGCTGGGATCCAACTTAACTTTATTTACAAAATCAGACAGTGAGCCGGTTTGGCCCGGGGCTGCACTTGGCCCAGCCCCATTCGGTGGCTGTGGGAAGAGTGCGGTGAGCTAGAACCACACACCTGGCACATAGATTGTTATTACTTTCAGGCCAGTGAGCATTCCCATCTGACTCAGCCCCCAACACCCTTCTCTTGCTCACATCTCCCAGCCACGCCAGCCTCTTGCCCCTCCCTGAGCTGGTCCTCACTTCCGGTCTTGGCGTGAGTGAGTGTGTGTGTGTGTGTGTGTTGAAGTCAAGGCCTCGCTAGACAGGCAGTCCTACTTTTGGAACCACACTCTTCACCCTTTTTTGCATTATTTTTTCCTATCTATAGTCTCTTTGGTTTGTCTGTCTTTCCTCCCTAAACCAGACTGGACTGTAATCCTCCTATTTTAGTCTTTCCTCCCTATTTGGGTTGACAGGCATGGAATTTCCATGCCGAGCTGTTTCACTAAGAAAGAAGTCTCCTTAATGTTTTTTTTTTTTTTTGGCTTGGTCTCCAACTGTGATCCTCCCTCTCAATCACCTCTGGAGAAGCCGGGATTACAGGCGTGTGTCACCACACTCAGTCCTGGTCTTTCCTTTTGCCGATCTACCAAGAACACTCTTCTTCAGTTGCCCCTAGGCAACTTCTTTGGTTTCCTTAAGTCTCCTGGCCCTCCCAGCACCCCTCCCTACCCCCACTAACCACCCCTCTCTGTCATCTCTTCCTGCCAGTTATCCTTGAACCTCTCTGTTCTCTGCTGTCTCTCACCCCAGAAAGTAACTTCTTAGTGGGCAAGCACTCTGGATCTCTTTATCTTTCCTCTCTTTGTTTGGGATGGAGTCTCGCCATGTAAACAGGCTGTCCTGGAATCCCCTAGATCTAAAGATCTCCTGATCTTTAGAACTTCCTAACCCTCCCGCCTCTGCCTCCTCAGTGCAGGGATTACAGGTATGCATCCCCAGACCTGGCTCCTTAAAGTCTCCTTTCCTCACTTGGGAGATGGGGTTGTCAGTCTCTGTGCCTCAGCTGTTGCTAACATGACGCTGGAGTTCCTTGATAGAAGGCCTTTAGCTTGGTAAGAAGATCTAATTAAGGTTCATTATCCCGGCCCTGCCGGTAACTACAGGGGATTACGTGATGGGCAGAGGAATGGGAGAGAGCAGGAGAATGACATGGTGACCACCAGTCCTCTTTCACCTTTAATGGGCCCCCCAGGTGGACTTTAGGGCACAGGTGTCCTTTTAAATACAGCCCCGCCCCCCGGGGAAGGCAGGGGCGTGGCGTGGGGCGGGTGGGCGGAGCCGGGCCTGCCGGGGCGGGGCGCGGGTGGGCGGGGCCGGGCCTGCGGGGCGGGCCGTGGGCGGGGCGGGCCTAGCTGCACTTGCAGGAGCGCACGATCATGTTGGACAGCTGCTCTACCTTGGGCTTCCGGCCCACGTAGTACACGATGGGCAGCGGCTCCAGGACCTGCGGCACGCAGCATGGCGACGCGGAGGCACCCGGGTTATGCTGGTTGTACAGGGCCAGGACCTGCAGGGGAGAGGGGAGGAGAGAGGGGTCCCGGGTCAGGGAAACAGTACTGGAAGGGGGGGCATGCAGGAGGCCTCTTACCCCCATTCCCCGTCTCCCCGTCTCTCCTCATCACTGCTTGTGTCTCAGTCTCTCCCAACATCTGTTTGAGGCTTGCATTCAGGGCCTGGGTGCTGTCCCTGAGTGTGTACTCACGGCGAGCACTCTACCACTCTGAGCCACAGCACCACTCCCAGCTTTTTCTGGGGCATTTCTTGGAGGAAAGAGTCTCCCCGACCTTCCTGCCTGAGGTGGCTTTGAACTGTGATCCTAAGATCTCAGCCTCCTGAGTAACTAGGATTACAGCTGTCACTCTTATCTCTGCCCATTTCCCCATCCCTGTGTCTCTTCTCTTTTATCTGTCTCCTCCACCCCATCTCTCTAATCTTGCTCCATTTCTCTCTGTCTTCCCCCCCCATCTTTGTCTCTTCCCATCCTATCTCTCCCCCTAGCCACCAGCTTATCTCATTGATGTTACGCTCTATTCTCTGTCCTCTTCCACAGTCCCATTTGTCTACCCCTGAGGGGTGAGGCCACGTCTACCTTGCTGTACTGTGAGTCCAGGCTCCAGATGTAGGGGCAGGGCCCCAGGCAGAAGTTGGCATGGTAGCCCTTGGGCTCATGGATCCACTTCCAGCCCAGGTCCTTGCGGAAGTCAATGTACAGTTGCCGGACACAACAATTCTTCTCCGTGGAGCTGTGGGCAGGAAGAACGTGATCAGGAGCCAGCAAAGGCCAACATGCCCCTCTCCACCTATGTGTCTCCTGTTTCCATGCTACCTCTATAACAACAGTCACAAAGACACCAGTGGCTCATTCACGCCTGTGATCCTAGCTACTCAAGAGGCTGAGATCTGACGATCATGTCTTGAAGGTACCCACGGAAGGAAAGTGTGAGTCTCCCCCCCACACACACACAATTCTGGGGCTTAAAGTCAGGGCCAGGGCACTGCTTTGAGCTTTCTCAAGGCTAGTGCACTACCGCTTGAAGCACAGCACCACTTCTGGCTTTTTTCTGTGTATGTGGCACCAAGGAATCGAACCCAGGACTTCATGCATGTGAGGCGAGCACTCTACCACTAAGCCACACTCCCGGTCCCAAGTCTGTGATTAATCTTATCTCCAATTAAGTATCAAAAAGCCAGGAGTGGAACAGTGGCTCAAGTGGTAGAGTGCTTAAGCAAAAGCAGCTTGGGACAGGGCCCAAGCCTTGAATTCAAGCCCAGAACCAATGCTGTGCCCATGCATGTGTACATGCACCCAATTCCCACCCCCCCCCCCCAGCAGCAATAAAAGTAACAGTCAGGGACTGGGAGTGTGGCACAGCGGTGGAGTGCTGGCCTAGCATGCACGAAGCCCTCTAGGTTCAATTCCTCAGAACCCGTGCACTGAAAAAGCCAGAAGTGGTGCTGTGGCTCAAGTGGTAGAATGCTAGCCTTGAAAAAGCTCAAGAACAGTGCCCAGGCCCCGAGTTCAAGCCCCAGGACTGCCAAAGAAAGAAAAAACAGCAATGACCATCACCAGCTGCAACTCAGCATTCCAAGACAGTCACAATACATAAAGACATCTCAACCCATCACAGGAGGGGTAGCAAAGAAATGCCACACACGCTGGCTCTGTGGGACAAGTGTTTGCTGAATGAACACACAATACTTGCCCAGGCCACATGCTGTAGTCTGTCATGTCGTGTCTCTGGTCTCTGCTCCATTCACTCATGGCATATGCCCAAGTTCCTGTCTGAAGCCTCTAGGTGCTACCTCAACTTCTCCAATCCACTCCCACTTCAGACCAGCCACATTGGCTTCCGGTCTGTGCCTTAAATACAGCCCTATCGCAGGGCCTTTGCACTTCCTGTTTCTTTGCATACCCTACTTGGCTGCCACTCTGGCCGATGCTTTCTGTTCATGCCTCAAATGCTTGTCACTCAGAGAGTTACAGCTAGACCTGGCATGCCATAGGTCTTCCAAAAATGTTATTTACACAAGGAAAGATCATTTCTTCAGGCAGACCTTTCTGAGCTCTTTTAGCCAACATGTCAGTCCAATTGGTGGTTAAGTCCAATCTGTGGACTACGGCACTGCCGTTGTAAGAACTTATGAAGCTGTCCTTGTGTAAAATGCATGAGGGAGCATGGAAAGTTACTGAATTGCTTTTGTCTACGTTTCAAACGGTCCAGACTAAAAAACAGTTTAATCAGAAGAGGAAAAGCAAATAATTCTCAAGATTCATTGCCTTCTGTCCCTTTCCCCTATGTTCCTTCTGAGAACCTCTCTTCCTCTGTTCCTCTTCTCCCTTCTGAGCACCGGAGAGTCTGTTAATTCTGTTTTCTTTCCAAGTACCTGGCACACAGTAGGTAATTACCAAATGTGGAATATGTGCATTGACAACAAAAGATTTCTTTTCTTTTTCTTGCCAGCCCTGGGCCTGGGCACTGTCCCTGAGCTTCTACCCTACCCCTGGAGCCACAGCCCCACTTCCCGCTTTCTGGTGGTTAATTAGAGATAAGAGTTTCAAGGACTTTTTAGTGCCCAGGCTGGCTTTGAACCTGGATGCTGAACCCTCACATCTCAGCCTCCCCTCCTGAGTAGCTAGAATTACAGGCATGAGCCACCGTGCCCAGCTGAGTTTAGTTTTTTTTTTTTTCTTTTGGCAGTCCTAGAGTTCGAACTCAGGGTGTGAGCACTGTCCTTGGGCTAGCTCTCTACCACTTGAGCCACAGCACCACTTCTCGCTTTTTTTCTGTGTATGTGGTACTGAGGAATCAAACTTAGGGGCTTCATACATGCTAGGCAAGTACTCTACCACTAAGCTACATTCCCAGCCCCCTTTCTTTTAAAAACATCAGTGACTCATGCCTGTAATCCCAGCTACTCAGGAGGCTGAGATACAAGGATCCTGGTTAAAAGCCAGCCTGGGAAGGAAAATCCGTAAGACATTTGTCTATAATCAGCAAAAAGCTGGAAGTGGCGCTGAGTCAAATGGTAGTGCACCAGCATGGAATGAAACTTTCTAGGATTTAACTTTCTAGGATTGCCACTTTCCAGCGATTGATGATGATGGTATTGTGGAATTCCTCTACTTCAATCCAGCATTCCAGCATTCCTCAGTTCCCAGCCCATGGCCCTGGAGGCCCAGGAGCCTACCAACTTTCCTAAGATGCATTCCAAGATCCAAACATTCCAACACAGACCTTCCACACTCCAGGATACCCGCCTTTGGCCTTCTCCACTTCTGCATAGGCCCCAGCCCAGAATCCCACCATTCCTATCCCAATCACTCCTACCCCAGTCAACCGGTCAGCACTCAGGACTCCTATCCAGTACTGGAGACTAGAAATCCAAGAGTCCATTTTTTTGTTTTTTGTTCTTTTGGGGGCTTGAACTCAGGGCCAAGGCCCTCTCCCTGAGCTCTCTAGATCAAGGCTAGTGCTCTACCATTTTGAACCACACAGTACCATTCACTTTCTGCTCCTGAGTGCTTCACTGGAGTTAAAGAGTCTTGGGCGGGGGAGGCAGGGAGTTTGGCCTAGTAGTAGAGTGCTTGCCTAGCATGCACAAAGACCGGGGTTTGATTCCTTAATACCACATACAAAGAAACAAGTCCTGGGCCGGGAGTTTGGCCTAGTGGTTAAAGTGCTTGCCTAGCATGCATGAAGACCTGGGTTCGATTCCTCGGTACCACATACATAGAAAAAAGCCAGAAGTGGTGCTGAGGCTCAAGTGGTAGAGCTCTAGCCTTGAGAAAGTCCAAGGACAGTGCTCAAGCCCAGGACTGGCAAAAAAAAAAAAAAAAGAAACAAGTCCTAAGTGGTGCTGTGGCTCAAGCGGTAAAGCTCTAGCCTTGAGAAAAACCCAAAGACAGTGCTCAGGCCCTGAGCCCAAGCCCCAGGACTGGCCAAAAAAAAGTCTCACAGAGACTTTTTTGCCTGGGCTGGCTTTGAACCATGATCCCCAGATCACAACCTCCTGAGAAGCTAGGATTACAGGCATGAGCCATGACCTCCAGATGTTCCAGTAGTGGTATACATGCATGCACACATGTACACACATGTACACACACACAAATATAAGCACACACACACACACACACCATTTTCCAGGTGCCTGTGGTTCATATCTATAATCCTAGCTACTCAGGAGGCTGAGATCTAAGGATCGAGGTTCAAAGCCAGTCTAAAGCCAGTCTGGACAATAGTCTATGAGAATTTTTTTTTTGCCAGTCCTGGGGCTTGAACTCAGGGCCTTTCTTGTTGATCCCTGAGCTCAAGGTTAACCCTCTACCACTTGAACCACAGCACCACTTCCTGCTCTTTGTTTATATGGTAGTAAGTAATAGAACCCAGGGCTTCACACATGTTAGGCAAGCACTCTACCACTAAGCCACATTTCCAGCTCTATTAGACTGTTTGTTTTGTTTTTTTGTTTTGATTTGTTGTGGGGCTTGAACTCTGGCCCTGGATGCTGTCCCTGAGCTCTTCAGTTCAAGGCTACTGCCCTACCCTTTGAGCCACAGCCCCACTCCTGGTTTTCTAGTCACTAATTGGAGATAAGAGTCTCACAGACTTTAGTGCTTGGATTGGCTTTGAACCAAGATCCTCAGATCTCAGCCTCCTGAGTAGCTAGGATTACAGGCTCTATTAGACCCTTATGTTCAATTAACTACCAAAAAAAAAAAAGCCAGAAGTTGTCAGGTGCCAATTTGAAGCAAGATAAGCAAGGACAGTCCATGAGAATTTCTTTTTCTTTGGTCAGTTGTGGGGCTTGAACTCTAGGTCTAGGTGTTGTCCCTGAGCAGTTCAGCTCAAGGCTTAGTGTTCTTCCAGTTGAGCTACAACATTATTTCTGGGTTTCTGGTGGATGATTGGATATGAGTCTCATGGACTTGAACTTAACCATTTATCATTTGTGCCATGCCCCCAGCCCAACACTGTTTTGTTTTTTTTTTCTCCTGGAGCTTGAACTCAGGGACTGGGCTGTAGGCTCAAGGCTAGCACTCTACCACTTGATCCACAGTGCAGGCCCAGAGTTTCATGCATGCCAGACAAGCAACTCTACCACTAAGCCACACTCCCAGCCCCAACACTGAATTTTTGCATCCCAGGATCCCTGCTTCTAGAACACCAACTGCTAAGTCTGTAAGGATCCAATAAGAAATTGAGTGCTGGCTGGGAGTTTGGCTCAAGTGGTAGGGGTCTAGCCTTGAGAAAACACAAGGACAGTGCTCAGACCCTGAGCTCAAGCCCAGCACCAGCAAAAGAAAGAAAGAAAGAAAGAAAGAAAGAAAGAAAGAAAGAAAGAAAGAAAGAAAGAAAGAAAGAAAGAAAGGAAGGAAGAAAGAAAGAAAGAAGCTGAGTGCCTGTCATTCTTGGCTACTCAGGAGGCTGAGATGATCTGAGGAGTGCAAGTTCAAAGTCAGCCTCAGGCAGGAAAGTCCACAAAACTCTCCAATTAACGGCAAAAGGACAGGAGTAGATACATGGTTCAAGTGGAAGAGTGATGGCCTTGAGCAAAAATTAAAAAAAAAAAAAATCACAGTATTGACACCAAAAAAAGCAAAGGAAGAATCCGATAAGACAACTTTCCACCTCTGAATTCCAACTCTCCCTGCCTTGCTCTCGTAACAACCTCTGATTCCAGCACACCAGCAAGGAAACAACCTGATCCCCACAGTACAACAGCCCTGGCCCCAAGCACCAGTATTCTAATAACCTGCCCACCCCCCCTCCCCCGCAGCCGCCTTCTAGGCCAATTCAACACACACACACCGGCGGTGGCAGCCAGCCAGGCCTGGTGGAAGGCTGCGCGCTCACCTGAAGCAGTAGTTGGTGTCGAGCGCGCGGCGGTGGCGCGGGCTGTGCAGATGCTGAGCCCTCTCCAGAGGTGTGGCCATGAGGAGCAGGAAGGGCCTGTTCAGTTCATGAATGGGTCCCAGGTCCCCTCGACGCTTGGAAGTGACTCCTGCTTGCGTGGTGGGGGTCAGTGAGTCAGGGACACACTTGCGCATGCATGAGCGCGCGCATACACACACACACACACACAGACACACACACACACACACCCCAGAGGGATGGTTCCGTAGGCAGGTAGCTAATAAGGTCTCACAAACCTGCCCGCAGTTCACATACACATACGTGCAATACAACGTGCATACGTGCATTCATGCATGTGCACACACATGTGTGTGCATGTGTGAGTGTGTGCCTGCATAGAGACCCACATGCATAGGCACGCATGCGTGTGGTTGTACAAGCACATGCACACCCGAGTGTGTGTATGCGTGTGCCCGTGTATCACACACGTGCATAAGGACACGCATAGACACTGAGAGGTCAGCCTCACCGTTGATGTCCACATGGAGTACGTTATCTTTGCTGTCACAAGAGCAGTGTGCGCTGAAGCGAAATCCTTCTATGGAATCTGTGGGGGGTGGGGAGAACAGGCTGAGGATTGGCTCAGCCAACCTGAGGGCAGAGGCGGGAAGGAGCCCGAGGGTTTGCTCCTTCCCTCAAGTTTTGTTTTTTGTTTTTCCTTTGTCAGTCCTGGGGCTTGAACTCAGGGCTTTGGCACTGTCCTTGAGCTCTACAGCTCAAGGCTACTGCCTTACCCAGGTTTTCTAGTGATTCATTGGAGATAAGAGTCTCACTGGACTTTAGTGCCGGGGCTGGCTTTGAACTGTGATCCTCAGATCTCAGCTTCCAGAGTAACTAGGGTTATAAGCGTGAACCACTTCACTTCTTTTGCTCAAGGCTAAAAGTTCTATAGCTAGAGCAACTTTCACTTCCAGTTCTGGGAGATCAGAGTCTCATGGACTTTCCTACCTAGGCTGGCTTTAAACTATACCCCTCAGAGCTCAGCCTCCTGAGTAGCTAAGATTTATAGGCATGAGCTACTGACACCCAGCTTTTGTTTGTTTGTTTTGTTCTTTTGCTTTCCAATATTTGACCTCGGCACCTTCAACTTGCTAGGCATGCATTTGGTTCTTTGTGCACATAGGCAAGGACTCTACCACTAGGTTATAGGTTATACTCCCTGCCCCAGACATAGCTTTTTTTTTTTTTTTTTTTGCCAGTCTTGGGCTTGGGCTCAGGGCCTGAGCACTGTCCTTGGACTTTCTCAAGGCTACAGCTCTACCACTTGAGCCTCAGCACCACTTCCAGCTTTTTCTATGTCTGTGGTACCGAGGAATCGAACCCTGGTATTCGTGCATGCTAGGCAAGCACTCTACCACTAGGCCAAACTCCCGCCCCCCCCCTTTTTTTTTTATATAGACATACCTTCTTTTTTTTCCAGTTGTGGGCGCTGTCCCTGAGCTCTTTTGCTCAAGGCCAGCGCTCTTACCACTTGAGCCCCAGCTTCACTTCTCACACATGGCTTTTTGACACCAGCAATGGATGTGCAGGAGTATCCGGCCAATGGCACCTGGGGATGAACTAGAGGCCAGCCCCTCTGACAAATGGACTGACAAAGAACCTCACCTCCGTGGCTCAGCCACTGTCGCACAACTCCAGTGACATCAAAAGACAGCCACTCTGGGGAATCCGTGGAGGTCAGCAGCCGGTTGCTGAGGTAACGCCAGGAATTGTTGCTGTATTTCTGGAAGACAATAAATCCGGGTGGGGGGAGAATAAGAGGGTGATGTCATTATACCCCCACAAACACTAACTACGCCCGCATTCCATGGACTCCCCCAAAAGGAGCTGCTACCTTCACCCACAGCACCCAAAAGCAAAGGGACACAAAGAGCCCAGGGCTGCGTTGTTTCTCTTTAAGCCTGCCTCAGTTTCCTCCCTTGCTATGGAATTCTAGGCCCTTTTCAGTCTGGCCCACCTACACCCCACAGCTGCTATTGCTCACATTTCAGGGACTGCTGAACCCCGAAAATGTGACAACCCCCATATGTCAAGAGGCAATAACTTCCTGTGGAATTTGGTGACCAGGTATTTCAGATCTGGTGCTGCTGGCTCACGCCTGTCATCAGAGCTACGGCCCCGTGGGTTATTTTTCAGGTAAGACCTCAAGGTTTTGCCTAGGTTGGTCTCAACTAGCCATCCTCCAGGCTCTCTAACTCCCTCGTAGCTGGGATGACAAATGTGCCTCACTGCAACGCCCAACTTCAGTGTCTGGAAGTGGTAAAGAGCCCCAGGATTCAAGGTCTGCAGCCCTCTGTCCTTTGCAGATGACGGAGACCCATCAACCCACATGGCCACAGCTGAGTGGTGTGGTCCACACCCCGCCTGCCTCTCAGGCTCTTGGTTTCACCTGGTAGAGCTCCACGTGTTGTTCCACACTAGACTTGAGCCTCTGTAGCCTCAGCTCTGCCCGGGAAAGCAACAAGGGGTCAGGCACCGCTTGCCGAAGCTCTGACGTGTTGAAGAACATGTACACACTGTGGCCGACGTTTTGAGTCGTCTGAATCGTTTCATAGATTGCTAAGCAGGAGGGAGCACAGAGAGAGACACAGAGAGAGAAAGAGAGAGAATGTCAGGGCTTGGCAGGGATGAAGAGAGAAAGGACACCTCTAGAGCTGAAGGGTGTACCGGGGGTGGGGGGGCTTCCCTCTCCTGATGGTGTGTGTGTGTGTGTGCGCGCGCTCGAGTGCATGTGCAGAACTTCATTACTTTAAGCTCTTGAAGGCTGGCACTCTACCATTTGAACCGAACCTCCCTTTATGGTTTTTTGCTGATTCATTGGAGATCAGAGTCTCGGGGACTTTTCTGCCTGCACTGGCTTCAAACCATCAACTTCAGATCTCAGCCTTGTGAGTAGCTAGAAGGACAGATGTGAGCCACCAACATCAAGCGTTTGTTTCTTTTCTGTAGAATTCATCCTTCTCTCCCAGACAGCCTCACGTGGCCCCCACAGGAGCTATCCTGCCTACTCCAACTTCTCCAGGGCTTAGAGCCTCTGATGTAAATTAAATGGCAGAGTAAGGGGCAGGGCAGGGCTCCTACAAGGTCTCAGCTGTGTGATAAGCTATATACCCGTCTCTGAACCCATCTCTTGTGATTCTTTGACAATGGCATTGAGACCCCTGACTCCCAGCCCAACCTCTCCTAACTGAAGTAGGGTGTGGCTTGCAGTTACAGACCTCCTCTCTCTGAAACTCTTTAGCTGTAAAACAACCCAGAATTCCAGGATAATAGAAACCAATAAGCTGAGTTATGGTGGCTTATGCCTGTAACCCTAGTTATTCAGGAGGCTGAGATCTGAGGATCAAGGCTAAAAGCCAGCTGGGGCAGAAATACCTGTTAGATCCTTCTCTCCAATTAACCACCAAAAAACAAAAACAAAGCAAAACAAAACGCAGCCAGAAGTGGAGCCATAGTTTAAATGGCCATAGTTTAAGTGTCAGACTTGAGTGGAAAAAGCTCAGGGATAGCACCCAGGTCTTCAGTTCAAGTTCCAGTACCTGCATACAGGCAGGTATGCTCCAGGACTGGTACACACACGCGCGCGCGCGCGCGCACGCGCGCGCGCGCGCACACACACACACACACACACACACACACACACACGTTTTCCTAGTCCAGGGCTGGGGAGGAAGGGACAGACTGTGAAGTCCAGACCCAGCTGTGGTAGTTGTTTAGGGTCCTCTGAAGTGGGGATGGAAAGACAGCATGGAATCTGATGAAGAAGAAAAGCAGGCAGTGCTCACACGGCCCCCTCTCCATCCTCCCCCTAACAGAACCTCCCCCATCCTTCAGCCTTATTGTGGGTCCAGTGGGATCCAGTGGTTATGCAGAAAACCCAAAAGGAAAGAAGAGTCCTAGCTGGGGGTGACAGATAGGAAGGGTCGGGATGCAGTAGAGGAAGAGGTGAGGGTGGCAGGATGAGGAGGAATAAAGACGGCAGAGATGGGGAAGTAGAGACTGGGAGAACCACAAATGGGCTGAGAGACAACTGGGGCTAAAAAAAAAAAAATTGAGTGGGGGAAAAACAGAAAAAGTCTCCTGGAATAAAAAGGATTGGATGAGGAGCCAGATGTGGTGCTCAAGCCTGTAATCCTAACTACTCAGGAGGCTGAGATCTGAGGACAGGGGTTTGAAGCCAGCCAGGGCAGTAAAGTCCAAGAGAGTCTTATCTCCATCAACCAGCACGAGGCTGTGAATCAGAGCTATCTATGGCTCAGGTGGTAGAGTGATAGTCTTGAGCAAAGAGTATCATGTTCAGTGTATGTCACAAAAAAAGCACCGGGTAGAGGTGTCATCTGCAGTAACAAAGTGGGTGCAGAATATCCCCCCCCCCCCGTAACAAAGTGAAACTAGGGAGGCCAGAGATCTGTGGGGCCAAAGTAGGTAGGAAGGGGGCGTGGCCACGCCTAGCCCCGCCCGGTGCGCACCGCGGGGGCGTGGCCTAGCCCGGCGGGGGCGTGGCCTAGCCCCGGCTGGGGCGAGGCCGACGGGGGAGGCTCGGCCGGGCGAGGGCGGGGACCAGACCTGCCTCGTCTTGCCCCGGGCTCCGCACGCGCGATCCCCGCCCCCTCGGGGCACGGGAAGGAAAGGGAGGGGAGGAAGGCCAGGCCACCGGACGCTGGGGTTTCCCCAGCCTCCCCCAAGAGGAACCGGGCCTGCGGGGGTTCGCCTTGCTCCGCGGGGGTCCTTCTGAGCCTCTCCTCGGAAGGGCGGGCTCCGCCCTCGCGCGTGGCACCCACGTGGGGGGCCCCTGCGGATTCGGGTTTTCTAGACTCCTCTCTGGAGTTCTTTCTCTCACCCACCTCCAGCCCACGTTTTGCCCCAGGGCCCCTCTCCGGACGCGGCACTCCCTTCCTTATGTGGGGCGGTGGGCGCTGGATGGCACGGCGTCCCCGTTTTCGCACGCCTGACTCCCCCTGGCCCGTCCTCCCGGCCCAGTGCTGGCAGTTCCTGGGGGCTCTCGCTTCCTCCCGGGCTCGGCACCCTCGGTTCGGTCCCCTCTGTCCGCGGCACCCCGACACCTCTCCGCGCACCTCCTCCTTCTGGAGGTCTCCCTCCCGCCCCCAACCCTGATGACCTGACTTCCCTGGGCCCCATATTTACCACCCAAGCCCACCATCAACCACGACGCCCCCCCTCCAGGCACACACACGCACACACCACGTGTTCCTCTGGGCTCTTCCTGGAACTTCTGGGGTGCGCTGTACCCCAGTCCTCCGGTCGTCTACAACCCCGCTCTGGGTCACGCTCTCTTATTTTTCAGTCATCAAGGGGTAGGTCTTTCCTTCGGAACCAGGCTGCCCTCCCTCCCACTGTGTCTCTCTAGCGCACCCCAAAAGATGGGTCTCCTTCCTCCCCATTTACCCCCGTTCCCCCACGATCTTGCACAGTCCTCCACAAGTTCTCCATTATCTCCTCCCCAAGACCAGACGCCTGAAGGGTTGGGGTTCAGCTCCATCCGCTTTGTCCCCCACCCCCACCCCCCCACCCCCGGCCAATCCACACGTCCCGGCGCCCCGGCCGGCTTCCTGGGCCCTGGCTTCCTCCCGGTGAGCTCCGCAGGCCGGCGCCTCCCGGGCCCTGGTGCTCACCGTTCTTGCTGTCCAGCATGGGCACGCGGGTGACCTCCTTGGCGTAGTAGTCCGCCTCGGGCTCGGGCTCGGGCTCGGCGCCCTCGCCGGCCACCCGGTCGCGGGTGCTGTTGTAGAGCGCGAGCACGGCGTCGGGCAGCGGGCCGGGCGGCGCGTCCCCCGGGCTCGGCGGGCTGGCCAGCCGGAGCTTGGACAAGATCTGGCCGCGGATGGCCTCGATGCGCTTCCGCTTCACCAGCTCCATGTCGATGGTCTTACAGGTGGACAGTGCCGCGGCCGGCCGGCCCGGCGTCAGCACCAGGAGCCACGGCAGCGGCAGCAGCAGCAGCGGCAGGAGCCGCAGCCCCGAGGGCGGCATGGAGGAGGCGGCGCCCCCACCGCACGGCTGGGGGCGCGGCAGGCTGGGCGGGGACCCCCGGGTCCGAGGTGAGAATCCTCGGGGAGGAAAGCCGCGGGGGTCTCGCGGAGGTCCGGACCCGGGGTCTCGAGCTGGGGGCGAGGGCGGGTGCCCGAGGGCGGGTAGTCTGGAAAGGGGGCGCGGCGGCAGGTCTGACGTAGGTCGGCCGGGTCTCCCGGAGAACCGAGGGTCCTAGGGTGCGGGGTGCCGGGCGCCGGGCGCCGTGCCGGGGGTGCGCCCCGGGATCGGGGTGAAGACTTGGCAGGAGGCGGGCTTGGCGGCTCCGGGGACGCCGGTGTCCGGAACGGGGGCGCCCGGGGAGCGCCGTGTCGGGGCCGGAGCCGGGGATCAGAGGACGCCCCGAGTCCCCAGGTCCCGCGTCCTCGGGGGGGGGGGCGGGGTGGAGTGGGGGCAGCCCTGTGCCAAGCGGTCCCCGCGCGTCTCCGGCTCCCAGCGGCAGCGGAAAAGTCTCTCAACTTTTCTCTCCCCCGTCTTCTCCCAGCCCGCCGGTCCCTCCTCCCGCCCCTCCTCCCGCTCCCCGCGGCGGCGGCGGCGGCGGCGCTGCGGCCTCCCGGCCCCTTCCTCGACTCCCGGGCGGAGGCCGGCCCCCGCGGGCGGCGCAGAGCGGGGGTGCCCCGAGGGGCGTCCCCCCCCCCGCCCCGGCCGGGGGCCCTGGCTGTCTGGCGGCTCCGCGGCGGGAGGCGGAGGGGGCCTGTCCGGGGCGCGAAGGGCGGCGGCGGCGGCGGCGGCGGGGACCGGCGGCGGCGGCGGGGGGTTTTGAAGCCTCCCCGGCCCCACCCAGGAAGCGCGCGGGGCGGGGGCGGCCGGGGGACCGGGGTGGGGGGGGCTTCGAGGGGGTCCCCGCGGCCCCGGGGGGGCGGGCGTCCGGGCCCCGCCCCGCCCGCGGGGTGCTGCCTCCTGGCGGCCGGGGCGCGCCCGGCTCGGCGGGGGTTGGCGCGGGGTCAACGCGGGCCTCGGGGTGGGGGGGGGCGGGGAGGCGGCTGGGGCGCCGGGGCGGAGGGGTCCGCCGGGCTTGGGGGCCGCGGCGGCGGAGCGGGACGACACCATACCTCGGAGACCCACGGTGTTTATTGCGCCGGGCCAACCTGCGGCCTCGGGAGGTCGCCCCGGGCGGTCGTGCGAACCGGCTTCCGTGGCCGGCGGGCGGGGACCGAAGCGGGGCGCCGATCGGGGTCGGGCCCGGGGGCCCCCGCGTCAGCACTCGACGCCGTAGCGGTCGAAGTGGCGCAGCAGCAGGCCGAGCTCCAGGTGCACCGCGCCGGCCGCCG
Organism: Megascapheus bottae; assembly: GCF_031878675.1. Taxonomy (NCBI): domain Eukaryota; kingdom Metazoa; phylum Chordata; class Mammalia; order Rodentia; family Geomyidae; genus Megascapheus; species Megascapheus bottae. Next base: position 6,670,220 of record NC_143539.1, read on the forward strand.
CCGTGCGCAGGCGGTAGCGGTCGGCGCCGCTGTAGATGGTGTCGGCGTGCACCAGCTGCGGGCCCCCGCCCACGAAGGCCCGCGCCAGCTGCTCCCGCCAGCTGCCCAGCGGCCGCCATGTGGGGCACTCCAGCCGGTGGGTGCCCGGGCTGCTGGGCACGTGGCAGAAGCCGTACCCAGCCAGCTGGCAGCGGCCGAAGCTGTCCTGGGACCACACCTGCAGATGGAGCCGGGGCCAGCCTGCAGGATGGACAGGGTGCGGGGGGCAGAGGCAGGAGGGGGTGTCAGCCTGCGGCTCCTGCGTGGTCCCCCCTCGCCCACCCCTTCACGTCGACCCAAGGGATCTTTGGGGACCGGTCACCTTCCTGCTTTGAGACATCAGTGCCCCCCCCCTCCACCCCTTCCCGCAGCTGTAGCCCAGGCCCTGCACGCCTGGCCTCTGCTGCTCGCTCAGGGCTCCTCGGTCCTCAGGTCAGCAGCACCTTGGGCCCTGTCTGGGCCCGAGGCTTTCTTCCTGTCCTGTCATGGACCTGCTTTGCCCTCCTGGCTGGGCTCTGGACTTTCACTCTCCCACATCCAGTCTGGCACCACCGGGCATCTGGAAGTATCGAACTCCATCCACAGGTGTGCCAGTGGCTTCTGGACAAAGCCCAGATCCTAGGCTGCCAGTCCTTTGTTTGGGGGAAAACCTGGAGCTCTGTGGCTCACACCTGTAATCCCAGATACTCAGGAGGCTGAGATCTAAGGATCTCAGTGTGAAGCTCTGTCCAAGCAGGAAAGTCTGAGACTCTTATCTCTAATAAGCCACCTAAAAGCCAGCACTGGAGCTGAGGCTCAAGTGGTAGAGCACAAAACTAAGGGACAATCCTCAGGCCCTGAGTTCAAGCCCCAGGACAGACATCAAAAAAAGGGGGGAAAAAGGTGCTTGAAACTTGGCCCAGCTCTCTCTGTGTTCTGAACCCTCCTCTGGGCTTGGCTCTGTTTTTAGGAGCTGGGGACACAGTGGTGAACACAGCAGACAAGAATTCCTGCCCTTCGAAGCTGACATTGGAGACAACCAACAGTAAATAAGCAAATTACAGGGTATGTCAGATGGTGATAGCTGCTCTGGAGAAAAATAAAGCTGGCTAGGGTGGGGGGCAGGGTGAAACTTGGGAAAGGAGGGGATGATGAGAGCTTCCCTAAAAAGGTGACATTTGAACAAATGCTTAAAGGCAAGGAAGACACTGGGATGTGTGGGCATCTAGGGGAACCGAGATCCCTGCCAGAAGGAACAGCCAGTGCAAAGGTCCTGAGGTGGGAGGGAGCCTGATGACAGCCAGATGGTACAGGGGCTTTTACTCTGAGACTAGAAAGTTCTGCACAGAGGAGGGATGCTCTCTGGGCCCTGCTAGTTTGGGAAGGGAGGGGGTGAGGGTGAGGAGGGAGGGGATATAGACCCAGAAGGCTGGGGCTGAGAGCCCACTGAAGATGTTTCAGAATAGTCTAAGTGAGAACTGAAAATGGACAGATTAGTTGCTGGTGGAAAGGGATGAGAAGTGGGAGCTGTGATGTAATGTATTCTAGCCTGACTAAACTGGTGAATCATGCCTGTAATCCTAGCTACTCTGAGGCTGACATCTGAGAATCCTGCTGTGAAGCCAACCCAGTGCTACCAAGAAGCTAGAAGAGGAGCTGTGGCTCAAAGTGGTAGCATGTCAGCCTTGAGCAGAAAAAGCTAAGCAAGAGTTCAAGCCCAACCTGACACCAAAACAAAACACAAATGATGAGTTTCTAACAAAGTGTTTTTGTTTGTTTTATTTTTCTGTCGGTTGTGGGGCTTGAACTCTGGGCCTGGGTGCTGTCCCTGAGTTCTTCAGTTCAAGGCTACTGCCCTACCCCTTGAGCCACAGCGCAAACTTCTGGTTTTCTAGAGGTTATTTGGAGATAAGAGTCTCATGGTCTTTAGTGCCTGGGCTGGCTTTGAACCTCAGCTCCTCAGATCTCAGCCTCCTGAGTAACTAGGATTACAGGTGTGAGCCACCTCCCATGGCAAAGGTTTTTTGTTTGTTTGTTTGTTTAACTGTATTTTTTGTCTTTTCTTTTTTGGTACTGGGGATCAAACCCAGGATATTGCACTTGCTAGGCAAGCGCTTTGCCACTGAGCTACATCCCAGTCCTCAAACAAAGTTTTAAAGCCAGAAAGATTTCCTGATAGGCAGGGACCAAGAGAAAGGATAGTACCAGCATGATGTGCCAGGGGGCTTTGAGCTAAAGGTACAGAATTCTCTGCCTCACCACCCCCATCCCCACCCCATACAGCAGCCAAGGACAGCTATTTATTTTCTTTTACTTTTGGAGGGTTGGCTTGTTCAAATCTCAGCCTCCTGAGTAGCTAGAACTGAGCCATCAGAACCCAACCTGGGGACAACTTAAAAAAAAAAAAAAAAAGCTGCTGTGTCTACGATTGCTGGGAGGCTTCTCAGGGCCTTTGAACGATGGCATCAGCAATCATCTGGGCATCCAAGGCCCAGCGTGCTGTCCCTGCTCTCTCTCCCACAGTCTCCCAGATTCCCTGGTTCACTCTCCTACTTGAGACTTCCCCAGACAATCTCTCTCTGCCAGAAAACTCTGCCCTCCTCCACCTGTCCTCCTTTGGCCTGATGGACTGCTGGTCCTTTAGAGTCAAACCCAAAGCCCCGCCCCCAGCTCTGGTACCCACCTTGGAGACCTTTGGTAGCAAAGTGCAGGTCAATGGGGTGGGACCAGTAGGCCATATCCCCTATCTGGGGGGTGTCCACCTGGGTTTGGCCCTCACGCACTCCAGACAGAAGCTTCCAGGCTGCCCCTGCAATGAGAACCAGGTACAAGGTGAGGCTTGAGAGGCACCTGATTTCAGGCAGGGTATGTCACTATGGCTAAAAGTCTATTTCTACTGGATTCCAATTCTGATATCCTTCAGCAAGTTACTTTTCTCTACCTGGATAAAGAGTGAATGACAATGGGGTGTGTGTGTGTGTGTAACTGGGTAGTGAACTCAGGGATCTATGTAGAAAAGAAAAGGAAGGGAGTCATAAAGTTCTATACTCTCAGGAGTTGTGTGTCCAGAGGAGTGAAGCCAGAACCCCCAGAGAGAGGGAAGGATGAGATAAGAAGGGACAGATTGTAGTCTGGATTAGGAGTCCCGGGAGCCAATGGAAAATGAGGATCAGAGGATGTCCAGAAGTCAAGGAAAGATACTGGGGAGGATTGTTGGTTTTTGGCTGGGAAACGAACCAGGAGGGGTGGAGGTACCTGTGTGGATGCCCCACTTGCAGAACAGGCTACTTTCTGAGAAGCCAGTGGCCCCCATAATCTGCCCAATCACGTGCACTTCTGCCATGGCGCCTAGGAGGAGGAAAAAAAATATACATACACACACACACACACATATATATATATATATATATATACATATACACACACACACATATATATGTGTGTGTACACAGTTCAACCCTGTGAGGGTAAATATTATTTTCATCTGACAGATTGGGAAACTGAGGCCCCAGATCCCGACCTCCCTCCAAACCACCCCGCCCCCCCCCAAAAAGAAAGAAAATCACTCTTGAAGGAAGCCCCGCCCCCGCGAGGCACTGGCTCCGCCCCCACGAGGCACTGGCTCCGCCCCCACAAGACTCCGCAAAGCTTTTGCAGGCGCAGGCGTACTGGATGCAGTCTGGCCCCCGCCTCAAAGCTACGCGCATGCGTTATTCCTATCTCATGGCGCTTAACGGTTAGAAGCGAAGGTAGCTGCCTGGGTTGGCGTTCATGGGCCTGACCTGTCTTCTCCGCCGATGGCGACGAGGTGAGGCTCGCGCCTTCCCCAGAACCTTTTAGGTTTCTCCGCGGGGAGTGAGCTGAGACAGGATCCTTCCGCGGCTCCGCCCGTCTGGGGGTTCTCCAGTTGTTGCTGGGCAACAGCAGACCCCGCCCCTGGCCAGTGCTCCGGAGCTGCACGCCCCTTATTGGTGCTAGTGCCTACGATGGGGCGGGGCGAAGGCGTGATGGACGTTTGGTCTCTAGTCCCAGCCCAGGATTCCGTCGCTGGGGGGCGTGGCCTGGCAGCTCCACCTTGACTTAGGTAGAGGAGGGCGTTTGAGCGCCAGCTATTTCCTCCAGATCGTCTTCTTTACCCAATAAACAAATCTATTCCATGTTCAGCGTCCCTTTCTCCCCCCTCCACACCGCCCAGGGCGGAAATCTCCCAGTTAAGACCAAGTCATAATGTGTCATTTGGAAAGAAAAAGTGCAGAGCTCATTCTGACTTTGAGAAATTGGGGTCTCACTAATGTTGTCAGAGCCCCTCTCCCCCCGTATTAACTTACTGTTGATTTGGTTGTGGAGTTGTTGGGTGTTTTGCTGTTGTTGATTGGAGATAGGACCTCATTTTGTACTCTGAAGTCCTCCTACCTTAGTCTCCCCATTGCTGGGATGATAGGCCTCCGTCACTGTGCCTGACTTGGGTTGCAGTAATGGAGGAATCGAATACAGGGTTTCATGAAAGTTATGCAAGTGCTCTACCACTCAGCTACACACATCCCCAGTTCTTAAAGTCCTGTCCTTTATGAGGGAGCTCTGCCAGTAATTTATCCCCTGAGTTTGCCCAGCTCTTGGTCTCTAGTGCTAGAAAAAAGAGCACTCATAGAAGTACTTGTATGATGGGCCAGGAGTTTGGCCTAGTGGTAGAGTGCTTGCCTAGCATGCACGAAGATCCCAGTTCGATTCCTAGGTAGATTCCTTAGAACCACATACATAGAAAAAAATCTGGAAGTGGCTCAAGTGGTAGAGCTCTAGCCTTGTGAAAGCCCAAGGACAGTGCTCAGGCCCTGAGTTCAAAGCCCAGGACTGGCAAAAAAAAAAAAAAGTACTTGTCTCAGTTTATTTCAAAGCTGTGCCTTTCCTGTCCATTCCATCTAGTTGAATCATGCTCTTTAGCCCACAGCACCATGAGAATGTTCAACCACTTTGAGCCACAGCGCCACTTCCTGCTTTTTCTGTTTATGTGGTACTGAGAAATTGAACCCAGGGCTTCATCTAGCATCTAGCATGCACTCCACCACTAACACATTCCCAGTCCATATCCATATATATATGCTTTTGTTTTTTTGGCACAGAGGATCCAGGATGGGCAAGCACTTTGTCACTGAGCTATATCCCACACCACCAAACCATCTCCCTCCTTTTTTTTTTTTTTTTAAACCAGTCCAAGGGCGTGAATTCACGGCCTGGGCACTGTCCCAGAGCTCTTTTTGTTCAAGACAAGCACATTTGCGGCTTTTTTTCTATGTATGTGGTACTGAGGAATCTAACCTGGGTCTTGGTGCATGCTAGGCAAGCACTCTATCACTAGGCCAAACTCCTGGCCATGGTAAATCTAATTTTTAAAAATCTTTCTGGAGGAACCACCATTCTGTTTTTCCTAGCAGTTGTGCATACAGTTTTATACCTTGCTTGGAAATGTCTCCATGTCAGAACATGAAGATGTAACTCCATCTTTTTTCACCAACAACTTTTGGGATGTATAATACAATACACAGAAAAGAGCACAAGGAATAAATGAACAGCTTGATTCAACTTCATATCCAGAAACACACCTGGGCAACCCAAGCTTTCTTTTGCCAGCTTCCCTGTCCCTTCCTGCCCCAGGGTAACAACTGCTTACGTTTCTATGGCGGTTTTGCCTCTCTCTCTTTTTTTTTTTGTTTTGTACTATATACAAACAAAATCATACAATATGCTTTCTTTTATGCCTGGAATCTTTGCTTCATTGTTTGGTTTGGGAAGGTCTTTGTCATTTTTTCCTTTGACGCAGAAAATTGCTATGTAGGCCAGGCTGGCCTTGAACTTACTCTTGGCTGAATTTGAACTCAGTCCTTCTGCCTCAGCTTTCTGATTAGTTGTGATGACAGGTATGGCTTCTAGCTTTCTCTTCTCTTTTGTTCCTTACCTCCTCTTCCTCTCCCATCTCCTCCGACTTCTCTGTCTGTACTGGAGCTTGATCTCAGAGCCTTAGGTTTTCTGCTCTTGGCTGGTGCTGTACCACTTGAGCCATACCTCCACTTCCAGCTTTTTTGCCTGGGCTGGCTGGCTTCAAACCACAATGCTCAGACCTCAGTCTCCTGAGTAACCCTGGTTCTCAGCTAGAGAGGGTTCTTTTGTTGGCCTGCTCTCTCTCTCTCTTAATTTATCACTGGATCTGAGTAATACATTTTCTCCAGGAAAGTCACTAACATGATTTTTGTCCTTTTCAGGGCATCTGAGGGGACTGGTTAAGGAGATATGGACAGTTTAGGATATACAACTAATTCGCAGAAAGGCCCTGCATGCCTGGGGCTGCATCACAGAATCCTGGCTGGATGGAATCTGGTGTTTAACATTCCATCCTAGACTAAAAAGCCTGGCTCCCCTGTTGGAGAGAGTACAGGACAATGATGGTCAGAGGATTCTAGCTGGATTCAAATTCATCTTTACAGTAGCTGAGGAGGATTGGGCGGGGGTGGGGGGACTGGTGCTCAGTGATCTGGTGAAAAACAGGCTGGTAGGAACGCATACCTCATCTCACAAATATGAAAAAGATCCCTCTGTGCCAGGCACAGTTCTAGGCCCCGAGGCACCACAGTAAACAATAGAGTTAATCCCAGTCTGTTGTTGATGGTAAGCAATAAGATAGTGTCTCACATGATAAAAAGACAAACAAAGCCAGGGCATGGAGTTGCTTAATAACGGGGTGCCCTCTGAGCCACTGTCAGTGCCCCCCCCCTCCAATGGGTTACCCTGCTTGGTCACGTCATCTGCCAGACACTTGGACTGAGCCAAATACACTTATAGGCACCATCTGTTCTCAAGAGCAATGGGGCCCATGCCAGCTTGAGTGTCTGGACTCTTGGCACTGAGCCCTGGAGCAAGGGAATTCCAGCAGCCCCCACAGCAGACTGGGGAATCCTCCCGTCTGGCCAGATGAGGAGCTTCAGGGAAGGGTGCAGACTGGGTGGGCTTCCTCTAGGAGGCGGAAGCTGACAGAGTGAGGAGATGGGTGTGAATCACAATGAGCAAATACCACATGTGTTCAGTGTGGCTACTGTTGGACAGTTGGTAGAGGACCTAATCTAAACACTTTAAAAGGTCATTGCCTGTAAGAGGTGTAGAATATCCCTGTCCCCCCCTCCACCCCGTGTTTTTATGCTGATACTAGGATTTGAACTAAGGGCCTGGGCGCACTGTTCCTGAGATTTTTTTGTATTCAAGGCTGACACTCTACCACTTGAGCCAGAAGCCCACTTCCAGCTTTTTGCTACTTCGCTGGAGATGAGTCACAGACTTTTCATCTCAGGCTGGCTTAGAACTGTAATCCTCAGATTGTAACCTCCTGAATAGCTGATTATACAGGTGTAATTCTGAGTAGGATCATAGGTGTGAATCAGGAGCACTGGCTCCCAGTTTTCTTTTTTTGTCTGTCCCAAAGCTTGACCCTGGGTACTGGGGGCCTGGGTGCTGCCCCTGAGTGCTGTTCCTTACAGCTAGTACTCTACCACTTCGAGCCACAACTCCATTTCTGGATTTTGTGTAGTTAATTGGAAATAAGAGCCTCATGATGACTTTCCTGCTCAGGCTGGCTTTGAACCTCAATTCTAAGATCTCAGACTTCCCGAGTAGCTAGAATTACAGGTGTGAGCCACTGGCACTAGGCTATGCCTCCATTTCTTGAGGATAAAATAAGCTATTTGCTGGATGTGGTGACTCATACCTCTAATCCTAGCTACTCAGGAGGCTGAGATCTGAGGATCAAAGTTCAAAACCAAGCCCAGGCATAAATGGACTTGAGATTCTTATCTCCAATTAACCTCTAGAAAAGGAGAAGTGGGGCTTGGCTCAAGGGTATAGCAGTAGCCTTGAGCTGAAGAGCTCAGGAACAGCTCCCAGGCCGAGTTCAAGCCTCATGACCCCCCCCACACACACACACCCAAAAGAGCTATTCGCTGGGCACCAGTGGCTCATACCTGTATGAGAACTGAGGTTTAAAAGCCAGCTCAGACAGGTAAGTTCATGAGATTCTTACCTCCAGTGAATCACCAGAAAACTGGAAGTGGAGCTGTGGCTCAAAATAGTAGCTCACTAGCCTTGAGTGAAAAAGCTCAGGGTCAGCGCCCAGGCCCAAAGTTCAAGCCTCACAACCGACAAAACAAAAACAAAGCTACTGTAAAGAAGATGGAAGAAAGCATTGAACCCGGGAGCTGCTGAAGAGGTCTTTATTGCAATCGGTGGAGCTGTGCGTTCTTGACCCAGTTGCTCAACCTCTCTGCGCTTTCTTCCCGCTGCAGGTCAAGGCCTTGGAGCCGGGGCTCCCAGCGGTAGCTGCTGTTATTACTGTGGACCGCGGGAGCCGTGGGGGCGGGGCCCTGGGGAACGGGGGGGTGGGGGGCGCCCCACGCTTTGATCTCAGGCGTGGGTTTGGGGGCGAGGGCTTGCTCCCAGAGACCGCTCCCCCGCCCTCCTCCCCAAACCCGGCGGGGGTGGCGGCTGGGGTCGGCCTCCCAGGCCCCGCCCACCCGCAGCGGAAACGGGCGGGGCCTGGAGCCAGACCACGCCCCCGAGCCCTGGCTCCGCCCCCTGCTGCGGGCGGGGCGCGCTGAGACCCCGGCGGCGCGGCGGAGCGGGCGGACCCGCATCTCCGGGTTCGTCCACCCTTGGCCGGGGGAAGGGTGGGGGGCTATGCTGGGGCGAATGCCCGTATGGGGCTGGGTGGGAACGGGGTCTGAGCGTGGGCGATGAGTGATGGGGTAAGGGGTGGGAGCGGGGCACCGTGGGGGAACTCCGTCCTTCCCCTGGGGTCCTGGCGGGGCTCAGGCGCCGGTGGGGACGCGAACCACCTTGGGCGAGGCAGTGGGGGCGCGGCGGGGAGGCCTACCCCCCCACACACCGGACGAGAAACATGCCTTCTCCCGGTCGTCCCGAGTGTGAAGACGTCATGTGTGCGGGAGGGCTGCCGGGGGAGGGGGTGGGAGAGGCGAGGGGGCAAAGGTGCCCGCGATCGGGGCGCTGCGGCTGTGCGGGAGCAGCCGTGCGCGGGGGGCCGCGATCCAGGCTGCCTCTTGGGATGCGTGGATGAGGTTCCAGGCCTCAGTGAAGATTTCCGGAAGAGAAAGAGGTTTGGGATGATTCGTAGCGGGTGGAGGGTGGGCTTGCCTGGATGTGGCTGTACGACAAAGCCCTGAGGACTCGGGTTGTGCAAGGCTGGGGGGTGGGGGGGCGGTAGTGTGTGCACCAGAGTGGAGCTCTGAGGTTCCTGGGGGTGGGGTGTACCTACGAAGGGAGGGTGCTCCTGGATGCACCAGGGCGAGTGGTGGGCCTGGAATGGCGTGTGTGGTCACAGGGCGAGTGTGTAAGTTACAGTTTTAAGTGTGCAACAGGTATGTGTATTTTGCTTAAGCCTACAAGTGGATGCCATTGTAAGTGGAGCCCACCTCTTCCAAGGACCCTCTGGTCCTCGGCCAGGCTCATGCCTGTAATCAGAGCTACTCAGGAGGCTGAGCTCCGAGGATTACAGTTGGAAGCCAGCCAGGGCAGGAAACTCCTTGAGACTCTTTCCTGTCCTGGGGACTGAACTCAGGCCCTGAGCACTGTCCTTGGGCTTTCCTCAAGGCTAGAGCTCTGCCGCTTGAGCCACAGCACCACTTCTGGCTTTTCTGTATATATGGTACTGAGGAATCTAACCTGGGTCTTGGTGCATGCTAGGCAAGCATTCTACCACTAGGCCAAACTCCCAGCTATCAGCCTCCATGAGACTCTTATCTCCAATAAACGTCTCAAAAAAAACCCAGAAGTTGCACTGTGGCTCCAGTGGTAGGTGCTCTATCTTGAGTAAAAGCTCAGAGACAGAACCCAGGACAGAGTTCAAGCCCCAAGATCAGCAAAAATAAATAAATAAAATAAAATAAAATAGAGCTGGGCTCGGTGGCTCACACTTGTAATCCTAGCTATTCAGGAGGCTGAGATCTGAGGACCAAGGTTCAAAGCCTTGCACAGGCACTAAAACGTCTAATTGCCAATTAAGCACCAGAGAACCAGAAGTGGCACAGTGGCTCAAGGGGTAAGGCGGTAGCCCTGAGCTGAAGAGCTCAGGGACAGTGCCCAGGCCCAGAGTTCAAGTCCCATGACCAACAACAACAACAAAAAATTAATTAAAAATAAAATCGATCTGATGGTCATCTCTGCCCAAAGTCAGGGGTTAGAGGAATGATTGTGAGATTGTGTGTGTACCAGTCTTAGGTCACTATTCCTTACCTTTTTCACTCAAGACAAGCGCTCTAGTACTTAAGCCACAGCTCTCAGAGACATTCCTGCCTGGGTTGGCTTTGAACCTTGGTTCTCAAATCTTCAGCCTCCTGAGTAGCTAGGATTACAGGTGTGAGCTTCCAGCACCTGGCTACTGTGAGGTTCTTGGACAACTTAGTTGTTCTTTCTGTCCTCCAGGAAAACCCTCCTCCCAGCCATGGATGGTTCTAGCCTTGAGGAGCTTCAAGAGCCTCTCCTGAGGGGCATGGCATATTTGCCCCCTGCCCAGAAGCCTGGCAAACCCGAGCTGGGGCTTCCCTTACAAGAGAAAGCCTTTGCAGACCCCCTGAAGGGATGGCTGTTTCTACCACCTCTTCCATCTGTGAGTGCTGGCCTGGGGGAGCCCGGGACCCCAGACTTTGAGGTAAGACCAGCAGGCCTGGGAGAAGGTCAAGGGAGGGGTGGAGAGCCCCAGATCTAGTCAACATCTGGAAGGCTGTCAGTTGGAGGTGACTGAAGCCTGGCTTCTCAGTGGCTGACCATGCAGGCCTCTGGTCACTCTTGGTTGCTGTGTTAGTTTTTCTCTCCCATCTTTGGGAGTCAGTCTACTGCTCGAGTCACAACTCCACTTCTCGCCTTTTGGTAGTTCATTGAAACAAGAGTCTCACTAACTTTCCAGCTCCAGCTGCCTTCAAACCATGATCCTCATCTCTTAGCCTCCTGAGTAGTAAGGATTACAGAAGTGAGCCACAGTGCCCATACTTGTTTTCTTTCACTGTCTTTTCTCCTGGCTGCCACACATCTGGCCTCGGTTGGACTATTTTTGTTTTTCAAGCTAAACGTCACTTGAGCCTCTTTTATTCTTTGTACATATTGCATTTTAGGTCTTTTAGTGTGTGGGAGAGTGAGAGAAAACCTAAAATACATGAATTAAAATGACACTAATAAACCCAGGAACCTGTGGCTCATGCCTGTAATCCTAGCTATACAGGAGGCTGAAATGTAGCTTGGTTCAAAGCCAGCCCAGGCAGGGAAGTCCATGAGACATTCATCTCCAGTGAACCAGTGAAAACAGAAAGTGGAGGTATGGCTCAAATGGTAAGAGTGCCAGCCATGAGCAAAAGAGCACGTTAAGAACATAGTACCTGAGCTGGGCACGGTGGCTCACACTTATAATCCTAGCTACTCAAGAGACTGAGATCTGAGGATCAAGGTTCAAAGCCAGCCTGGACACTAAAGACTATGAGACCGTGGCTCAAGGGATAGGGCAGTAGCCTTGAGCTGAAGAGCTCAGGGAGAGTACCCAGGCCCAGAGTCCAAGCCCCATGACCCACAATAAATAATAAATAAATAATTGAACTTTAAACATTGGCATACAAGATGTCAGGGTCCAAAGGCCCCCTTGACCATTCTTGGGGTCTCTGGGAAGCACTGGGTGTTGGTGTATGACAGGGATCAGAGCTGTGGGCAGTGGTGGTTGGCCGGATATATCCACCGAGGCCCTCCTCTGTCCACAGGACACATCATCCAGCGACAGTGACTCGGACTGTGAGGAGGACGGCCGTCTTTCCCCGATTCTGCCCCACGACCACCTTGGCCTGGCTGTCTTCTCGGTGCTGTGCTGTTTCTGGCCAGTGGGCATCGCTGCCTTCTGTCTTGCCCAGAAGGTTAGTATGTATGGGACTAGGAGGGCACTGGGCACTGTACCACCTTACCTCTGGGGTAAAATGAGGCCTATTTCATGGAATCCTGAGTGGGGTCCTCACAGAGGACGCACCTGTAATCCTACCTACTTGGTAGGCAAGTCGAGAGGATCACTGCCAACCCCCGCATGCAAATAAACAGATGTTGGTATACATCTGTAATTCTACCCATGCAGGAGGCATAGACAGGAGGAGGATCGGTCCAAGGCGGGCCCAGGCACACAAGATGGCAGACCTCATATGAAAAATACAATCTGGTACCAGGGGCTCATACCTATAAGCCCAGCTATTGTGAAAGCTGAGATCCAGAGGTTTGCAGTTTAAAGCCAGCCTAGGCTGGGTTGGAAGAATGGCTCAAATGGTAGAACACCAGCAAAAAAGTAAGAGTTCAAACACCAGCACCATCCAAATCCCCACATGACTTCAAACCAGTCTGCCATCGCTCCACCCCAGGTCACTGAGATCTGAGCGCACTGGGACAGTGGCATATTAAAAAGTGGCAGCTACGCTCCTATGGCTCATACCTGTAATCCTAGCTACTCAGGAGGCTGAGAATCTGACGAGGATGGCTGTTCAGAGCCAGCCAGGATAAGAAATATCCCTGAGATTCTTACCTCTAACTACTTAAAAAGCAGAACATGGAGCTGTGATTCAAGTGGTAGAGCACAAGCTTTGAGCAAAAAAGCTCAAGGACAGTTCAAGCCTCCAAGCCATTGGCACGTACCATAGTGCGTACCCAAGGCTGACCGGAATGAATGGATGGCGTCCTGGGTACAGCAGAGGCTGCAGGAAGCAGGTTGGGATTGGGGGCGGGGAATGCTCTGGTCATTACTGCTGCCCACTGCCTCTACAGACCAACTAGGGCTTGGGCCCCGGGGGACATCTGGGGGCAGGGGCTGCCTCCTGCCATGCCTTTCTGTTGGGGGTCCTTGGCCATTGGGCTGTGTCCATACGTGGCCACCCTGGTGACCCTGGCCGCCTACCTTGCCTCTCGAGACCCACCCTAGCTGCCCCACCTCCGGTACCCACTGTGAACCCAGAGGCCAGCAACCCAGCGCACCAGGGGGCAAAGTGGAGAATCCTGGCGTGTGAGGTGGCGGCAGTGATGGGCGCCCTGCATCCACAAGTGGAGCCAGCGGTGACCCACCTCCTCCCAGGGTTGGCAGCAGCTGGAGATTAAAGGAGACATCCTGAAAGCAGATCAGACTGTGTATGTGTGTGTGTGTGGGGGGGGTGGGGTGGCAGGGACTGGAGGAGGGAAGGGGCAAAGCCAAGGTGGTTATACCATACACACAGGCTCACTTTGTCCCATTGGCAAAATGTGCCAGTGTTCTTGGCACCAGATGTACCCTGTCTTAGGGACAACTGCTGTCTCCCCAAGGCTCTCAGACAGCTGTGGGTTGCATAAGCAACAAGAAGCTGTGGTAGCTGCTGCTGGTGTATCAGTCATCCTGGCTATGTGGGAGGCTGAGATCTGAGGATCAAGTTAGAATGGAGTCTGGGCATGAAGTGTGGAGGCTCCTTACCAGAGAACCAGCAAATGCCAGGAGTGGAGCTGTGGCTCAAGTGGTAGAGCACCGACCTTGAGGGCTCAGGTCCCGAGTTCAAGTTCCAGTACTGGCATAGACAAAAGATTGTGGGAGATCTAGGCTGGGACTCAAATGAGGCTCCATTCTGTGCTCCCCCCCACCACTTTCCTTGAGGGACAAAGTAGTAAAACCAGCTGCAGCAGCTCAGGCTTTTCAGAGAGCTTAAGTCCATGTAAATCAATGACGTGAGACTGGTGGAAAATGGCTCTGCAGGGAAACAAAAACATGCTGGCCCCTGCAGGCAGAGGAGGTGTGAGTTAGCAACCCGTGGCAGAGAGACAACAGTGAAGATGCTGGAAAAGCCCAGCATCTGATGGAATAGAACATCAAACTAAAGGTATGGAGTGGGTTGATCCTGGGGCCTCTGGGGAACTAGACCAAACAGGTGACACATAGGAAGAGGCCTGCTGTGACACCAGCCCACCCCCCAAGGATGATGGGGCCAGTGCAACCCAGCTGCTCTCTGCTGGGGGTAAAAGCACGCGCGCGCACACACACACACACACACACACACACACACACACACACACACACACACACACACACACACACACACACACACACACACACACCCCCCCCCCCCCCCCCCCCAATGAGCCTCAGTGAGGCTGAGGGTGCTAGGGTCACCAGTGGCCTGGCTTCATGCATGCTGCATGCTAGGCACTCTACCACTAGGCCAAACTCCTGACCCCTAACTTTTCTTTTTTCATTCATGCTGGTTGTAAGGCTTGAACTTGGGGGCCTAGGCACTGACCCTGAGCTTTTGTGCACAAGGTTAGTGCTTTACCACTTGAGCCTCACCTCTACTTCCAGATTTGTGTGTGTGGTTTATTGGAGGTAAGTCTCACAGACTTCCCTGCTGGCGATGGCTTTGAACCACAGTCTAGGATTACAGATGTGAGTCATCAGCACACAGCCACTTTCTTCTTTTTAACTTAGGTCTGTTCCCCCTAAAACAAACAAACAGGGCCTCACCATATGTCTCCCCTGAACTCATGATGCTTCTGCCTGGACCTTCTGAATGCTGGGATTCCAGGCATGCCCTGCCATGCCTGGCTCCATTGCCTGTCACTGTCATACCATTTCCTATCACTGGCTAAGGATCAGTTTTGTCTATCACCTTACTCACTGCTCCAGGACCTGGGGTCACTTGCCTGCCAGGATTTCAGCCCCTGTAACAGGGAAGGCCTGAGGAGTAGGTGTTGAACAGACACGTGTGAGAATGAGTGGATACTGACTCATTCATCCAAACTGGACAAGCTCCCTTTAATGTTAGCCTTGTTTGTGTGTGTGAGAGAGAGAGGAGGAGGGAGGGAGGACCTGGGCTCCGGGCCCAGGACTGTCAGGTGCCAAGGCTACACACAGGAGCCCCTGCAGGCTACAGGACTAGATGCCACACGGGCACCCAGACGGGGAATCAAGGCAGGGTGCTGGCGGGCTTCAGGCTGGAGATGCGGAGAGTGGGTGGCGGGGTGCCATGCCCCAGCTCGTTCAGCTCTTGGAGTAGCGCCTCTGCAGTGACTCCCGGTAGAAACGGAAGACGTGCTGGGAGGCCGCCTGGGCCGCGGCCAGGCACTGCTGGAGCTGGAGAGGGGAAGCCAGTCAGTGCCAGGGCCTGGCCCAGCACCCCAAGTCCACGGGGCCCTTCCCCTCCCCTCCACCCAAAGCAAGGGAAGCAGCAAAGGGGTTATCTCGAGTGCGTTCACCTTTATTCCTACTGTGTTTTGGGGAAGGGGGAGACAGAGGCTACAAGTTATTGAATTGGGCAAGCATACTACCAACTGAGCACACCCCTACAGCACCTCTCTTTTTCTGTGCCAGTTTTGGGGTGTGAACCCAGGGCCTGGGTGCTGTCTCTGAGCTTTTAACTTGCAAGGCTGGTGCTCTACCACTTGGGCCACAGCATCACTTCTGGCCCTTCCTGAGTAGAGATAAGCATCCCATGACCCAGAATGGTTTTAAACCAGGATCCTCAGCTCTCAGCCTCCTGAATTGCTAGGATTACAGGTTATAAGGGCTGGGAATGTGGCTTAGTGGTAGAGTGCTTCATGCCTAGTATGCATGAAGCCCTGGGTTTGATTGGGCTTCATCAGAAAAAGCCAAAGTGGCACTGTGGTTCAAGTGGTAGAGTGTTAGCCTTTAGCAAAAGAAGCTCAAGGACAATGTCCAGGCCCTGAGTTCAAGCCCCAGGACTGGCAAAACAATAAAAAATAAAAATAAATCGGGGCATTAGTGGTTCACAACTGTAATCCTAGTTATGCAAGAGGCTGAAATCTAATGATTGTGGTTCAAAGCCAGCCCAGGCACTAAATCCATGAGACTATCTCCAATTAATCACCAAAAAATAGGGAGTGGCGTTGTGGCTCCAGGGGTATGGTGGTACCTTGAGCTGAAGCGCTCAGGGACAGCGCCCAGGCCGAGTTCAAATCCCACGACTGACAAGATAAATAAATAAATAAAATACCCCCCCCAACAAAAAAAAACACCAACAGGTATAAGCCACCAGCATCAGGGTTAATTCTTTTCTTTCTCCCCCACCCCTTTTTTTTTGGCCAGTCCTGGGGCTCAAACTAAGGGCCTGGGCATTGTCCTTGGGCTTTTTCTCAAGACTAGCGTTCTACCACTTGAGCCACAGCACCACTTCTAGCTTTTTCTGTATATGTGATACTGAGGAATCAAACCCAGGGCTTCATGCGTGCTAGGCAAGCACTCTACCATTAGGTTACACTCCCAACCCAGGCTTAATTCTTAAACATAGTCTTACTGCATTTGCCCAGGCTGGCCTGGCACTCTTGATTCTCCCACCTCCACTTTAATAGCTGGGATATAGGCGCATACCACCATATCCAGCTTCTTCTTTTCCTGAACTCTCTGAGGTCTTTTTTTACCAGGTGCGGGTGGTGGGGTTCCTGGAGCAGATTCTGTCAGTAACGGAGCCAGCATTTGGACACCTCACACATGACGTGACCTCCCTGATCCACAGAATCTCTGGGCTCACATAACTGGAGAGCCCTTAGAATTTGGAAGCACAAATCTTTGTACCCCATAGAAATTTAAGACCCTAAGACTTTACCACCACATATTCCTCCCCACCCCCCAACCCCCCACCCCACAGTCCTGGTGCTTGAACCCAGGGCCTGAGCACTATCCCTGAACTACTTTTGCTCAAGGCAAGCACTCTACCACTTGAGCCACAGTGCCATTTCTGGCTGTTTCTGTTTATGTGGTACTGAGGAATTGAACCCAGGACTTCCTGCATGTCAGGCAGGCACTCTACCATTAAACCACATTCCCAGCCTCCGTCACCACTTATTTTTGGACTCACAGTGGGTCAGCCTGGACATGATCTTGCAGGTCACCTGCCCCTACCACAAACTGTGCTGCTCTTCCTATTCCTACGTCACAGCCTGGGCTTCACCCCACAATTTCCTGGGGTTTCCATGATTACAAAAAAAAAAAAAGACATATATATGGAATGGATATGGATACAAGTACTAGCCAGGCATGGTGACTCACGCCTATAATCTCAGGAGGCTGAGAGCTGAGGATCGCAGTTCAAAGCCAGAGAGGAAAGTCAGTGAGACTTACCTCCAATTAACTACTCAGGAAGGGCCAGAGGTGATGCTGTGGCTCAAGCGGTAGAGCGCCAGCCTCGAGCACAAAGAGCTCGGGTATAGAGCTCAGGTCTTGAGTTTAAGCCTCAAGACTGGCAAAATAACTAAATAAAGCAAAACAAAGAACTCATTTTTTTCCCCAGAGTACAAGCCTTGTGCCGGAGTTGGGAGGAGGCACTGTGTCAGGGTGGAGGAAGGTTCCCGAAGGTTCCAGGTTACCATCCCAACCCAAAGCTGGTACCTCAGAATCGGAGTAGAGCCCCTTGGTCGTGGACATCAACAGCTTCTGCTCCACACTGTCGAGGGCAAAGGTCAGGACGGCCCGGGCTTCCTAGGAATGAGGAGAGGGGAGCACAGGACCCAGGGTGCTCCTGAGATAAAATCTCGACCAGTGCTTAGCCAGGGACTCTTGGTTTTTGGCCTCGTGGCCCAAGGCCTCCCCTCCCCATGCTCATGTGTCTGTCTCCATGCTGCCCTTCTCCAGGTAACAGCTTTCCACCTCTCCTGTTGAGTGTCCTCGTGTCCCTTAGTCTGACCACAGTCTTCCTGTCCTACAGAGGGAAGCCTCAGTGCTGGGTCAACTGCTTTGCAACCTCTCCACCTCCTGCCCACCCTCTCTTCCAGGATGGGTACCACAGGGGCTGTAAGCCAGTAAACTACATTTCCCAGACTCCCTTGCCATTTGGAGCTAAGGGTAATCTGGTGGGATCCTAGGAAGAACAGAGACAAGTATTCTGCTCTTGCCATGACAGTGGCAGATACTATATCGTGATAGAATGCAGTGAAGGTTCTGGACTGTGGCATAAGACGAGCATGTCACCTTCTATGCATCCTAAACCCAAACTGTGCCAGTTACCTCTAACAGCACAGAGAAGGAGCCACTGGGCCTAGGAGAGGCTTCCAATCCCTGTGTTACGGCCTTTGCACTGCAAGTACTTTAGTGTGTTTATTTCCCTGACCATGACCATGTGTGTACTGGGCAAAAAAACTCTGAAGAATCAGAATCCTTAGGATACTGTGAACTGGAGGAGTGTCTTCCTTTTCCCGACCCTTTAGCCTTTTATGTCTCTGAAAATAGAAGTGTGGGGGCCAGGAGTTTGGACAGTGCTCAGGCCTTGAGTTCAAGCCCCAGGACTGGCAAAAAAAAAAAAAAAAAGACAAAGGCATGGAGGCTGGGAGCATGGCTTAGGGTAGAGAGCTTGCCTAGCAAGCATGAAACCCTGGATTAAACTCTCTGGTACCACCTACACAGAAAAGGCTGGAAGTGGTGCTGTGGCTCAAGTGGTAGAGCATCAGCTTTGAGAAAGCCAAGGACAGTGCTTAGGCTGAATTCTAGCCCTAGCCTGGCAAAAAAAACAAAAAAAACAGCAGCAGCATGGAGATGACAGGACCAGGAAAGATGCTAGCCAAAGAATGAAGCAAAAAGAGTTGACAATATTGACAATATTGCACCAATGTTCTGATCTTGCCAGACCTCTGTTCTTTCCATTTGGTAACAAAAGTAAGTACATTTCCTGTCTGTCTTTCACAAGTGAGTTTTCAGCGCTTAAAGCTAAAAGGAAATCTGATGAACAGAACAGAGCTCGCCAACTGGGGCTGAGGTATGCAAACCAAGACACTGGCAGAGAAGCAAGGCCTTCACACCTACCTTTTCTTGCTTGTCGGTGGGGTCCAGCGTGAGGGTCCCATCAGAGTCTAAGGCACAGGTGATGCCACAGAAAAGAGCTTTCATGGGCACACCTGCATCCACCAGGGCCATGCAGGCAGCATTCAGGCAACAGGCCAGGAGCTGAGCACCACGGGGAGTGGTTAAGAAGAGCATCTATTATGGGGCAGGCCAGCAGAATACATCTATTCCTCCTTTCCCCTAGAGATGCCTGTGGCAGACATCACTAATTGAGGGCAGAAAGACAGCGTGGCAGGATGGATAAGGGATTCCACAACCAATTAGACATAGTTCTATACCCTGCCTCACCCTCTTTCAGGTGTGTGATCAAGTGACTTTCTCCCAGTCTTGATCTTGTCTGCCACACATGATCATGACAGCAAGGACCAAACAGCTGCAGTGAAACAGGGCTAGAAAGGGGATGGGACCTCTCAAGGTCACTGGCAAAGTTGGTGGGAGGAGCCACTACTTTTCAGGGGGCTCCGGGGCCTAGAATCTGACACCTGGCTCTGCCTCTGTTCCCAGCTTCATTCTTCCAGCCTAGCAGAGTGGACAGTAAGTTCCAGCTCTGCTCTTGAACCTGTCACTTCCCCTGGGTTTCAGTCCCTATCTCCATAAATGGAATTACAACAGGTCACCCATCCCAATACAGAGCCAAGTACCAGAGACACCCTCTAGAAAGGCCTGTGGCTGGTCCTGGCCCAACCAGAATGACTGGAAACCAAACAGATCTTTCCAGGCTGAGCTCAAGGTGTCTCCAGTGCTGAGGGCACAGGTTCTGGGTTCAAGTCCTGCCTTTACTCCTTTTTTGGCAAGCCATTTCCTCTCTCTAGGCCTCAGTTTCCTTACCTAAAAACAAGAGTCCTTTAAGTCTAGAACCAGATAGCTGGGGAAGACGGGAGCAAGTCTGACAGCCATATGCTCACTTACCCACTGTAGCCGTTTGGCTACAAAATACCCCTTTACCTAGGTTTAGCCCTTCACCTTTCTTTTAGAGTCCTTCATTCTAGCCATGGTAATTCCTGCTTCCTAGGGGGAGGCAGAGTGTGGGCCAGGTGCCTGGTGCCTCTCCACATCCATTAGTGCTGTCTGCCACAGGCTAGAAGCCAACAAACTACACTTCCCAGATTCCTTTGCTACCGGGTTCCTTAGGATCCCACTTCCTCTGCTGTGAGGATTCAATGAGTGTACGTGAGAAGTCTTCAGAGCAGGGCCTGGCATCCAGAAATCCACTCAAGCTGAGCATGCTATTCTTCAGGAGTTGCTGCCTGGCCAGTTAAATGTCTGGAGGTTCCTGGCTAGCAGTGTTTCCAGGGTTACGGGAAGAGGGAAGCCATCAGGGAGGTTCTGGAGTGCTTCCTGGAGGTGTTGGCCAGGGAAAGGATACGGAGCCAGCATCACTGACAACCTGCAAGACGACAGTGATGGAGGTACGGGGGTGCAGGGCCCCCAGGACCGCTGCCTCGCATGTGTTCCTGATCATTCGTTCCCGACTCTTCTCAGCCACACCTGGAGAAATCAAGGGAGGTTGGTGGGCTCTTCCTTTGTTACCTGCCTCCCCTTCTTCCTTTCACCCCATCCTCTGGAATTAAGGTTTTCTGAGAAGGGCTTGAATAACAGCCTGGAAGAGCCTAGATTCCCAGTGCAAAGGCAGACTTAACTTGACATAGCCTTGGCCCCACTCCTCCTAGAGCCAGCTTGTAACCAAGCAGGCCCCTAGCCCCCCGAAGGAGGACCTCACAGCTGGTCTCCCCCAACCCGTGGGCCCAGCCCACAGGAGAATAAAGGAGATGATGAAGCTAAAAGAGGCAGAAAACTAAGTGCATTGAAAGGAGGGGAGATGAACACAGAAAGGAGAGAAACTGAGCAACAAAGGCAGAGACCTTGAAAAAGGGTAGTGGTGAAGAGTAGGCCTTGCAAGCAGCAAAGTGCTAAGTAAGATCCCAACACACTGAACCTCTGGGAGAGGGGTGGTCAGCTAGGTCCAGTTACCAGGCAGCCCGATCTTTGGCCTCAGGATCACTTCAAGCGTGGCCTTGTTAAACATCTCCTTGTTCACTTTCACCTCCGCTGGTCCGTACACACCTGCCAGGACTGAGGTGTCCCCTGGGGAGGTGGGGGGGGGGGAAGACAGTGGGACAAGACTTAAGTCATACCATCCTGGCTTCTGAGGCCTGTTTGAATGGGCCTTAAGAGATGGATATCCCATACCACCCCTGATACCTGGATCTCAACCACCTCCGGAGTACTCTTTCCTATCTATAACCGTTTGTTCACATGGAGAGAAGTGTATCCCAAGTAAATGCATAATTACTCAAATGTTGGGAGGGGAAGGGGGAAGATATGTCACCCCAAATGTAGACATCACCTTCAATGTGAAGAGTTTTTAACTGGGTCAAGGATTTGCCACAGTCTAGGCAGTAATTATAATTGCGCGGGTGGTGGTTACTGCGTACAAGGTTATTTATGCAAATGAATAGGTTCGCCTGGGTCTGAGACTGACGAATAATACGCAGTTTGGGAAGTAGGAGAAAAGCCAGGTAAGGGACATGTTGACTCCGGTGAAAGTTCTCCTATTTCGGAACAGTCATCCAAACCCTGGATCCGCCATCCAGTGGGCTGACTTGCCCTAGGGCGGGTGCTGTACCGTGGGAGCCACGCCTCCAGCCTGGCTTTTCCACCGAGATGAAGTCTCACGGACTTCATCCTAGCCAGATCCTCGGGATCTCGGCCTCCCGAGGAACTAGGATGACGGGCGTGAGCGACGAGCGAGCACCCAGCTGCAATCTTCATTCTTTTGGGGGTGCTCGGCCCCTGTCTCAGCCAGCGGCGCGTGGGAAGGGGGGCGGGCGTAAGCCTGGACAGAACGTTACGTGCGCACTTACCTTGAAGAAAAGAAGCAGAGCCATCCGGCCGGGATAGCAAGTTCTGTTCACAAGCAAAGTGCCGCAGGCTGCAGCTGGGGGCCTTGGGACCGGACTCGGTTCCACTCTCGGAATGCGGGGCCCCTTCCATGGCTAAAGATTCCCCACGTGCGGACGGCTGAGCGCGCCGCTTCCGCCCCGCCGCGCGCTTGCGCACGCTGCATCCCTAATGCGCATGCGCGCGTCCGGGGTTTGGGGAGGGGGGCGGGGAGCAAGGAAGGGGCCCTACTTGAATTGGGACCCGCACATGGCTCAGGGTTTACAAACAATGTGGCTCCGCCCACCCACGCCCCCTAAATCTGGAGATGCTATTGGGTAACACAGGATGATGGGCGTGTCTTGAGAAAGGCTCCTCCTACCCAAGGACCTTAGGTCCTAATGCCTTCAGACTCTACTCAGGTTGTTCTTCACAGTGCCTGTTTGATGAGAAACGACAATTAAACGATGAGAGCAGCCGGAAGGAAGGGCTATCTTGTTTTCTCCTCATATGTATAGGTTCTGCTTTTCCGTGTGATCAGAGATGTGCGTTCAAGCGGCAGAGTTGTGCCGCTGGAAAGATTTCAGTCAGGCGGCGGAAGGGTCAGCCCTCGGCTAGCCCAGGCGAGGGGTGGATCGCGGAGGAGCTGTCAGCCAAGATGGCGGTGGCGATCTCCGCGGCTCGGCTGTGGAGGCCAAGCCGAGGCCTGGGCCAGGCTGCCCTCCTGTTGCTGAGACGGCCTGGGACTCGGGGGCTGACTACGTCGGTGAGTACTGGGGTCCGCGTGGGTTGCGGTTTGCTTGTTTTTGAGGTTGGGATCCTGGCTGGGTCGTCACCGGAGGGGCATGGGCCGGTGACTGCCCTGGACAGTCACGGGGACAACGTTCCCCTGCCATTCCCGAGGCCCTGGGACTTTCCTTCCCCGGCTGGCTTCCGACTGAGATCCTCGGATCTCAGCCTCCTGAGTAGCTACCCAGCGCCCCTCTGCAAGGACGACTTTTTAATTTAATTTAATTTAATTTTGGAGATAGCATGACAGTGATTATGTAGCCCAGGCTGGCCTGGAACTCGTGATCCTCCTTGCTTCCGTCTCCCATGATTTGGAATTGACAGGTGTGCTGTCACCTTGCCTGGCTAAGGGGAGAGATGTTCTTGTGGGCAAAGAGCCATCCAGGACGAGAGAAAGGAGAGATGAGTTCCCCCATCCTTCACTTGTTCGTGTGTGTGTGTGTGTGTGTGTGTGTGTGTCTTAGTGTGTGTGTGTGTCTTAGGCTTGATTTCAGGGCCTGAGCACTGTGTGTGTGTGTGTGTGTGTGTGTGTGTGTCTTAGTGTGTGTGTGTGTGTTAGGCTTGATTTCAGGGCCTGAGCACTGTGTGTGTGTGTGTGTGTGTGTGTGTGTGTGTGTGTGTGTGAGTGTTAGGCTTGATTTCAGGGCCTGAGCACTGTCCTTAAGTTTTCCTTGAGGCTAGCGCTCTTCCATTTGAGCCACAGCACCACTTGCGGCTTTTCTATGTATGTGGTACCAAGGAATCGAACCCGGGTCTTTGTGCATGCTAGGCAAGCACTCTACTACTAGGCCAAACTCCCAGCCCCAAGAAACCCATTTTATTCCCAAGTCCTCTGATGGAAACAACAACAACGAAAAAATCTAAGAACTTTTTGTCTTGCAAATCTTATGCAGAGGAGATGATCAATATTCATTTTCTGAATTTATGAAGGGAGAAGAAGTGAGAGGGAGGTTCAGATAGGACCTTTTGGCTACAGTGCTTAAAAACACGTGAGAACCCAGAGGTCAGTGGTTCACACCTGTAATACTAGCTACTCGGGAGGCTGAGATTGAAGGATTGAGTTTGACAACCAGCCTGCGCAGGAAAGCCTGTGACAATTTTATCTCCAATGAACTACCATAAAGCCAGAAATGGAGCTATGACGCAAGTAGCAGAGAGCCAGCTTGAATTAAAAAGCCACCTAAGAGCACAAGGCCCTGAGTTCAAGCCCCAGTACTGGCACAAGAAGGAAATCTAGGGCCGGGAGTTTGGCCTAGTGGTAGAGTGCTTGCCTAGCATGCATAAAGACCCGGGTTCGATTCCTCATACATAGAAAAAAGCCAGAAGTGGTGCTGAGGCTCAAGTGGTAGAGCTCTAACCTTTAGAAAGTCCAAGGACAGTGCTCAGGCCCTGAGCTGAAGCCCAGGACTGGCAAAAAAAAAAAAAAAGAAGGAAATCTAGTTGGAAGCCCCTGTTTGGAGGAAGAGAGGCAGTAGGCTGTAGAGTGGCTTTGAACTAAAATTTCAGGTAAGACAGGAGTGGTGAAATAGTTAGGTTCTGGACTAGACATGTGAGTTCATATCCTTGCTCTGCCAGTTTCCAGTTCTGTAATCCCAAACACACCTCTGCATCTAATTTCCTCTTTGTAAAATGTTTATAGGGTTGTTGTGGGTATGTGTATATATATACAATGTGTTATGGATACTGTATCATATAATGTATATTAGATATATACCTAATATATAATGTGTACCTAATATATATTATTAGATATTTATTTGTCAGTCCTGGGCTTGAACTCGTCCTGGGTGCTGCCCCTAATCTTCCGTTGCTTGAGACTAGGCCTCTACCACTTGAGCCATAGCAACATTCCTGGCTTTTTCTGTTTCTGGGGTACTGAGGAATCGAACCTAGGGCTTCATGCATGCTGGACAAGCCCTCTACATGAAGCCACATTCCTAGACTAGTAGATATTATTTTATATATTGGTAGAAAGTGGGCTCAGCAAATAATAAAGTCAATAGGGAGTTTGACCACTGGCCACTATTAGTGAAAGTGGAAAGAACAACTGACATTGACCTTGGCAGAGCAAAGAAGGTGACCTTGGGAGTAGAGTGTGAGCAAGACTGGCATTTCGTGGGGGAAGAATCTCAAAATCGCTTGAAGTTATGCCTGACTCTCTCCCTAATTCATAAGGCAAGGAAGATGGGACCTGTAGAAAGAGACGGTGGTTAGCAAGAGGAACAGGGGAGGAGGTGGAGAAGATGGGCCTGGAATGAGGAGTGGGTATGTAGGAAGCAAGTTGTGGGAACCAGGTACAGGTAGAGTGTTGTCGGAGCAGGGAAGTTTCCTGCTTGTAGGCTGTAGATGTTGTACAACCTGTCTGAGTGTCTGGCACTCAGTGGCTCTACAGGTGGACCTGGAGGAGACAGTAGTACTGGGACAGGCTGAAGAGAGGTCAGTTGTGGCTGATTAACTCTGTGTTCCTTCTTGCTTGTGTTCCCTTGCCTTTCTTCTTCTTTGCCCTCTGCTTGTTTTTCTCTTACTTGTTCTATTTGGAAAAAATGGGGAGTGGCAGTTCTGGGGTTTGAACTCAGGGCCTTACCTCCTGGAGCTTTTTGTATGTTTTGCTTTTTGCCTGGACTGAAACCCTGCTACCTCTACATTCCCACAGCTAGAATTACAGGCTAAGCCTGACTGTCCCTACTTTTTTAAGTAGAAGAAAGGGGCAAGGGCTGAGAGTTTGGCCTAGTGGTTAAAGTGCTTGCCTAGCATGCATGAAGACCTGGGTTCAATTCCTCGGTACCACATACATAGAAAAAAGCCGGAAGTGGTGCTGAGGCTCAAGTGGTAGAGCTCTAGCCTTGAGAAAGTTCAAGGACAGTGCTCAGGCCCTGAGCTCAAGCCCAGGACTGGCAAAAAAAAAAAAAAAAAAAAAAGGGGCAGTAGTAGTAGTCAAAATAGACTTTAGACCAAGACTTTTCACTAGACCTTCTGTGATCTTGGGAATGGTTTATATTTATGCTGTCCAGTACTGGTCCTTGGCCTTTAACTCAGGCCCTGGAAACTGTCCCTAAGCTTTTTTGCACAAGGCTTAAGAGCACTGTACCACTTGAACCACAGCTCCACTTTCAGCTTTTTGGTGGTTAATAAGAGATAAGAGGCTCATGGACTTTTCTGCCTATGCTGGGTTTGAATTGTGGTCCTCAGATGTCAGCTTCCTGAGTAGTTAGGATTATAAGCATGAGCCACAGCATCCAGCCTTCCCAGATGTTGTTATTGTTGTTATTTGGCAGTTGTGGGGCTTGAACTCAGGACCTAGGGTACATTCTCTGAGCTCTTCTGCTCAAGGCTAGTGGTCTACCACTTTGAGCCACAGCCCCACTTCCCACTTTTGAGTGGTTAATTGGAGACAAGAG
Source organism: Megascapheus bottae (assembly GCF_031878675.1). Lineage (NCBI taxonomy): Eukaryota > Metazoa > Chordata > Mammalia > Rodentia > Geomyidae > Megascapheus > Megascapheus bottae. The sequence goes on from NC_143539.1 coordinate 6,696,173, forward strand.
TCCCACAGGAACTTTGCTGCCCAGGCTGGCTTCGAGCCATGATCCTTAGATCTCAACTTCCTGTGTAGCTAGGATTACAGCTGTGAGCCACCAGCACCCGGCTTCCCAGATGTTTTAAGTATCAGGACAAGGAGGAGAAGGGAAATCCAGAGACTCAGACTTGTCATGCACCAGTCTTGTAGCGATCACCCCAGGGCCAGGCCAGGCCTGGCCAAACATTCACCTTTGTGATCCCAGCTTCTTTGAGTAGAGTCTTACCTTGATAGAAGTCAGGGGGCAGTCGGGGCTCATTGTTAGCTATGTTCTTTCTGCAGCCCAGCTGTTTTGGGTGGATTACTCTGGGGGCTCCAGTGCCCTGTGCAGTATCTTTGGGTGTGGGATCGAGCACTGTGGGGCGAGGGGAAGGGCTCATTACTGGTAATTCTGACTTGGGCTGGGATGTGACTTAGTGGTAGGGGGTTTACCTAAACACAAAAAGCCAGAAGTGACACTGTGGTTCAAATGGTAGAGTGCTAACCTTGAGCAAAGGAAGCTCAGGCCCTGGGTTTGAGACCAGGAATGGCACACACACACACAAAAAAAGAAACAAACAAATCCTGACCGTCTGAGCCCAGTTTCCTCATGGCTTAAGGCTTTAAGTACTCTGTTTTTGCACATCATGAATCACTCTTTGATAGACAGTGCTAACTTACATTCATCATTATACTTTTATTAGTTTTTGCCCCAGTATCAGCAAAAAAAAAACCAACAAAACAAAAACAGTGAATCTGTGAGTCTATAACACAAGTGTTCAGTGAGGAAATTAATTGTATAAAGAGAGGAAAGGCTGAAGAAGGCAGATGTAAGAAGCAATGACCAGAACCGTGCATTCAGTTACTTTTCTAGCTAGTGGGAGGCTGAGAGGGAGAGAATTGATTTGAGGCCAGAGAGGCTCTCACTCTAGGAGCCCAGGCTAGCCTCATACTCAAGATACTTCGTCCTGGGCCGGGAGTTTGACCTACTGGTAGAGTGCTTGCCTAGCATGCACAAAAACTGGGGTTTTATTCATTGGTACCACATACATAGAAAAAAAGCCAGAAGTGGGGGCCAAGAGTTTGGCCTCATGGTAAGAATGCTTGCCTAGCATGCATGAAGACCAGGTTCGATTCCTCAGTACCACATACATAGAAAAAGCTGGAGGTGGTGCTGTGGCTCAAGTGGCAGATTGCTAGCCTTGAGAAAAGCCCAAGGACAGAGCTCAGGCCCTGAGTTCAATCCCCACGACTAGCAAAAAAAGAAAGAAAGAAAAAGAAAAAAGCCAGAAGTGGTGCTGTGGCTCAAGTGGTAGAGCACTAGCCTTGAGGATAAACCCCCGGACAGTGCTCAGGCCCTGAGCCCAAGACTGGCAAAAAAGAAATCCTTCGTCCTTAGCCTTTCTGAATGCTGTGATTGTACATGAGCACTGCCACACTTGGCTTTAGAGCTTTACATCTTAAAATTTAATTTCAATTAACTTTTGAAATAAAAGTTCTTGATATATAGTCCAAACCAGCCTGGAACTCACAATCCTTCTGCCTCAGCTTCCTGAGTGCAGGGATTACAGGTGTGCACAGGGATTACAGGTGTGCGCGGGGATCACAGGTGTGCGCAGGGGTTACAGGTGTGCGCAGGGATTACAGGTGTGCGCAGGGATTACAGGTGTGCGCAGGGGTTACAGGTGTGCGCAGGGATTACAGGTGTGCGCAGGGATCACAGGTGTGCGCAGGGATTACAGGTATGCGCAGGGGTCACAGGTGTGCGCAGGGATTACAGGTGTGCGCAGGGGTCACAGGTGTGCGCAGGGATTACAGGTGTGCGCAGGGGTCACAGGTGTGCGCAGGGATTACAGGTATGCGCAGGGGTCACAGGTGTGCGCAGGGATTACAGGTATGCGCAGGGGTCACAGGTGTGCGCAGGGATTACAGGTGTGCGCAGGGGTCACAGGTGTGCGCAGGGATTACAGGTGTGCGCGGGGGTCACAGGTGTGCGCGGGGATCACAGGTGTGCGCGGGGGTTACAGGTGTGCACGGGGATTACAGGTGTGCGCGGGGATTACAGGTGTGCGCGGGGGTCACAGGTGTGCACGGGGATCACAGATGTGCACGGGGTTACAGGTGTGCGCGGGGATTACAGGTGTGCGCGGGGATTACAGGTGTGCGCGGGGGTCACAGGTGTGCACGGGGATCACAGGTGTGCGCGGGGGTCACAGGTGTGCGCAGGGATTACAGGTGTGCGCAGGGATTACAGGTGTGCGCAGGGGTCACAGGTGTGCGCGGGGATCACAGGTGTGCGTGGGGGTTACAGGTGTGCGCAGGGGTTACAGGTGTGCGCGGGGGTCACAGGTGTGCGCGGGGATTACAGGTGTGCGCAGGGGTCACAGGTGTGCGCGGGGATCACAGGTGTGCGCGGGGGGTCACAGGTGTGCGCGGGGGTTACAGGTGTGCGCGGGGGTCACAGGTGTGCGCGGGGATCACAGGTGTGCGCGGGGATCACAGGTGTGCGCAGGGGTCACAGGTGTGCGCAGGGATCACAGGTGTGTGCAGGGGTTACAGGTGTGCTCAGGGGTTACAGGTGTGCTCAGGGGTTACAGGTGTGTGCAGGGGTTACAGGTGTGCTCAGGGATTACAGGTGTGTGCAGGGGTTACAGGTGTGTACAGGGGTTACAGGTGTGCGCAGGGGTTACAGGTGTGCGCAGGGATCACAGGTGTGCGCAGGGGTCACAGGTGTGCGCAGGGGTTACAGGTGTGCGCAGGGGTCACAGGTGTGCGCAGGGGTCACAGGTGTGCGCAGGGGTCACAGGTGTGTGCAGGGATTACAGGTGTGCGCAGGGGTTACAGGTGTGCTCAGGGGTTACAGGTGTGCTCAGGGGTTACAGGTGTGCGCAGGGATTACAGGTGTGCGCAGGGGTTACAGGTGTGCGCAGGGGTTACAGGTGTGCGCAGAGGTTACAGGTGTGCGCAGGGATCACAGGTGTGCGCAGGGATCACAGGTGTGCGCAGGGGTCACAGGTGTGCGCAGGGGTTACAGGTGTGCGCAGGGGTTACAGGTGTGCGCAGGGGTTACAGGTGTGCGCAGCGGTTACAGGTGTGTACAGGGATTACAGGTGTGCGCAGCGGTTACAGGTGTGTACAGGGATTACAGGTGTGCCCCCTCAGCTTCCACAAATTGTTAGGCACATGATCTCTGAGCAGGGCTGTGCGAAGCCCCTTGTGTGTTATCCTAGAGCACAGCCTGCTGCTGCCACCTTTCCCCTCTCTCCCTCTTTCCCCCTCTCCCTTTCTTTTGAACAAAAGTGTGAGGACAGTCAAAGAGAGGAAGCGGGGGCCGGGAGTTTGGCCTAATGGTAGAGTGCTTGCCTAGCATGCACGAAGACCCGGGTTCGATTCCTCAGTACCCCACATACATAGCAAAAAGCCGGAAGTGGTGCTGAGGCTCAAGTGGTAGAGCTCTAGCCTTGAGAAAATCCAAGGACAGTGCTCAGGCCCTGAGCTCAAGCCCAGGACTGGCAAAAAAAAAAAAAGAGAGAGAGAGAGGAAGCGTTTGCTGAGCCATGCAGTGAGCTGGGATGGTGGAGTGCAGGTCAGGCCGACTCCAGAGTCAGGGCCACCCACTCCTTCCTTCCTTGATGAATTGACTCTCAAGAGCTTGTGTGCTTCGTGCTGGAGCACAGGATGTAATCTGTGGGGGATGGACCCCACACGGAGAACCTTGTCATGCCAGTTGAGGTACCAGTCTGTGGCGTGTGCTTGCAGTGGGGAGCATGTTTCTGCGGGTGGCAGGCAGCCTCTTCCTTGTTGGGGTGTGTTGGGGGTGGGCACGTCTGCCCGGGTGGCACCAGGCCTGAACCTGCCCTGCCCTGGGGAGTGTAATTTCCTCCCCACCACAATTACACTTAATCCTGTGCATACGTCCATGCTGCCTCACTGGAACCTAGCAGCCAGCTGCGGTTAAGGGAAGTTGGGGACATAGAGATCCAGCTGTGGCCAACCTCAGCCTGCATTAGCTCCCTTGCAAGGGAAGCCACATTGCTGTGCTAGGGCTTGAACTTGTTTCCTGCCACTTGAGTCACCAGCACCTCCCAGCACTTTTTGCTATTATTATTATCTTCTTAGTGGTACTAGGGCTTGAACTCAGGGCATAAGTGCTTTGTGCCTTATCTTTTTCATTCAAGGCTGGCATTCAACCACTCAAGCTGTGGCTCTTTTTTTTTTTTTTTTTTTTTTTTGCCAGTTCTGGGCCTTGAGCTCAGAGCCTGAGCACTGTCCTTGGACTTTCTCAAGTCTAGAGCTCTACCACTTGAGCCTCAGCACCACTTCTGGCTTTTTTCTATGTATGTGGTACCGAGGAATCGAACCTGGGTCTTTGTGCATGCTAGGCAAGCACTCTACCACTAGGCCAAACTCCCAGCCCCTCTATTGTATTTATTTACTTTTATTTATTTATTTACTTTTCTGTTGTTGGTGTAGGGCTTAAACTCAGGGCCTGGGTGTTATCTCTGAGCGTTTTCATTCTTTGAGCCACGCCTCATTTCCATTTTCTGGAGGTTAATTGGAGATAAGAGTCTCAGATCCTTTTGTGCCCAGGCTGGCTTTAAACCTTGATTCTCAGATTTCAGCCTCCTGAGTAGGATTATAGGCATGAACCACCGGCCCGCCCCCCCCAGCTTACTTTTTTTTTGCCCAGGACCTGCCTTGGACTGCGGTTCTTCTACCTTAGCCTCAAACATAACTGGGATTACAGATGCATATACCACATGCAGCTTGTTTTTGGTTTTTTTTTTTGTTTTTTTTTTTTTTTGCCAGTCCTGGGCTTGAGCTCAGGGCCTGAGCACTGTCCTTGGACTTTCTCAAGGCTAGAGCTCTACCACTTGAGCCTCAGCACCACTTCCGGCTTTTTTCTATGTATGTGGTACCGAGGAATCGAACCCGGGTCTTCAGGCATGCTAGGCAAGCACTTTAACCACTAGGCCAAACTCCCGGCCCCTGCAGCTTGTTTTTTGAGATGATGTCTCATTAACTTTTTCTGTTGTTGCCATTGTTGTTCTATTGGCCTTGAATTTTGGTCCTGCCATCTCTGACTCCCAAGTAGCTTTTTTTTTTGCGGGGGAGGGGGGTGCAGGAGAAGGCATGGGGCTTGAAATCGGCCTGAGCACTGGCCCTGAGCTCCCTGAACTCTTCACCTCAAGGCTACCGCCCTTCAGCTCTAGGCTACCAACCTACCCTTGAGCTGAGCCCCACTTCCCTTTTTCTAGAGGTTAATTGGAGATAAGAGCCTAAGGTCCTTTTGTGCCCAGGCTGGCTTTGAATCTTGGTCCTCAGATCTCAGCCTCTTGAGTAGCCAGGATGACAGGCGTGAGTCACCGTGCTGGCTCCCAAGTAGCATTGATTATAGGCAAGAGTCCCTCTGCCCAGCCAAAGCTCAGCCTTGCTGGGTTGGAATCACAGGTGTGGTATAGATTCCACATCTCCCTGTCCCCCAAGGTTGAGGCCTGTTGTCAGCCATTTTATATCTCCCAGGACCTCATTTTCCTCTCTACAGTGGAAGTCTTCCAAGGACTCAATGGGACATGCAGAGTGCAGCCCGGCACCTCTCCCCCGAGTCCTGCTAAATCTTTACCCGTCCTCCGATTGTAACCATCACAGTTCTCCATGTGGCTCAGTGATCAGGCAATCAAGAGGCAGAGTGATGGAAAAAGAGCTTTATTAGCACTGAGGCAGCATTGTTGGTGATCAGACCTTCCCCTCCTCCTTCAGTGCCTGTTTCCCTCCCGCCTTAGGGGAGAATGGCTTCCAGAGCTTTCCAGGGATCACATCAGGGAAGGCATGTGGGTTCTAGATAGGTGGGCACCTCCATTGTCCGGGGTTTTGAAAAACAGCCTCTCTTGGCATGTGGGCTGTGGCCATCTTATCTCACATACACGAATCAGCGTGAGTTGTAGTCCAGTGGGTGGCAAGATCTGAGCAAGAGTGTCTGTGGTGGCTCAAGTGACTTGTGTCTGGTTTTTGTTGTGGACACTGTGACCAGCAAAACCTGGGTTCTCCTGTCTCTTGCAGCCTGAGGCTGTTTATGGGAGGTTCGTGCATTCCTAGCTGGCTTTATTGCGCAGTAAATTCGTAAAAGCTATCAGCCAGAGCTGGCTATCGGTAAACCCAGTCATCCTAGCTCTTCAGGAGGCTGAGATCTGAGGATCATGGTTCTGAACCATGGTGGCAGTGAACCATCAAAAATGGAGCAGCTGTAGCTCAAGTAGTAGAGTGCCATCTTTGAGTACGAAAGCCCAAGAACAATGTTCAGGCCCTGAGTTCAAGCCCCAGGACTGGGGGGAAAGAAATCAGTAGAAGCCGGGTGTGGTAGCTCAGGCCTGTAATCCTAGCTACTCAGGAGGCTAAGATCTGAGGATTGCAGTTCCAAGTCAGCCTGGACACTAATGACTCTTATCTCCAATTAACCTTAAAAAACCGGAAGTAGTGGCTCAAAGGGTAGGGCAATAACCTTGAGCCAAAGAGCTCAGGGACTGCGTTTAGGCCCAGAGTTCAAGCCCTACGACCAACAATAACAACAACAACAATCAGCAGAGACAGAGAAACCCCTGGGCTTCTGGGATCCATGGGATGGGGAGAGAGCCTGGTGCCCTCCTGTGACCTGGTGAGGTACAGTGCTCCACAGGACTCCTCCCCACTGCACACCTTCCTGTCCCCACCCTCCTCATTCTTGACCTCCGCCAAAGTGCTCCCTCCTCTGCTGCTGATGTTCTGTGTGGCTCAGCTCCCAAATCACTTCCTCAGAGAAGCCTCCCAGCCTCTGCCTCGGGAGGGCCAGGATCACCTCCTCCTTGTATGCCCAGCCCCTGCTCTCCTTCCTGGAACTGCGCTCAGGGCTGGGAACAGAGCAGGTGCTCAAATATTTGTCCAGTAAACTGGTGGATCTTAACTGTGGCAGCCAGAGCTGGAGAGAAGGGTCTGAAGCTTGTGGAAGGGTTTGCCAGGCTGTGGGAAAGGAGACCTCTGGAGAAGGAAGGGGAGGATAGGAAAAGGAGGAGAAGAGGAAGGGAAGTCGGAGGTGTGGCAGAAATCCCAGCCAGCATCTCTTTTGCACATTCATTCTGTGCCTCCTAGACATTCTGCTGAATATTTTACATACACTGTTTGTTTGTTTGTTTGTTTATTTTTGGTCAGTTATGGGGCTTGAACTCTGGGCCTGAGCACTGTCCCTGAGCTCTTCAGCTCAAGGCTACCTACTGCCCTACTCCTTGAGTCACAGCACCACTTTCAGTTTTCTGGTGGTTAATTGGAGATAAGAGTCTCACTGTTACAATAAAAAATATATTTAAAAAAAAGAGTCACTGTTTTTAGTGCCCAGGCTGGCTTTGAATCACAGTCCTCAGATCTCAGCCTCCTGAGCAGCGAGGATTACAGGCATGAGCCACCATGCCCAGCCATACACAGTCTTTAAACCTCATAATATTTTCACAAACTGTTCTCTGTGTAGGCAGGACATACATGAAGAAAGAGATTTAAACCCAGGCAGCTCTTAAGAGCTGAAAGCTTTATTTGAGCATAGTGGTGTACTCTTGTAATCCCAGCACTTTGGATGCTAAGGCAGGAAAATCATAAGTTCAAGACTAGCCTGGGGGGCCGGGAGTTTGGCCTAGTGGTTAAAGTGCTTGCCTAGCATGCATGAAGACCTGGGTTCGATTCCTCGGTACCACATACATAGAAAAAAAAGCCGGAAGTGGTGCTGAGGCTCAAGTGGTAGAGCTCTATCCTTGAGAAAGTCCAAGGACAGTGCTCAGGCCCTGAGCTCAAGCCCAGGACTGGCAAAAAAAAAAAAAAAAAAAAAAGACTAGCCTGGGCTGGAGCGCCGGTTGCTCACGCCTATAATTCTAGCAAACTATGGAGGATTGTATTTTGAAGCCAGCCAGAGTAGGAAAAAGTCCATGAGACTCTTATCTCCAGTGAACCACCTGAAAACCAGAAGTAGCGCTGTGGCTCAGGTGGTAGATTGCTAGCCCTGAGCTAAAGAGCTCAGGGATAGTGCCCAGGCCCAGAGTTCAAGACCCCCCCCCCAAAAAAAAAAGAAAAAAAGAACAGAGAAGTATTTATGGCCAGGCTGGGGAGGTCATGGGAGCCATGCTGAAGACTGGGGGCCGGTAGACTCTTAGAGAACATTGTGTGGGGTACATGTTTTGTTTTGTTTTCTCCCTGATGCTGGGGGCTTACAACCCAGGGCCCAGGCTTGCAGAGTGAGTGTTCCTGTTTGTGTTCCAGTCTTACAGATGAGAATCTGAGGCATACACGCATCCCTTGCACGAGGCGTCACCATATGAATGTGTTACAGACCCCATGTACTGGCACACGCGTGTAATCCCAGCTACCTGTGAGGTGGAGGCATTCAGATTGCAGCTTCAGATTAGCCCAGGCAACAAGCTCACCAAGCCCCATCTCCACTAGTAAAAAGCTCTGTGGATCACAGTCCAGGCCCACTTGAAAAAAATCAGGAAAGCGAAAAGGACTGGGGGTTTGGTTCAAGTGCTAAGAGTGCCTGCCTGACAGGAGCAGGGCCCCGAGTTCAAACCCCAGTACACACACACACCCCACACAGAAGCGCACGCGTGAGCTCGCACGGGGCAGAGTCTGCACCTGGTGCACTGGGTCGTCCCAGTCCAGAGCTGGTGGCTCCCCCACCCCGCAGTCCAGGTCACCGGTCCTTTCTTCCCTGCCCCAGCACCCCTGCAGGCAGCAGCAGCAGCAGCAGCAGCAGCAGTTCTCATCCCTGGATGACAAGCCGCAGTTCCCGGGGGCCTCCGCCGAGTTCGTAGACAAGCTGGACTTCATCCAGCCCAATGTCATCTCCGGAATCCCCATCTACCGGGTCATGGACCGCCAGGGCCAGATCGTCAACCCCAGCGAGGACCCCCACGTGAGGCTGCTCCCCGCCCCGCCCCCGCGCCCCTTGCCCACAACCCCCTCTGGTGCCGACTTCCCTTGTCTTCCCGCGTCCTCCACAGCTGCCCCAGGAGGAGGTGCTGAAGTTCTACCGCAGCATGACGCTGCTCAACACCATGGACCGCATCCTGTACGAGTCCCAGCGCCAGGTGCGCGCGCAGGCGCGGTGGGAGGAGGACGCGGATCCGCTGGGGAGCCGTGGGGGTTGGAGGCTCTAGGAGAAGAATGGGGTGGGGAATGTCCAGACCGAGGACGGGCTGGAGGATGGACTCAGTCACTAACAGTGCCTGCTGTGTGCCTAGCTTGGCACCCAGGGCTAGAGGGCAGAGGGCAGAAGGCCCAGGCTGGCCACCGCCCTGTGGATGTCGGCCTCTCCGAGGCTCTAGGATGACAGGCGAGAGGCACTAGTGCTTGGTGCTTTCACATCTGTCAGTCACCTTGTTTTGTTCATTGGCTTTGTTCATGTACTGGCACTAAAACTTGAACCCAGGCTCAGAGTTCAAGCCCCATGAATGACCAAAAAAGAGAAAGGGAGGGAGGGAGGGAGAGAGGACTTGAGTAGCTCGAAAGCCAGGCCCACACGTGTAACACATGGAGGAGAGCACCGGCCGGGAGTGGCCCTTGGAGGGGGGGGCCTCCAATGTCTCCAGGCCTGTCCCACCTGGCTCACTGAGAGCTCTTTTGCATGGTAGGCCAGGGGTTCCCCAGCTATCGGCCAGACTTCTCGGAGCCCTGGACCTACTTGGCATCTCTCCTCAGTGCTTCACACCGGGCTCAAGCTTGCACACATGCCTTCCCCCTTCTTTTTTTTTTTTGTGGGTCATGGGGCTTAACTCGGCCTGGGCGCTGTCCCTGAGCTCTTCAACTCAAGTCTACCACCCTACCCTTGAGCCAAGCCCCACTTCTCATTTTCTAGAGGTTAATTGGAGATCAGAGTTTCAGGTCCTTTAGTGCCAAGGCTGGCTTTGAACCAGGATCCTCAGTTCTCAGCCTCCTGAGTAGCTAGGATGACAGGTATGAGCCACCGTGCTGGGCTTACCTTCCCTTCTTCCTCCTGTCCTCCAGGTCTCAGAGACAGGTCCAGGCCCCTCCACACCCCCTTGGCAACCTGGGACCCTGCATTTTTATCTTTTTTCCACCCTCTCCTTGCCTCCCTGTCTCCCCTCAGTCTCCATTTCTAGATGCTGCCTTAGAAATGTTCAGTGTAGTTTAACAGCCCTGCAAGGCACCCAGATCCTGCCTCTGCTTTACCCTGTTGGCGCACTAATGCACATCTGGACATGTTGCCTCATGCTCACAGAACAGCTGCCACATGGCTCTGTGCAAAGTGGAAGGACGTGGGAGCAGAGGTGGGGCCAACAGAGGCTCCCTGCACTGTCCAGAAGGCTAAGGCAGACTTCCTCTGAAGCCTCTGACTAACACTGACCCACCTCTGGCTGGCAGGAAACGCAGGCCTTGGGGCTGCAGTGCAGGGAGCTGGCCCTGTACCTGGGTGGTCCCCTCCAGCACCACTTACAGCTTTTGAAGACTCACCTCTCTGTCCCTCCCTGGCTTTCAGGCTAGGCCACTGCCCCATCTCCTGGCTGGCTGCCACAATCTGCTGAGAATCTTGTGTAACAAGGGTGACCTCACTGTCCCTCCGAGGGCCATTAGCCATAGGGAGGCAAGCTGGATTAGGGACTGCTGTCAAGGACGGTGCAGATGCATTGTTCCCCCCACAACCCCCCCCAGGCTGGCCATTACAAGTGACCATAGTTGTGCAAAATCACACGGCTGTTACTGCCCAATGTAACAGCCACGCCTGGGCCTTGCCACCCCCAGGGCCGGATCTCCTTCTACATGACCAACTATGGTGAGGAGGGGACCCACGTGGGGAGTGCTGCCGCGCTGGACAGCACAGACCTGGTATTTGGCCAGTACCGAGAGGCAGGTAAGTCTGTCTGTGGCTCAGCCCTGGGGTTTGCTTTGGAGCCCACACCTTAATTCCTCACCAGGGCTCTCCCATGGAAGTCCCAGGAGCCAGAGGAGAGGTGGACTGCGTCTCCCTGGAAGGCCAGGGAGGAGAGTGGCTGTGTCTCCATATAGCTGGGGGGGGGGGTGGCGTGTGCAGTCCACCAAGTAAGAGTGTCCACATGGAGGCTGGATGAGCTAAACACGCACCATGGAGGACAGGACCCAGAGGCCGCTGCCTTCTCCCCACAGGCGTGCTCATGTACCGCCAGTACCCGCTGGAGCTCTTCATGGCTCAGTGCTACGGCAATATGAGTGACCCGGGCAAGGGGCGCCAGATGCCCGTGCACTACGGCTGCAAGGAGCGCCACTTTGTCACCATATCCTCTCCGCTGGCCACACAGATCCCCCAAGGTGAGGGTCTGCTCCCCACCCCTGGGCCCAGCCTCCGCCTCCTCCGGGCACTGCCCTCAGAGCCTGGCCTGGGTCCTGGGAGGTGGTGGCCCCACCTGGAGCTAGCATGACTGCACTCTGGATTTAGCAGGTTCTAATCCCCTCATCCATGTCCGTGACCATGGGGTAAAGGCGCTATGAGCCTACAGAGAACAGACTGGAAGCCAGTGCAGAGAGGCGGTGGAAGCTGTGGGCCTTGTTACCTCCAGAGTCCCCAGAGCTCACCCCCTAGTCCCCTCACCCCCTTCCATACAAGGGGACTGCTCAGGGTGCCAGGCCTGTACCCACACAGGAACAGCACCCCCTCAGCGGCTCTTCCTGGTGTTGGAGGGGCCCCACCATGCACTGGCCAGGTGCTGCAGGCGTGCGTGTCCACAGGTCTCCTGAGTGACCTCCTGAGCCAGGGGCAGCATTGAGCCAAGGTGGGCGGGGCTTCCGCATGGCAGGCCTGGCCTCCCCTCCCCTTTGGAGGCACTAGAGACACTGCCCTCAGCCCTGCTGGCACTGCCTGGGGCGGAGGCAGAGGAGACAGGTAAGGGGCCGCCCCCTGAGTGTGCAGGGCTTGACCCATCCTCGGGGATCAAAGCTGGGGCCATGGGGGAAGCGTCTCAGAGCAGCACTTAAGACCAGAGCGGAGGGGCGAGGAACCAGCCTTGTGGGTGCCTTGCAGCAGGCGTGTGAAAGGTGCCAGAGGGCTGTGGGCATGAGGTGATGGCAGCTGGACGCTGCTGGCTTGGCAGTCCTAGAGAGCAAGGCTCCGATGGGCTGCCGTGCCGGAGGGCTCTGCTTGTCTCCGCTCACTGCCCGCTTCTTCCCCGTCAGCCGTGGGAGCAGCCTATGCAGCCAAGCGGGCCAATGCCAACCAGGCGGTCATCTGTTATTTTGGAGAGGGGGCAGCCAGCGAGGGCGATGCCCACGCCGGCTTCAACTTCGCCGCCACCCTCGAGTGCCCCATCATCTTCTTCTGCCGGAACAATGGCTACGCCATCTCCACGCCCACCTCTGAGCAGTACCGGGGGGATGGCATCGGTAAGGGCCCTGCCCCCCAGCACCCCACTTCTGCTCTGCTCTCTTCCTGTGACGTCTGGTACCGGGGAAGGCACAGCAGGTAGGTGGTGAGGGAGCCTGTCTCGCTCTCCTCTCTCCCTCGCGCTGCCTTCCCGTTCTCCTCTCTGCTTGGGGCCCTCCTGTCCCCCCATTGTCCTCCTCTGAGCCCTGGGCCTGACCCGCCCTCCCTTCGTCCCCGCAGCGGCGCGAGGCCCCGGCTACGGCATCATGTCCATACGAGTGGACGGCAACGATGTGTTTGCTGTGTACAATGCCACCAAAGAGGCCCGGCGTCGGGCTGTGGCTGAGAACCAGCCCTTCCTCATCGAGGCCATGACATACAGGTGCCTGCCCTCCCCCCACCATGCTGTCCCCAAACCATGGCCGTCTCCCCGCTCCCAGGGCCCCCACTGACTCGGGGGGGCCCCCCTGCGGCAGGATCGGCCACCACAGCACGAGTGACGACAGCTCGGCGTACCGCTCTGTGGATGAGGTGAACTACTGGGACAAGCAGGACCACCCCATCTCCAGGCTGAGGCACTACCTGCTCAGCCGCGGCTGGTGGGACGAGGAGCAGGAGCGGGCCTGGCGGAAGCAGTCCCGCAAGAAGGTGAGGTGGGCATGATGCCTAGAGCCCTGGCACCGTCCCTCCTGGACGTGTGGGTTGTCCCTTGGTTTAGGTCCCTTAGGGAGGATGGGCTGTGAGGAGCTGGCAGCCTCCTAACCCACCCATGGACCCCAGGTGATGGAGGCCTTCGAGCAGGCAGAGCGGAAGCTGAAGCCCAACCCCAACCTAATCTTCTCCGACGTGTACCAGGAGATGCCCGCCCGGCTCCGGCAGCAGCAGGAGGCCCTGGCCCGCCACCTGCAGGCCTATGGGGAGCACTACCCACTGGACCACTTTGACAAGTGAGGGTGGCCAGGTCCCCCAGTGGGGAAGCCCTCCAACACTGACACGGCCTCTGCTAGGGTGGGCAGCTTCTCTCCTCCCTGCTCTTCCAGGCTGCGCCACTTGGGGGCAGTGTTTACAGCGGTCCCTAGGCTGACCTGTTACAGTGCCTTCCCCAGGGGCCTGGCTGGGTCCTCGGCCCAGAAGCCCTTGTTTCTCCGGACTAGCTAGGGTACAGCTCTAGAGCTTGCCTGGTGAGAGCTGGTCAGTAGACTGAATAAACTGACCACAGTTGATTCTCTCCCTGCTCTGGTCTCTGCTTTCCTGGAGTTGGGGCGTGGGGGAGAATCCAGCATGGCTGCCTCAGCACACCCTGGCCTTCTGCCCCATCTACTTCCTCTGGAAGCTTGCACAAGTCAAGTGGAGGATCAGCCTGGCTGACGGGTAGGGGTGGAGATGGCCACCTGCTCTCCCATGGGCTGGCACAAGTCGGGCCATGCCCAGGAGCCCAGCAAGGAAGGGGAGTTTGGTTGTGAAGGTCAGAGCTCAGTTGAGCCTCATTCCACTCAGGGGACCCACACATGCAAAAACAACTCCAGGCTTCAGAGTGGGGGGTGGAGATTTTTTTAAAGACAGAGTAGACAAAATGGTGTGTCTGCCAAGTCCCTGGTTATAACCAGGCTTCAGCACTGGAGCCGGGGGTCCTGCAGCTGCCTCCACAGCTGGATGCTGGCTTGGGGGCTGAGAGGCTGCACGAGCAACAGGCCTCGGAGTGTACAGGGGTCTATATGGTTACCAGCCGGCCAGGCTGTGTGGAAGCCTGGGTGTGCCCGGGGCACCAGGCCCAGGGCACGGAAGCAAAGGCCAGTGTAGACATCATCGAAGGGGAAGGGTGCCACGCGGCCTGCTGCCTGCAGCAGCCAGGGGGCCAGGCGCCCCGCGATCACATAGCCGCCCCCACTGGCGTAGGCTGGGTAGCTGCCTTCGTAGAAGGACTCTGGCACATAGAAGGGTCTTCCTGCATTCCGGAGGGGTTTGGCTTTGGTGAAAACCTCACCCAGGTAGAGGCTTTGGGCCCAGGAAGGTGGCAGGGACCGCAGATGCTCCAGCAGGGCGGGAACATGAACAAAAGCATCATCCTGAGCTTGCAGGACAAAACTGACATGGGGGCAGTGGTGGCCCAGCCAGGCGAACAGCTGCAGTTCTTTGAGTGTCCGGTTGTACGGGGCATCGAAGAAGTCCCAGAGCAGCAGGTCCCGGTAGCGCCGGCTCTCCCAGGCCACCAGGGAGCCCAGGTCAGGTCCTCCACCGCCCAGCGGGGACCCCAGCAGGAAGAGAAGCCGCACCCCGGGAGCCGTGCTGCCCCAGGTCTCCCTCACCGCCTGTCGTTCTGCAAAGCGCCCAGGTTCTGACTTCACAGCCAACAGCAGGTAGGGGACATCGGTGACAGAGCAGCCGGCCACAGGGCTGGCTTCCCCGGCCGGCAGCCACCTGGGGAAGCTCCTGCAGGCTGCCGACAGCAGGAAGCGGTGCAGGTCCTCGGGGTAGCTGGCGAAGTCCAGGATCTCGGCAGCTGCCGCGGCCCCCCAGGCCTGGCAGTCCTCAGTGGGCAGCGCTCCTAGCTGCCACTGCTGCTTGTTCCAGTAAGTGGAGGGCAGTGGGTAAGCCTGGCCCAGACGGGTGGAGAGGTTGGCAGGCAGGGTGGGCTCGGTGCTGGCTGAGGTGGGGTTGGCCTGGGTGCTCTGGGACCCTGGGTAGGCCTTGCCCAGCCGGGGCTCTGATGTCCACTCGATGTAGACTTTGAGGGCCAGGAGCGTGAGCAGTGCTGACAGGCAGAGCAGACACTTGGGGCAGCGCATGACCCCTCGGGGGCAATCGGCCACCTAGGGAACTGCAGGGAGGGCCCAGGGCTGAGTACCCAGGCCTCCAGTAGCCCCTGTCTCACCTGAGCAGGCCCAGCCACTAAGGAACCCTAGGACAGGGCTCCCTTCCCCCTCCTTTTCTCTTCCTTCCTAGAAACCAGGACATGGACCTATCCCAGCCCCTACCCAGAGCCTGCACACCTCCTCCCGCTCCAGCTGGATCTGGATCTCGCCAGCTCCCTGTGAGTGAGCGCCTCGACCAGGAGCTGGCGTTCCACCCTCACTCCTCAGGAAGCTGCAATCTGGAGGCTAGAGATCTGAAGCCAACCAAGGCAGGAAAAAAGGAGAAAAATCACTCAAGAACTAGCAAAATGCCAGAGGCCGTGGGTGTGGCTCAAGTAGTGGAGAGCCAGCCACAAAAAGAGCCACAAAGAGCTGACCAAGAGGGAGTCCAGCCCTGGAACTGGCCCAGAAAACAAGTGTGTGGGGGGGGACCCAGCCTCTCCCCTCCCCAGCAGCCCCACCCCGGGGCTCCCCTGTACCCACCTCGGGGTCCGGCGGGCCGGGCCTGGGGTCAGGCCCTGCCGGGGCTCCTTCCGCAGTCCAGCAGCGAGTGTGGAGGGGCGGGGAGGGGCGGGGAGGGGGAGGGAGGGCCCCAGGGGCCGGGCGGGGCCTGGGCTGGGCAGGGGAGGCCGGGGCGGGGGAGGCAGGCGTGTTGGGGCTGGCTCGCTGCAGGCACGGCGGGGAAGGTGCTGGAAGGCGCTGGGGTGACCGCCGGCGCCCGGCCCCGGGTCCTGGAGGACCGAGCCCCTGGGAGGGGTGAGGCCGAGGGCCACCCCAAAGAGGAAGGGAGAGGGGGCGAGGGCTGGGCAGGCCAGGACCCGGGCGCCCCTGGTGTGCAGAGGGGCTGGGGGCGAGCTGGGCTGAGAGCACCCGGGGAGGGGGAAACTGAGGCCGGGACGGTGGTGCAGGGAGCCTGGGAGGAACCGGGAAGGAAGGGCGCCAGGGGCTGCGGGGTGGGGAGCCCCGGGGTGCGGCCGACCCTAAAGAACAATCCCTGGGCGCCGGCCGCCCCGCCCCGGCCCCGGCCGCCCCGCCCCGGCCCGCCCGGCCCCGCCGAGCCGGCCCGCCCACCGCGGGACCCGGGAGGCCGCCGTGTTTACCTCCCGGCCCTCCCGGGGGCCCCTGCTGCTGGGGCTGCCTGCTGTCTGGGGAGGCTGGGGGCTGGGGCCTCTTCCAGGCCTTTCCAGGACCTCGTGGCGGTGGAAGTCGGGGCCCTGGCCGAGCCTGGGGACCCCCCCTCGCCCACCTGGTCCGGACCCCGTGGTTCTCCCCGCCCCAGCTGAGAATCCCGGGGCCCCCGGAACAGCTGGAGGAGGGGAGCCGGGAGGAAACGGTGTTGCCTAATGAAGTAAGAACTAGACTGGGGAACTCGGCCAGCGACCGGGCTGGGCGAGCCCGCCGCACCCCGCGGCTCACCTGGCTGCCTCTTCCAGGAAGCCGGGCCGGGCCGGGCCTGCCTCCCCGCCCTGGGGCCCCAGCTGCTGGTGGCTGTGTGTTCCAGCCTGGGTGCAATCGGGAGCGAAGCCGCCCGCAGCGGGAGCGGGGCGAGTTCAGTACTGAGTGATTAGTGCTAAGGTGCAATTGGGTAATGAGTGGTGGCGGGTGTGGGGTTTCTCCCCGGGCGCCCCAGCTAGATGAGGGGGGCAGATGGTGTGATTATTCCCAGGCAGTGTGCCTGTCTCCCTAATTAAGCCTTTGCTAACTACACTTTTAGTGGGTCCACCTAACTCCAGCTGAGCCCCAGGGGCTCACACCTGAATCCTAGCCGTTCTGGAGGCCTAGGCAGACACCTTTTTTTTTTTGGGGGGGGGGTGCAGGTGCTAAAGAACTCTGGCCTGGGCACTGTCTCTGAGCTCTTCAACTCAAGGCTGGTGCCACTTTGAGCCACAGCACCACTTCCGGTTTTCTGGGGGTTCATTGGAGATAAATCTCACAGACTGTTTGTACTAAGGCTGGTTTTGAACTGCCATCCTTAGATCTCAGCCTCCTGAGTAGCTACCTAGAATTACAGATCACCAGTGCTCAGCTCACAGACCTGACTTTTTTTTTGTTCTTATTTGGTCGGTTATGGGGCTTGAACTCTGGACCTGGGTGTTGTCCCTGAGCTCTTCAGCTTACAGTTACTGCTCTTCCTCCAGAGCCACTCCCGGTTTTCTAGTGACTAATTGGACATAAGAGTCTCACAGACTTTAGTGCCTGAGCTGGCCTTGAACAGCTGTCCTCAGATCACAGCCTCCTGAGTAGCATTACAGGTTTAAGCCAGTTAATCACTAAAAAACGGGAAGTGGGGCTGTGGCTCCAGGGGTAGGGCAGTAGCCTTGAGCTGAAGAGCTCAAGCTACTGCTCAGCTCCAGGCTACTGACCCTGAGTTCAAGCCCCAGGACTGACAAAAAAAAAAGAAAAAGAAAAAGACAGAAGTTGAGCTGTGGCTCAAGTGGCAAGTGGTAGATTGCCAGGCTTGAGTTGAGGGGGGGGGGAGGGGGACCTGAGTTCAAGCCCCAGTTACCAGCACACACACACACACACACACACACACACACACACATCTTTAAATAGTGGAAGGGGTTTCAGTTCAGTTCAGTCTGTTTATGAGTACAGGGTGCCACTTTTTTTCTGAGTAGTTTATTGGAAACTCATGGACTTTTCTGCCCAGGCTGGCTTTGAACCTGGCTTGATCCTCAGATCTTAGCCTCCTGAGTACCTAGGATTACAGGTATGAGCCACCTGTGCCCTGCTCCCTCTTTTTTTTTTTTTCCTGTTGGTCATGGGCTTGAACTCAGAGCACAAGTGCTGTTCTTGAGTTTTTTACTCTAGGCTAGGGCTCTACCACTTTGAGCCACAGCGCCACTTCCAATTTTTAGCTGTTTGATTGGAGATAAGAGTCTCATGGATTTTGCTGCCTGGGTTGGGTTTGAACTGTGATCCTCAGATCTCAGCTTCCTAAGCGGGATTACAGGGGTGAGCCACTTGTACCCAGACTATTTGTTTGTTTGTTTGTTTTTTCTTTTTGCTAGTCCTGGGGCTTGAACGCAGGGCATGAGCACTGTACTTGGGCTTGCCTCAAGGCTAGAGCTCTACCACTTGAGGCACAGCACAACTTCCAGCTTTTCTGTTTGTGGTACGGAGGAATCTAACCCAGGTCTTGTGCATGCTAGGCAAGCCCAATTCCCAGCCGTATTTTTGTTTATTCTTGACACAGCGTCTTGCTGTGTTAGCAAAAGTTTCAGGCTGGCCTTGACCATCCTGTCTTCCTGCTTCAGCCTCCTGGGATTTTTTTGGGCCAGTCCTGAGGGTTGAACTCAAGGCCTAGATGATCTCCCTAAGCTTTTGTCCTCAAGGCTACTCTACCACTTCAGCCACTTTTTCTTTCTTGTCATGGGGCTTGAACTCGGCCTGAGTCCTGTCCCTGAACTCTTTAGCTGAAGGCTCGTGCTCTACCACTTGAGCCAGAGCGCCACTTCCGGTTTCTGGTGGTTAATTGCAGAAAAGAATTTCACCAACTTTCATGCCTGGGCTGGCTTTGAGCCATGATCCTCAGATCTCAACCTCCCAAGTAGCTAGGAATTCAGGCATAAACCGCTGGTGCCTAGTCTTGTATTTTGTTTTTGAGACAGAGTCCAACTTGACCTGGGATAGCCTTGAACTCCTAACACTCCAACCTTCCCCAATCCAAGAAGGAATATTGTCTTTTCTGTGTGTGAGCTGCTCTGTCCTGGGTTGAAGTGAACAGGTGTTCAGGACAGATGTCCTGAAGCAAGGTGACCTGGGAGGGTGGGGGGCGGGGAACGGCGTCCACTTACAGGCCTCTTGTCAGCAGGGGGCACTGGTGAGTTGAGGTGGAGGAGGGCTGCAGGTGAGTGTGGCAGGTTTTCAAGCACAGGAGGATAGGACAGCTCCTTGGCACTGTCCAGAGAGGCTTAAGGTGATGTGGAGTGTGTGTGTGTGTGTGTGTGTGTGTGTGTGTGAAGGTTTACTTTAGGTCCCCCAAAACTTTGGGAGTCCTGAGGCTGCTGCATGCAGGGATTTCTGGCATTCTCTGTCCTATCAGCCAGGAACTCAGGTCCAGAGGCCCTATGAGACCTATCCTGGGACTGCAGATCCAGTCAGGAGGAGGAAAAAAAGAACTAATTTAATATTCAGGGTTATTGACTTCAACAGTGAACGGGAACCTTGACGTATTCATTAGTAAAAAGCCTCGGAACTGACTGGAAATCCATGTGGGATTCTGCACCCTATAGCATGGCCACAGTAGGGGAGTCAGAGACCACTGTGGACCATGTGACTCCGTGAGCCCTGAGAAGCTGTGAGCTGTGTGCATCGAGGTCTCCAGGCCTTTTCCCTGAGTGTCTCCCCAGCACCTTCACCCAACCAAGCTCACTGCGCCATCTGGCAAAGAAATAGTGCAAAGGGCCCAGCTCCATCTTCCCAGAGCAAACAGACAAGGACGGGACCTTTGTGGGGCACAGCCATGCCTGTGCCCCTGGTGCTGTTCAAGGTTCCTGCAAATGACAGCTCAAGGGAGCCACAGAGTCACCTGCCCCTGTGCAGGAAGCTGGGACGAATAGCACATCGCTCCTCACTCCCTCTGATCTGCCAGTACCCCATGTTGAGTAACGCCAGAGTGAGGCATCAGACATCACGAGGTCCTCTGATGTGTGGCTGGAGGAGGCTGAAGGCTAGAGGGAGGCAGGACTGGCTGTGTGCCCTGGTTGCAGGTTCTGGGTCCAGTTGACCCCCACCACCTCGCAGTCTGGCAGCATCTCCTCCACAAGGATGTGAGTGAGACTGGGGTGGGACACGGCCGGGAGGTCTGAGATGTCCAGTTTGCGGAGGTTCCTGAAAGAAGGCAAGAGGGCAGTGAGGCCAGCCCTGGTGTGTGTGTGCACGCTTGGGTGGGGGTCCTGACCCTCACCTCATCCCCACCTTCCTAAAACCTTTTTCTTTTTTTTTTTTTGGCCAGTCCTGGGGCTTAAGCTCAGGGCCTGAGCACTGTCCCTGTGCTTTCTCAAGGCTAGGGCTCTACTACTTGAGCCACAGCACCACTTTTGGCTCTTATCTTCCAAGGAATCGAACCAGGGTCTTCATGCATGCACTCTACCGCTAGACCAAACTCCTGGACCTCAGTGTAGCATTTTCATTTAGACAAAAGCAGGAGTTAAAAAACTGGGCACTAGCTGGGCGCAGTGCCTCATGCCTGTCGTCCTAGCTACTCAGGAGGCTCAGATCTGAGGATCAAGGTTCAAAGTCAGCCCGGGCACAAAAGGACCTGAGACTCTTATCTCCAATTAACCTCTAGAAAACGGGAAGTGGGGCTTGGTTTAAGGGAGTAGGGCAGTAGCCTTGAGCTGAAGAGCTTAGGGACAGCTCCCAGGCCCAGAGTTCAAATCCCAATAACCCACACAAAAAAAAGCACCAGTGGCTCATGTAATCCCAGCTACTCAGGAGGCTGAGATCTAGGATGGAGGTTTGAAGCCAGCCCAGCAGAAAAGTCCATAAGACTCTTATCGCCAGTAAACTACTCCGAAAAAGGCAGAAGTGGGGCTGTGGCTCAAGTGGTAGAGAGCTGCTAGCCTTGAACAAAAAATGCTAGGACCCTGAGTTCAGGCCCAGTGACTGCTGCCCTGTGCTGCCCCCCCAGGGCAGTGACAGGGGGAGGGGTCACGGGGACAGCCCAGCAGTGCTCCCTGCCACTTTCAACTGCATCGGTGCTAGGCTGGAGGGGGCCTGGCACGGTGCCCTCCTAGGCTGAGATCTCACCGGAGGTGGTGGAGGCAGGCGAGGCCCCGTTCGGAGATGCGGGGACATCCGGCCAGCAGCAGCTCCTGCAGCGAGCCGGCCAGCGGGTGGAGACGTGCGAGGCACCAGTCATCCACGTGGGGACAGCGCTGCAGGGACAGGGAGCGGAGCTCCTTCAAGAGCACTGCACGGGGGACAGAAGGCCGGGGTCACCGGGGGCCCTGGGGAGCTCCGTGCCCCTTCCATGCCTCCCCCCCCTCCTGGACTGCCAGCTCACGGATGTGGTCCAAGCCTTCGTAGTTGATGACGCAATCACTGGCCTCCACGGCCTCCACGGGTACCGAGTGCAGATCCCACAGAGAGGGAGAGATCTGGCCACGCGGGCTGGGCCGGATCCACTCTTGGCCCTGGAACCTGGAAGGGTGGGGAGGGAGGGTCAGCGGTGCCCTCCACGCCCATAGGAAGAAGGGACTGGTGCGCTTGGCTCTCGTCCTGCGTGGTCTTGTGACCGCGGCCTCACACACTGGCACCCAGGACGCTACTTACCAGGCCTCCAGGGACAAACAGGAGCACTGGTCTTTTGGTTTTGCCCAGGGCCAGTCTAGGGTTGTGCTCCCAATCTCGAGCTGCCCCCGGAGCTGGAACTACAGACAGGAGCCACTTCCCCAGCTAGGAAGACTCTTTGCCAGTCCTAGGGACTGAACTCAGGGCCTGAGCACCGTCCTTGGGTACAGCTCTACCACTTGAGCCATAGCACCACTTCTGGCTTTTCTATGTATGGGATACCAAAGAATCGAACCCTGGTCTTTGTGCACGCTGAGCAAGCATTCTCTCACTAGGCCCCTTTTTTGTTGTTGTTTTTTTCTCTCTCTATCGGTTGTGGGGTTTGACTTCAGGGCCTGGGCACTGTCCCTGAGTTCTTTGGTTTAAGGGTAGTGCTCTACCACTTTGAGCCACAGCTTCGCTACTGGTTTTCTAGTGGCTTACAGAAGATAAAAGTCTCATGGACTTTCCTTTCCCGGGCTGGCTTTGACTTGCGGTTCTCAGAGCTCGGCCTCCTGGTGTAGCCACTGGTCCCACTTTATTATAGACAAAACAGAAGCCCAGGAAGAGACGCTCCACCGCACAGCCACTAGGTGGCAGCAGGGAGCTGGCTGCCTCCCTGGGACAGCCCAGGCTGGTCTTAGGGTCCCACGTCCCCTCCCTCCAATCTGAACTCTTTGCTCTTACTTGACTGCCCCTCCCAGCTTCAGGACGAAGTAGGCACCCGTGACATAGGGGCCATGCTGCTCCTGCAAGGAGAGGAGGGACCTGCAGAGAGAACCAAAGCAAAGATGAGACAGAGAAACTGCCAACACACACACACTAGCCTGGCTACATTGCTGGGCTCTGGGGCCCCAGAGGTGTCTCTGCAAGCTCTCTGCCAGGGGGAGGCAGAGAACAAATGATTGCAAATGACACACTACAGACTCCACAAGGACTGGAGCAGTTTGGACTCAGGGCAGAAACAGTGGGGGCTCATTTAATTTAGGTGTTAAAAGCTTCCTGGAGGTGATGAGAGGAAATGAGAAGGTCAAGGCAAGGCACAGCCAGGTGGAAGGCCTGGTGGCTCAGTAGCTTGAGTCCAGATAGCTGAATCACTAGGATGAAGGGTGTGTTTGGTAGTAAGAATTTCTGAAAGGAACCTCAAGACTAGGCCTTAGTCCTTGGACATTTGTTCTCTGCGTGTGTGTGTGTGTGAGCCAGTACTGGGACTTGAACTCTGGGCCTTCCGCTCTCATTGGGCTTTTTCCATTCATAGCTGGCATTCTATCA
This sequence comes from Megascapheus bottae, assembly GCF_031878675.1. Classification (NCBI taxonomy): domain Eukaryota; kingdom Metazoa; phylum Chordata; class Mammalia; order Rodentia; family Geomyidae; genus Megascapheus; species Megascapheus bottae. The sequence goes on from NC_143539.1 coordinate 6,718,951, forward strand.
CTTGAGCCACATCTCCAAGTCCAGATTTAGCAATTTAGTCTGTTGTGGGGCTTGAACTCTGGGCCTGGGTGTTGTCCCTGAGTTCTTCAGCTCAAGGATACTGCCCTACCCCTGGAGCCACAGCACCACTTCCAGTTTTTTAGTGGTTAATTGGAGATAAGAGTCTTCTGGACTTTAGTGCCCGGGCTGGCTTTGAACCTCAATCCTCAGATCTCAGCCTCCTGAGTAACTAGGATTACAGGCATGAGCCACCATGCCTGACTCAGATTTATTTTATTTATTTTTATTATTATTATTATTTTTGTGGGTCATGGGGCTTGAACTCTGCCTGGGCACTATCCCAAGCTCTTCAGCTCAAGGCTACCGCCCTACCCTTGAGCCAAGCCCCACTTCAGTTTTCTAGAGGTTAATTGGAGACAAGAGCCTCAGGTCCTTTTGTGCCTGGGCTAGCTTTGAACCTTGATCCTCAGGTCTCAGCCTCCTGAGTAGCTAGGATTACAGGTGTGCGCCACCGCGCCTGGCATCAGATTTATTTTTGATGGTTAATTGGAGAGGTGCCTTACAGAGTTTTCTGCGCAGGTTGGCTATGAAATCCTGAGTAGCTAGGATGGCAGGGGTGAACCAGTGGTCCCCAAATGTGAACTGGTCACATTTGGAATATTCTTGTACTGTTGGATTCATTGTGAAGGGCAGAGAAACAGAGAGGAGAGGGGAAGAGAAAGAGAGGGAAACAGAAAGAGAAAGGACTCCTTGACATTTGGCCTAAACAAGTGGGTGGAAGTGGTACCCATTCCTGGAATGAGCACATTGTTTTAAGAAGAAAGGAGAACTGGTTTTAGCCATATGAGGTCTGACATGCCAGCTACACCCCAAAGTGGAACTGGTGACAGAGGTGCCTGAAGGAGTCAGAAACTTTTACTGTGGGCTGGAGATGGAAGTTGGCAGAGGAAGGAGCTGGGCTCCCCTAGGCCTACCAGGCCTCAGGTTCTCACCTATTTTTCCGTTGCACCTTCAACATCTGCCTCCGGAACAAGTACTCCCTCAGGGTCTCCACATCGTAGAAGCAGTCCGATAGGAATTGCAAGAAGGTCCTTTTCTTCGGATTGCTCTCTGCAGCCCCCCCCCCACTCGGGCCATGGAAGTATCTGGAATTCTTATTCCATTTTGAGGCCACCAGGCGCCTGAACTGAAGACAGGAAAGGAAGGGTTGAGACTAAAGCCAGATCCCCAGTTCTTGCTCTAGTAAATCATCATTCTGTGTGTGTGTGTGTGTGTGTGTGTGTGTGTGTGTGTGAGAGATGAGATTTGAACTCATGGCCTGTGCTTTTGCTCAAGGCTAGTGATCTACCGCTTGAGCCACAGTTCCATTCTGAGCTTTTTTGGTGGTTAATTGGAACTAGAGTATCACAGACCGCCCTGCCTGGGCTGGCTTTCAACTGCAATCATCAGATCTCAGCCTCCTGAATAACTAGGATTAAGGTGTGAGCTACTGGCGTCCAGCTTTTTTGTTGTTGTAGTTTTGTCTTTTTTTTTAATTATCTTTTTATTTATTTACTTTTACTTTTTTTTTTTTTTCAGGCCTTGTACTCAAGGCCTGGGCTTGGGCTTTCTCAAGGTTAGAGTTCTACTATTTGAGCCACAGTACCACTTCTGGCCTTTTCTGTGTATGTGGTACTGAGGAATGGAACCCGGGTCTTCGTGCATGGTAGGCAAGCACTCTACGGCTAGACCAAATTCCCAGCCCTGTCTTTTTTTCTTTAATTTGGGGTTTCACACTTATTAGGCAGGCATTCTACCACTTGAATAACTCTTCCTCTTACCCCTAAATTCTCTCTTGAACTTAGCCAAACATTCTTGGGGTTCTTGGTTCTTTCACCTCATTTCCTTCCAAATCCTTTTTCTTTCCAAATCTTTTTATTTGTTTTCTTAATTTCTCACATATTCACCCCTAAACATTACCTAATAATCCCTGAGGTCCTTCTGAATGTATCATTTCTTGCCTCTTCAAAACATACACCAGAAATGCCTCACATCTGTAATCCCAGCCACTTGGGAGATAGAGATTGGAGGTGTGAGGCCATCCCAGACATAAAGTTATGGAGATTCTCATCTCAACAGATAAGCTCAGATGTGGTGGTATATACACCTGTGGTCTCAGCTATATCGGATTGCCATAAGTCAGTAGAATGCAGTCTGGGCTAGTCTGGGAAAAAGCTCAGAACCGTATGTTAAAAGCAAAACTCTGCTCAAGCGTGGCTCATGTGTTTGTTAGACAAGCACCAGGCCCTGAGTTCAAGCACCCAATACAGAAAAAAAGAAAAAAATCAGTTTTGTGGGCCAGGAGTGTGGCTTAGTGGTAAGAATGCTTGCCTAGCATGCACACAACCCTGGGTTCAATTCCTTGGTACCACAAACACAGAAAAATCCAGAAGTGGTGCTGTAGCTCCAGGGAAGAGTGCTAGGCTTGACAGTGCCCAGGCCCTGAGTTCAAGCCCCAGGACTAGCAAAAATAAATAAAAGTACAAGTATGTATATCTTTCAATTCGTTTATTTTGGTGAGGAAGATGGGACCGAGTCTTGCGTGCTAGGCGAGTGATCCCAAATTCACCTACTAGTTCAAGCCTACAACCCATCCTTTGGCATTTCAGCTCAATTCTCCCGTTCCGCCCCTCTCCTCCTTTAACCCCGCCTCCCAGACTTTTGTCCAATGCTTTCCAAGAATCCTTCCCTTCCGGGCCAGCCCTCGCTTGCTTATTGGTTCCCTGTAGGGCCGTATCCTTGCTTCTGATTGGATGCGCGTGCCTCTCCGGCACTACTCCATCACTACCATTGGTTATCCTCGGCCAAGTCCCCGCCCACGACCGCTGTCAAAGGCTGGCAACTCTCGCCAGCCACACCGCCCCATCGTGGCCCCTGAGAAGCCGCCGGTGCCGGCGCCCGGTGAAGGGAAAGGCACGGAGGCACGGGGGGAGGCTGCTGTTTCCTCGCGGCGGCGGCCCTGAAGGGAAGACTGCCGGGGGAGGACATAGGTTTGGGGAACGCTAGGTCACTTACCGCCGTGGGCGCCGCCATCTTGCAAAGGTTACGTAAACGGGAAGAGGCGGGGATTCCATTGGTCACGTGCTCACTCACACCGTCCAGAGGCCCCGCCCCCTCCAGCCCGCCTCTTAAAGGCGCACGCACCCTTCGTGCTGCTTAGGTTAGGATACTTGGAGCGCCCTGCCACCTTTTTTTTCTGTCCTTTTTGGGCTTAGCTCTGGGCCTGGGCGCTGTCCTTGAGCTCTTCAGGTCAAGGCTATCGCTTCTTTTGTATTCTATTTTATTTTTTTGCAGGGCTGGGGCTTGAACTCAAGGCCTGAGCACTGTCCTTAGGCTTTCCTCACGGTTACAGCTCTACCACTAAAGAGCCTCAGCACCACTACTGACTTTTTCTATGCATGTGGTATCCAGGAATCGAACCTGGGTCTTCGTGCATGCTAGGCAAGCACTCAACCACTAGGCCACATTAGATTCCTGACCTCCAAGGCTTTAAGAAAATAATCTCTCCTCTCTCTCTCTCTCTCTCTCTCTCTCTCTCTCTCTCTCTCTCTCTCTCTCTCTCTCTCTCTCTCTCTCTCTCTCTCTCTCTCTCTCTCTCCTCTCTCTCTCCCAGTAAAGAAGAGGAGGGAGGAAGGAAGGAAGGAATCATGGGCTTTTTCTTCCCAGGCTGACTTTAAACCTTGATCCTCAGACTTCAGCCTCCTGAGTAGCTAGGATCATAGATGTGACCCCCAGCCCCCATGGCAAGAGAATAATTTTGTGTGTGTGTGTGAGTCATGGGGCTTGAACTCTGGGCTTGGGCGCTGTCCCTGAGCTCTTGAGCTCAAAGCTACCACTCTACTCCTTGAGTCACAGCACCACTGCCAGTTTTCTGGTGATTAGTTGAAGAGTTACACAGACGTTTTAGTGCCTGGGCTGGCTTTGAACCGTAATCCTTAGACCCTTAGATCTCAACCTCCTGAAGAGCTAGGATGATGGGCATGAGCCTCTGCGCCCCGTTTTGTGTTTTGTTTTTAAGCTGGCGTGATTGTGGTGATTTGGTCCAGTGGAGTAAATTCTAGTTGAGAGCAAGCCTTCGTGGAGAGTTCCCTTTGAGATACCTGAGATGTCATTTTGAGACCTCAGGGCACTTCGTTAGGGTCTCAGGTTCAGTTGGGCAGTCAGGACTAAGTCAGCGACTTGGAATCCATTGCATGTCCATGGATTTATTATTTTTTTATTTGGTTTTGTGCTGAGACAACATCTTGCTGTGCAATCCAGATCGATCTCAAACTCCTGATCCTCCTGTTTTGCCCTCCCAAACACTGAGATTATAGGACTGCACCATGGTGCCTGGCTTATCGAAGGATTTTTTTTTTTTGGTTGGTCATGGGACTTGAACTCTGGGCCTGGGCCTTGTCCCTTGAGTTCTTCAGCTCAAGGCTAGCACTCTACCTGCTCCTTGAGCCACAGCGCCACTTCCGGTTTTCTGGTGGTTCACTGGAGATAAAAGTCTCATGGACTTTCCTGCCAGGACTGACTTTGAACCCCAGTCCTCAGATCTCAGCCTCCTAAGTAGCTGGACACAGAACACATTTTAGTGAGAAAGCAGCCATGGCATGGCCTGAGCCAAGAAAACAGGCAAGGTCGGAGCTGTGGGTAAGTGAGCGTGTAAGGGGAGAAAGTTCAGTGCCCGAGGCTGAAGTGTGGAGGCTGCAGAGCTGGGAGGAGCAGAGGAACACGTGGCCAGCTGATTCTCCCTGAAGAATGGACTTTGGGATGCTTCTGACAGTTCTTCTCCTGGCTGCCCTTTCCTCCTCCCCTTCCACAATTCTCCAGGGACTGGGTCATCCTGGACCTTGCTACTTCCTGCTGTGGTAGTCACCTCTCAGACACAATGGAGCTGTGGCTACAGCTGAAGCAAGCTGGCCTAGAACCCCCAGGGCTGGGCCCGCCTCCCCCAGCCCTGAGGGTTCCCCCATCAGAGGAGACCTTCCCTCAAACTCTGCTTTCACCAGGCCCAGACCCCACGGGAGCCAAAGAGAGTCTGCTGTGGATCTGGGAGGAGCTGGTGAGTGACAGGGCTTGGAAGGAGGAGAGAGAGGAAGAAGGAGAGGAGACAGGATGGATGAATAAGTACAAATAGAAAGAGCAGTTATTTGCCAGGGGGTTTGAACACCTGTCATCATAGCTTTGGAGAGGCTAAGGTGGGGTCTTGAGGGCTAGCCAGGGCCCCACAGTAGAGGAGGAGGAGGAGAAGGAGAAGGAGAAGAAGGAAGAAGAAGAAGAAGAAGAAGAAGAAGAAGAAGAAGAAGAAGAAGAAGAAGAAGAAGAAGAAGAAGAGGAGGAGGAGGAGGAGGAGGAGGAGGAGGAGGAGGAGGAGGAGGAGGGGAGGAGGAGGAGGAGGAGGAGGAGGAGGGGGGGAGGAGGAGGGGGGGAGGAGGAGGAGGAGGAGGAGGAGGAGGAGGAGAAGAAGAAGAAGAAGAAGAAGAAGAAGAAGAAGAAGAAGAAGAAAAAGAAAAAGAGGCCAGAGGTGGAAGACCAAAATTGAGAGACAGGGAAAGAGAAACAGAGGCAGAGGGAAATGTGGAGACATAGAAGAGAAAACTAGGAATGGACCCAGAGATGGGGCAGAAATTAGAGGACAAGAGCGGGGACAGACAGGCAGGCAGACAGAGACAAAACAGAGATCAAGAACGACTTGAAGAAGAAAGTGTCACTGCCAAGCCAGGGACACCTTGAGGACTTTTCTGGTGTTGTGGGCGGATCCTGGTCCCCGAACAGCCCCTGTGTGGCTCGACTGTGGTGCACTTCCTTATGCAGGGGAACCTTCGCAGGATGGATGTCCAGCTGCTGGGCCAGCTGTGCAGCCTGGGGCTGGAGATGGGGGCTCTTCAGGAGGAGCTGGTTGCCTTCCTAGAAGAGGAGGAGGAGGAAGAGGAGGAGGAGGAGAAGGAGGTCGGTGAAGAGGAAGAAGAGGAGGAGCCCCAGGGGAAGCAGGAGGAAGGACGCCTGGGGGTCTTCAGCCTGGCCACGCGCCTCCCCGACTTTGAGATGACCATCTGAGGTGCAGGTCAGATCACATTCGGAACCTCAGAAGAGGCCCAGCTAGGCTGGGGCCCGGGGGTGCGGGCGGGGCTGGTCACAGACCTGCTGGGCGGGGCCTGGTGACGTGTGGGGTGGGCGGGGTTTGGGTGTAGATGCGGTGGGCGGAGTTTGGTTACTTATGGGGTGGGCTTGGCACGAGGTGCGTGGGATTTGGTTACAGATGCGGTGGGCGGGGTTCGGTTGTAGATGTGGTGGGCGGGGCTTGGTTGTAGATACGGTGGGCGGGGTTTGGTGACGTATGGGGTGGGCGGGGCACGAGGTACGTGGGATTTGGTTAAAGATACAGTGGGCGGAGTTTGGCTGTCTATATGGTGGGTGGGGTTTGTAGATGCGGTGGGCGGGGTTTGTATATACGGTGGGCGGGGTTTGGTTACTTATAGGGGGGCGGGGCACGAGGTGAGATTTGGTTACAGATGCAGTGGGCGGGGTTTGGTTGTAAATACGGTGGGCGGGTTCGGTTGTAGATGCGGTGGGCGGGGTTTGTAGATGCGGTGGGCGGGCCTTGGTTGTATATACGGTGGGGGGGGCTTGGTTACTTATAGGGTGGGCGGGGCACGAGGTGAAATTTAGTTACAGATGCAGTGGGCGGGGTTCGGTTGTAGATGCGGTGGGCGGGGTTCGGTTGAACATACGGTGGGCGGGGTTTGGTTGTAGATGCGGTGGGCGGGGTTTGGTGGTAGATGCGGTGGGCGGGGTTCGGTTGTAGATGCGGTGGGCGGGGTTCGGTGGTAGATGCGGTGGGCGGGGTTTGGTTGTAGATGCGGTGGGCGGGGTTCGGTTGTAGATGCGGTGGGCGGGGCTTGGTTGTACATACGGTGGGCGGGGCGCGGGGGTGTGTAGGATTTGGTTACAGATGCAGTGGGCGGAGTTTGGTCTCAGATGAGGCGGGCGGGGTTCGGGGTTTGATTGCAGATGAGGTAGATGAAGTTTGGGTCAGGAGGAGGTGGGTGGGGTCTGTTTTGCAGATGAGATGGGAGGGGTTCGGTTAGGGATGAGGTGGGCGGGGCCTGTGGTGGGCGGGGTTTGGATGAGCAGAGTTTGAGGTGGGCTGGTTTGGCTACAGATGCGGTGGGCGTGGTTTGGTCGTAGATGAGGTAGATGAAGTTTGGTTGCAGGTGAGATGGGTGAGGTTTGGTTGTAGATGAGGTCGGTTAAAAAACAACAACTGGTTTTTAGGGCCAGGAATGTGGCTTAGTGGTAGAGTGCTTGCCTGGCATGCAGGAAGCCCTGGGCTCCATTCCTCGGTACCACATACACAGAAGTAAAGAAAAAAAGGTGGAAGCGGTGCTGTGGCTCAAGTGGTAGAGTGTTAGCCTCGAGAGAGCCCAAGGACAGCACTCAGGTGCTGAGTCGTTCAAGCCCCTGGAATGAAAAAAAAAATGTTTTTTAAATGAAGTGGGAGGGGCACAGGAATGCAAGCGTGGTAGAGAGCACCCGTCTAGTGTGCTAGAGCAAACGTGTCTGGATGGAGATGTGCCAGCATGGTATATGAAGAGGCCAAAACCACTCAAAAAAAGAGAAAAACCTCTGGTTACGCATCGGAATGTCAGTATTTTTTAATATATCACGATGAAAGCATTGACCATTTTGCCTGTTTTTGTTTGTTTCCAGGTGGAACCGGGACTTCTCCCGCGCTCGGCAGGGGCTCTACCGCTCGAGCCGGCCCCCCGGGGCTGTCCTTTGTGACTTCTGACCCGCCTCACCCACCCAGGTGAAGGAAAGAGTCTGCACCTGTCAGGTGCTCTTGTTTAATTGTCGCCCCCGCTCGGAGCCTGGTGCACGCTGCGCAAACCGTGGAGCTACCCCTGCAGCCCCGCAGTCCCCCCGCACCCCGCCGCCTTCGGGGTCCACAGCTGAAACGACCGCGCCGCCTGCCCCCGCCCCGGGTTTCTGAATACAAGGTTTGAAGGCTGCCTGGGAGCAGAGGCGGAGCCGAGGCGGAGTCCCAGCGCCACCTGCCGGCGAGCCGGGGCGTCGCAGGCGGCCTCGCGCATTGCCCGGCGCGGCTGGTTTGCCCTCCCCCTCCCTCCCCCCTCCTCCCCGCCCTCCCTTCCAAGGGGTAAAGCGCCCGAGTTCAAGTCCTAGGACCAGGGGGAAGAAAAAAGGAAGGGGAAAAAAAAAAAAAGTGGGAGCGCAGGGCTCCGCAGCCATTCTCCCTCGCGATGGCGGTCAGCACCACGGACAGCGCCGCGGGCCTCGGGTCCCTGGGAGGGGTCGCTCGCCTCGGCCAGTGGAGCTAGCCTGGCCCCGGTGGGGGGGGGGGTGCCTGAGAGCCGGCTGCAGACTCGGGGGTCGGGGCGGAAGGAAGGCCCCTCTGGTGACCAGCAACGCCAGACACAGATACACACACAATCCTGAGGTCCCAGGACACTGTCACCACCTTAAAAAGCACTGGCGGCTCACGCCTGTCATCCTAGCTACTCAGGAGGCTGAGGATCACGGTTCAAAGCCAGGCTGGGCAGAAAGAGTCCCCGTGAGACCCTTCTCTCCAATGAACCACTCAAAAATGGGAGGTGGCACTGTGGCCAAAGAAGCTGAGGGAACAGCACCCAGACCCCGGGTTCAAACCTCACGACCCACAGAAGAAGAGGAGGGGGGAGGGGAGGGGGAGGGGGAGGGGAGGAGGAGCAGTGTTCTGCAGACCTTATTAGGATTCCAGCATTAGCATCCCATCCTCAATATACTGTCTCCACCTAGTGGCGACAACGTGCAAGAGCGCCTGTGTGTCAACTGAGGTTGGAGTGTTTCAGTCACTTGAGGGGAAATCACGGTGAGCATGGACATTATCTGTGGACATTTCAGTTACTTGATCATGTGTCATGTTCCTTTCTGCAAGTCTCGTTCAAGCATATGTTCCTGTCTGCTTGAAGTACCCATTCTGTCTGGTTACTGGTGCCGAGATGTTCAGGGAACAGCTCCAACTGCAGACACAAGGGGTCCAAAGAAGGGAATGACTGTGGTTGAATCACCTGGGCACTGGTGGCTCATGCGTTGTAAGCCTAGCTACTCAGGAGGCTGAGATCTGGGGATCTCGGTTTGAAACCATCCCAGGCAAGGGAAGTGTGTGAAAGTCCTGTCTTCAATTAGCCACCAGAAAAATGGAAGTGCAGCTGTGGCTTAAAGTGGAAGTGTGCTATCCTCGAGCAAAAGAAGCTCAGGGACACAGCTAGGCCCTAAGTTCAGGCCTCATGACAGACCCTAAAAAACTAAAATGTAGTTGAGTGAATTTCCCCCTCACCCATGGTGATTTTTGTTATTATAAAAAGTGATGGGATTGGGAATGTGGCTTAGTGGTAGAGTGTTTGCCTAGCATATGTGAAATCCTGGGTTCAATTCCTCAGTACCACATACACAGAAAGTGCTGGAAGTGGTGCTGTGGCTCAAGTGGTAGAGTGCCTTGAGAAAGTTCAAGGACATTGCCCAGGCCCTGAGTCAAGACCCAGGACTGGCAAAATAAATAAATAATAAAATAAAATTCTCATGAACTTTCCTGCTCAGGCCAGCTTCAAATTGTGATTGGTCCTCAGATCTCAGTCTCCTGAATAATCAGGATTACAGATATGTCACCAGGGACTGCAAGGTTTGAGCAGTTTTTGCTTGCAGAGCCTTGGCAGTCATTTTGACTGTAGGTGTATGTGCATGGCTCCCTTCCAGGCCTCCAAGTCCATCTTGTGAGAATTTAACTTGTCTCCATTCTGACCTGGACAATTTGGCAGTTACTGTTACTCTACTAGGCCATGTAGCTTTTCTGTTTTATCCATTGAGATACTAAAGTATCTGAAATTGTGAATTTCTTTTCTTTTTTTCGTCTGTCCTAGGGTTGAACTCCTGGCCTGAACACTGTTCCTGAGCTCTTTCAAAGCTAGTGTTCTACCATTTTGAGCCACAGTGCCACTTCTGTTAGCTGGTCATTAACTGGAGATAATCTCAAGACTTTCTTGCCTGCGCTGGCTTCAAACTGTGATCCTCCGACTCCATCCTCCTGAGTAGCTTGGATCATAGGCACAAGCCATCAGTGCCCACCTATAAAGATTTTTTGCTTGTTTTTAACTGTAGTCACACTGCTTGCTCCAATATCAAAGTGTTTATAAAACTCAGGTCTGCCCTCTAGCCTAGTGTTTAGGGTATTTGGGGGTTTTTTGGGTCGGTTGTGGGACTTGAACTCTGGGCCTAGGCACTGTCCCTGAGCTCTTCAGCTCAAGGCTACTGCCCTACCTCTTGTGCCACAGCATCACTTCCAGTTTTCTGGTGGTTAATTGAAGAGTCCATGGACTTTAATGCCTGGGCTGGCTTTAAACTGCAATCCTCAGATCTCAGCCTCCTGAGTAGCTAGGATTATAGGCATGAGCCAGGGTACTGTATTTTTTTTCCCCAAGCTTGTAACTTACAAAGTAAGTTACAAAGTGTAAGTATTACAAATACAAAGTATTTCCTGTGGTTTGAGCACACATTTGGGCCAAGCAAGTTGCCCTTTCACTAGTGTTAGACCATTTGTATTTAATGTGATCATGGTGGCACTCTCCACCAGCATCTAAATTCCTGAAGTCATTCCTTGCTTGTCAGGTCAAGATCCGGGTTCTCCAATGAATTTAACTTCGAAGAAAGTAAACAGATTCAACCTTGTCCATTTATTGAATAAACCAGTGATGAGTAGAGGAAAGAAGAGGCATTTGGGGCCAGAAGTGCCTGGAGGGGGGGGGTGAAAAGCCCTGCTTGGGGCGTGGGGAGTCACTTGTAAAACTCGTGTTCCTGCTCGTCCTTCTTGATCACTGTCTTGTATGCTTTCTCAAAGTCTTTGGCCAGGACAATGTAGCGGTTCTCCCGGACAGCCAGCATTCCACTCTGTTGGGAGACAGTATTTAAAACCTATTCTGAGCCCAGGTATTAGTGCCTTACATCTGTCATCCCAGGAGGCTGAGATCTGAGGATCACAGTTCAAAGCCAGCACAGGGAAGCCAAACCATTGAGACTCTTGATCTGCAATGAACTACCAGAAAACTGGAAGTGGTGCTGTGGCTCCAGGTGGCAGAGCAAAAGAGCTGAAGGGCAGCTCTCAAGCCCTAAGTTCAAGCCCCAGTCCTAGGGAGAATGCAAGTGTGTACTCATGCACAGACTCACAGGCACACACCCTACTCAGCCGCCCAGTGAGAGAAGGGCAGGAGTGGCCGAGACTCCAGGGAGGCAATGAGGCAATGGTGGGACCGCAGAGATGGGTGTCTAGGAAGGGGAAGGTCTTCATACACCCCTTCATGGGGCAGAAAGAAAGCATGACTCACCTCCTGGCAGATGGAGTTGATGTCAGCTCCGGAAATCTTGTCTGGCCGGGCCACATCTTCAGTAGGTAAGTTAAGGAAGCCAATCCCTACAGAGCAGGTTCAATGTCCAGAGCCGGAACTCACCTGGGGCCATCTTGGTGCCACTCTTGCAATCCTCCCTTGGTCTCAGTGCCCCCACCCTCCCTGCACCATCTGGTGCTGGTGGTTAACAAATGGAACCAGGTGCTGGTGGCTCACGCCTGTCACCCTAACTACTCAGGAGGCTGAGATTTGAGGAATGCTGTTTGAAGTCAGCCAGGCAGGAAAGTCCACGAGACCCTTACCTCCAAAGACTATTCTAAAAAGTCTGGAAGTGGTGCTGTGATTCAAGTGGTAAGAGCACGAGCCTTGAGCACAGAGCAGCTTAGGGATAGTGCCCAGGTCCCGAGTTCAAGCCCCAGAACCGGCAAAAACAAACTGGTAAGATGACACCCATTTCCCCCACACTTGTGGAGCAGGATACAGTCTTCCAGGTCGACCTCCTCAGAAAGGTTCATTTTGCTGGTGATGGTGGAGAAAATCAACCTCTTTTGGCGGCGGTCAGGGAGTGGGAATTCAATTTTCCGATCCAGACGGCCGGGGCGCAGCAGGGCTGGGTCCAGGGTGTCTGCTCTGTTTGTAGCCATGATCACCTGGCACCGGAAGAGGAGGCTCCACTTACCTCCCCACACAGCCCTTCGGCCATGATCCAGCCCCTGCCCTGCCCCTGCCTGGCCAGCTCCATCTTCCTGACCCCTACTCCACATCTCCCCTTGTCCATGGCGAACCCCAAACCTTCACGTTGACGTTCTGGTCGAATCCATCCATTTGGTTTAGCAGCTCGAGCAGGATTCTCTGAACCTCCCTGTCGGCTGTGACGTACAACACAGTGGTCAGCTGGGACACCCCCGTCCTCAGTGGGGAGCCTGTCCGACCCCAGGCCCCAGGGGACACTCACCCCCGGTCTGGGCATCGAATCTCTTGGTGGCGATGGCATCGATTTCGTCAATGAAGATGATGGCTGGTGCGTTTTCCTTGGCCAGGCGGAACACATCTCGAACCATGCGGGGCCCCTCGCCCAGGTACTTCTGCACAAACTCCGAGCCCACCACCCGGATAAATGCAGCTGGGAGTGGGGAGGGGCAGGATGGAAAGGTTAGATGGGGTGAGCCTCCAGGCCGCATGGAGACACAGATTTCCTAGCAATGGGTCCTTCTCCCGCCAGCTTAGTTCAGCCCGGCCCCAGGCCAGCCCTCCACTTGGGCCCCTCAGAGCCCTTCACAGGCCCAGTCATGAGCCTGTACACACATCAGGGCCAGGGCACTGTCCCTGAACTCTTCTGCTCAGTGTTAGTGCTCTACCACTCCAACCACAGCTCTACGTCTGGCTTTTTGGTGATTAACTGGAGATGAGTCTCATGGACGTTCCTGCCTAGGCTGGCTTTGAACTGTGATCCTAGAGCTCAGCCTCTTGAAAAGCTAGGATTCAAGACAGAAGCCATGGGAGCCGCCACAGGCCACCTGACTCAGAACCCGTGTTTGTGCCACTGTGTCCTTTCATTGCTTAGGAGGACCAATGAGCAAGAAACAAGGCGAGGTGAGAGGGTCAGGTGGGACAGCTGGAGGACGGAGAGAGGGTGAGGGCTCACCTGTGGTGTGATGGGCCACAGCCTTTGCCAGCATGGTCTTTCCGCAGCCAGGCGGCCCGTACATGAGCACGCCCCGGGGAGGATCAATGCCAATCTGAAACCAGAGGGGAGAGAGGCGGAGCCATGGAGTCCTGTCACTCAGTCACATGCCCCGCCCCTCGCCCCACCTCCCGCCCCTCACCTGCTTGTACAGCTCAAAGTGCGTGAGCGGGAGCTCCACCGCCTCGCGGACCTCCTGCTTCTGGATGTCCATGCCCCCGATGTCGGCGTACATCACGTCTGGCTTCTGGTCTGAGGGGGGAGGCAGAGCCTGGGATCCCAGCCCGCCCCCTCCCCTCTCGTCCCCGTCCCCCACCTGCCCCTCTCCTTACCCGAGGTGAGCATCATGATGCTGCTGTCGGCCTCGGGAGGCAGCACGTCCACCAGGGCGTTGCTGTGCTTGTGCAGCGCCACCGAGGCGTTGGGCTTGAGCAGCTCCCGGTCGATGGTGCTGAGGATGCGGACGTAGTAGTTGGAACCTTGGGGAGGGGGCAGAAAGGGAGGGGAGGGTGAGAAACCATCCCCTCCCCTCTCGCCTGTACCTGAAAACTGTCCTCTCCTGCAGGCCCCGACCGTCCCTCCCCCATGCTCTCCCGAACGACTTCCTGGTGTGCTCATGGCCCTGTGTGTCTCCAACGCTGGGCTTGCGTGCCCAGCCCGCCTCTCCTGAGGTCCACTCTCACTCACAGTCCCGAGCTGTCTTGGTGATCCTTCCTGGAGCCATCTCCAGGACACCCACTGGCCCCCAGGGCCTGTGGCTCGCCCTAGACCGCCACAATGCCTACAAATCCCCACCCAGCTACCCCGATCAGGCCCTGTGTTGTCCAGGTCTGTGACCTCAGAGAGGTCACCACTCTCTGCCATTTGCATTAGCAATCCCCCTCGACCTCCCTCCAAGCTGCCTCCCAGGCATGTCCCCACCCAGTCCTCCACTGCCTTCACCTTCTGCTCTCGAACTTCACTCTCACTGACATTCACACACACGCGCCTTCCCAGGGGTGGGTAGCTCACGCCTGTCATCCCAGCTACACAGGAGGCTGAGATCTGAGAACTGCAGTTCAAAGCCAGCCTGAGCAGGAAAGTCTGTGAGACTCTCATCTCCAATGAACCATGAGAAAACCAGAAGTGGAGCTATGGCTCAACGTGGTAGAGAACTAGCCTTGAGCAAAAAGAGCTCAGGGGCAGTGCCCAGGCCCAGAGTTCAAGCCCTATGACTAAGAAAAACAAAACAAAATACCCCCAAAACATAGGCCTCTTCCTGGGAACCATGATCCCTTACCGCCCTGTAGGCCAGCAGTCTAATTCCAAGGAGTCACATAAGAACACGGAGAAAGAACTTGTGTGTGTGTGTGTGTGTGTGTGTGTGCGCGCGCGCGCCAGTCCTGGGACTTAAATGCAGGATCCAGGCACTGTCTCTGGGCAATTCTGCTCAAGTTCCACTGCTGGCTTTATGATGGTTCTCTGGAGATCAGTGTCTCACAGACTTTCCAGCCTGAGTTGCCCTCGAACCATAATCCTCAGACCTCAGCCTACAGAAGAGCCAGTAGCCAGGATGTCAGATGTGAGCTGCCAGCATTCTTCCTGCCTTTACTAGCTGTTCTTTAGCACTGGGCAGTCCCCAGGTCCGGGCACCCAGCAGAAAGCAGGCGTTGGGTGGGTAGAGGAGTTACGGTACACAAGCCCACACTTGTCACTCACCTGTGGTGGAGCCCACAATGGCTGTGTTCTGATCCACAGCTTCCAGAAACTGCCCAATGACTAGTGGAATGCTCTGGATCCGCTTTACCTCCTCCTGAGCATGGAGGAACTCCTTCTTCAGGTTCTTCTGCTCATCCTTGATGTATTCCTCCTGCACCTCTAGGAACTCCAGCTCCTGCTGCAGCTTCTGTGGACACCGAGGAGGGAGGAGGTGGGGACGGATGACTCTGGGCCTCCAGCAGGAGTATAGGAAGAACAGGCGATGCCCGGTCCTGTACAGGGTCCAAGCTGGGGTTGACTATACCTTATAGCGGCTATACAGATCCTCCAGGTCCTCAGGTTCGGGTCCCAGGAAGGACAGGCCAGTCTGGGGCCGAGACACTGACAGTGCTGGGATCTCATCCTAAACCCAGGAGGCGAACCAAGGTTGGAAAAAGCTGTTAACTCCCATGAGCTGCCTTCCCACTTCACCTCAAAGCCCTTCCTCTAAATAAAAGTCCTGGAAACTTCTCAAGGCTCAAGATAAGTTTCTGGGATCACCTAGGCTCCCCAGTAAGCCTTTTATATGTAAATGTGCACTGCAAACAGGGGTGCTGGGAGTATGGCATACCTAGCACAATCTCAGTGTTACCTTCTAGCATCTAAATGTTACATTGACTCAACTCCCTAGCACCCTCTCGACAGAGCACAGTGTCTCAGTGTTCTATGCCTTCTCTAGGCACCCCTAGCATTCATTACCCAGTGTCTCCCATCAGACTGCCCACTGACATTAGGGGACGAATCAGCCAAGCCACTGACAGAATCACAACTCCCTCTCGCCCCCCCTCCGCCACGCCACAAGCTCCAGTCGGCCTTCTAGTCTCCCTACCCTCTCGTTACTCCATATCCCAGGGTCACCCGGCTGGGTTCCCCCACATCGTTCACCCACCCAATCCCAAACCCCGACGGGGCGACGATGTCCCTAAGCCCTCGCTTCCAGGCCTCGGAAGTCCCTCGGACGTCCTGCCAGCTCCTCTGGCAAAAACCTTGTCGACCCTCGGCCACACGGACAGGCCTCGGGGCAGCACTGCGGCCTGAAGCTATCCAGACCCCAGGTGGAACCCTCCAAATCACTCAGGAGCCTCCCCGCTGCGCCCGCCCCCGGGCCTGGCTTCACCCGGCAACCTGATCGAGACCACAACATCCAAATTCCCACCCGACCTGAGCCTTCTCCACCAAGATGCCAATCTCCTCCATAGTGACTGAGCCGGCCTCTGTGTGGCTGCGACCCATCCAAGTCACTGCTTCCGTTGACGTAGCCGGAAGTGTCTACCCCAAAAGGATGCTGGGAAATGTAGTCCAATTTAGATGCGCGGGCTAGGGCAAAGGGCGGGAAAGACCAGGCCAGGTTCAGCAATCCAGGAAGGCTGGAGCCTGGCGCGTGCGCAGTGATCCTGTGAGCCGGCGGGAGGGCTTGCGCGTGCGCAGTCGTGCGCTACGACGCCATCTTGCGCAGTCTTAGTTCGGATCCCTATTCATTTTCAGTGGGCAGCGCTCTTGCCAAGTAAGGACGCCCTGAAGGCTGGGGTTCCGCAGAATGGGGCGTCAGGCATCCCCAGCTTCACAAAGCGGAGTTCAGGGATCCTCTAGGTTCCATGGAGAGGGGGTCAGGTTATCACCGATTCCACAGGTGTGGGGTTCCTGTTGTGTCCAGGCTCCCCAGAAAACGTGGGGGTGTCACGTTGCTTCCAGGTCCCACCGAAGGCATTATTTCCAGGTTCCACCGGTGTTGGGGTTCGGGATGTCCCCAGGTTCTGCAGGTGTGGGGGTTCAGGTTGCCTTCAGGTTCCAAAGACAGGAGTCCCCCAAGTTCCACAGAAGGGAGTCCCCCAGGTTCCACAGTCCCCCAAGTTCCACAGACGGGAGTCCCCCAGGTTCCACAGAATGGAGTCCCCCAGGTTCCAAAGACAGGAGTCCCCCAGGTTCCACAGAAGGGAGTCCCCCAGGTTCCACAGAAGGGAGTCCCCCAGGTTCCAAAGACAGGAGTCCCCCAGGTTCCACAGAAGGGACTCCACCAGGTTCCACAGAAGGGAGTCCCCCAGGGTCCACAGAATGGAGTCCCCCAGGTTCCAAAGACAGGAGTCCCCCAGGTTCCACAGAATGGAGTCCCCCAGGTTCCAAAGACAGGAGTCCCCCAGGGTCCACAGAATGGAGTCCCCCAGGTTCCACAGAAGGGAGTCCCCCAGGTTCCACAGAAGGGAGTCCCCCAGGTTACACAGACGGGAGTCCCCCAGGTTACACAGACGGGAGTCCCCCAGGTTCCACAGAATGGAGTCCCCCAGGTTCCACAGAAGGGAGTCCCCCAGGTTCCACAGAAGGGAGTCCCCCAGGTTCCACAGAATGGAGTCCCCCAGGGTCCACAGAAGGGAGTCCCCCAGGTTCCACAGAATGGAGTCCCCCAGGTTCCACAGAATGGAGTCCCCCAGGTTCCACAGAAGGGAGTCCCCAAGGTTCCACAGAAGGGAGTCCCCCAGGGTCCACAGAAGGGAGTCCCCCAGGGTCCACAGAATGGAGTCCCCCAGGGTCCACAGAAGGGAGTCCCCCAGGGTCCATAGACGGGAGTCCCCCAGGTTCCACAGACGGGAGTCCCCCAGGTTCCACAGAATGGAGTCCCCCAGGTTCCACAGAATGGAGTCCCCCAGGTTCCACAGAAGGGAGTCCCCCAGGTTCCACAGAAGGGAGTCCCCCAGGGTCCACAGACTGGAGTCCCCCAGGTTCCACAGATGGGAGCCCCCCAGGTTCCACAGAAGGGAGTCCCCCAGGGTCCACAGAAGGGAGTCCCCCAGGGTCCACAGAAGGGAGTCCCCCAGGTTCCACAGAAGGGAGTCCCCCAGGTTCCACAGAAGGGAGTCCCCCAGGTTCCACAGACGGGAGTCCCCCAGGTTCCACAGAATGGAGTCCCCCAGGTTCCACAGAATGGAGTCCCCCAGGTTCCACAGAAGGGAGTCCCCCAGGTTCCACAGACGGGAGTCCCCCAGGTTCCACAGACGGGAGTCCCCCAGGGTCCACAGAAGGGAGTCCCCCAGGGTCCACAGAAGTGAGGATTCATGTGGTCGCTTTGGTTCCACAGAGCTATTTCAGACGTTCTCATGAGGGGCTGGGGGTTTGGCCTAGTGGTCGAGTGCTTGCCTGGCATTCACAAAGATCCGGGTTCGATTCCTCAGTGCCACATACCCAGAAAAAGCCAGGCGTGGTGCTGTGCGTCACATGGTAGAGCTGTCGTCTTGGAAAAGCCCAGGTAAGGTGCTCAGGCCCTGAACTCAAGCCTCAGGACTAGCAAAACAACAAAAAAAAGTTATCATGTGTTCCCCCCCCCAAAGTGTGTACCCCTGGAGTGAGAAGCCAAGGGGTCAGTTCCATGAGGCGTGAAGCAAGTAGACACTGTGCTGGAGAAAATGGACCCTGCTGGACACCCGCACATCCTCTACACCAGGACAGAGGGGGGAAGGGGAAGGGGAGTGGGAAGGAATGGATGTCTGTGTTGGAGGTAGAAGTCAGCTTAGGATAGGGCTCTGGTATTGGTATTGGGATACAACCCTAGCCAAAAATCCTAGCACTGTCTTTCATATTTATTTATTTATTGCCAGTCCTGGGCTTGAGCTCAGGGCCTGAGCACTGTTCTTGGACTTTCTCAAGGCTAAAGCTCTTACCACCTGAGCCTCAGCACCACTTCCGGCTTTTTTTCTATGTATGTGGTACCGAGGAATTGAACCCAGGTCTTCATGCATGCTAGGCAAGCACTCTACCACTAGGCCAAACTCCCAGCCCTGTCTTTTGTTCTTTCTTAATCAAGAAGTAAACCAGCATCACCCATGAAGCCACTTGCCACAGTCAGGAGGGGCAGACATGACAGAGTAGGGTTGAAATGTAAGATCTGCCCTTGTTCTCTGTGTATCAGGGTGACACTTGCCACCTTGTGCTCACACCAGCTTCAATTTTTTTCCAGTCCTGGGGCTTGAACTCAAAGCCTGGGCACTGTCCTTGAGCTTCTTTTGCTCAAGGCTAGCACTCTGCCACTTGAGTCACAGAACCACTTCCAACTTTTTCTGTGCATGTGGCACTGAGAAACGGAATCCAGGGCTTTCTACATGTTAGGCAAGTGCTCTACCACTAAGCTGCATTTCCAGCACACCAGCTGCAATTTTAGTTAAATAAACTTGGCATTGATAAATCCCTAGAGGGTCATAAAGCACTTCAACATGACTAAAGCAATTTACCTAATGTAACTACTCTTTAGGTTAGCAACCAAATCCTGGCTGCCTCCAAGGCCCCACACATTCCTTTTCTTTGTCCCTATTAAGAGATAGTTTTCAACTTGACCACAGAGATTTTTTTTTCTTTTCTGTTATCCAGCTGGGGCTGGATCTCAGGGCCTAGGAGCTTTTCCACTCAAGGCTAGTGGACTTCCACTTGGAGACACAGTGCCACTTCCAGTTTTTTGGTGGTTAATTAGAGATAAGAGTCTCACGGCCTTTCCTGCTCAGGCTGGCTTTGAACTGAGGTCTTCGGATCCCAAGTTTCCTGAGTAGCTAGGATTACAAGTGTGATCCATCTGCGCCCAGCATGATTTTTATTTTTTTGCTGTGAGTGTGTGTGTGTGTGTGTGTGTGTGTGTGTGTGTGTGTGTGTGTGTGTTATGGTATAGGGCTTGAATTCAGGGGCTTGCCACTGTTTCCTGAGCTTTCTTGTCCCAGGCTGGTGCTCTACCACTTGAGTCACACATCCAGCTCATACTGGACAGCTTCTGTTTTGGTTGAAGGTGTTCCCATCGCTGAGCCCTTAGAGCCATGGGTGAGGCTGTATACACAAGAACAGAAGACAGCTGTGTTGGTGGAGAACTTGCCATCACTTCCTCCGGCATCTTCACCTTGGCTCCACCAAGGACAGCTGCTGTCCAGTGTGAGTTATTATTTCAAGTTTTAATGTTTCCAAAGAAGTCCAAATTTAGGAGCCAGGAGTCCCGAGTTCTTTGCCTAGCAAGTGTGAGGCCTTGGAATTGAGTCCCAGTGCACTCCCTCAAGGTGAAATCACATCTACACTCCTCCAGTTTGCAAACGTCAATCATCAAGTCAACCATTTTTAAACCCCATGCAGGCCAAGTGAACCGTAGCACTGAACGACAGGCAACTCATGGCATGGGCTCCCCCAGTGCCCAGTATTGTTTGCAAAGGTATGGGAATGAAGACTTTACCCAGTTCCCAGGCAGAGGTGGAGAGAGACATTGCTTCAGGCCCTGAGCTCAAGCCTGGGGATCAGAACCCCTTTTTCCCCCTCCCCCCAAAAAAGAAAAGAAAAAAAAATGTACTAAGCTAATTACCATGGGAACAATTTATACTTCCATGGCTTTGGGAGACAAATGGCTCCATTGGCTAAGAATTGAGGACCAAGCGAAATAATTTAATTTGATGACAATGTATGAGGGGTAAGGAGAGAATGTATGTGAAGTGGAGGGGGTGGTGCTAGAATAGTCTCCTTGGCAACTTGACCTGGGCAAAGAGGAGAAGGGTGTGTTTATTTGATGGGCTGTATGTATTTATGACTTGTGTGATCACTACTAGGTATATTTTGTTTCCATAAGAGATTTGAACACTAGATCTATGAATCATATCAGAATGCTGGCCTATTTGGAAACAACAGGCCTATGAGGAAACAAAAAGAATATAAAAGAGAATAAGTGATTAGGTACATGGAACAGTGATAAGCAACTAAGTAGATAAAATGGGATCTGGGTTTCCAGCAGTTCTAGAATTTTAGGTTATCTAGTATAGAACATCGTGATTTTGACTCAAATTTCATTAAATTAAATGTTTGAGGCTAGCCCTGTCTGTAGTCCCAGCTACACTGCAAAGTGAGATCTGGAGAACTGAGGTAGAGGCCAAACCCAGGCAGGAAAGTCCATGACACTTTTTTTTTGTCGGTCTTGGGGCTTGAACTCTGGGCCTGGGTACTGCCCCTGAGCTCTTCAGCTCTACCATTTCAGCCACAGCTCCACTTCCTCCATGAAACTTTTATTTCCAATCAGCTACTAAACGCTGTAGTTCAAGTGTTGGCTTTGAACCTCGATCCTCAGATCTCAGCCTCCTTAGTAGCTAGGATGATAGGTGTGAGCCACTGGAGCCCAGCTTCAGGGAGAAGATTTTGACAATTTGGTTTACTTTCAGTGTTTTCTTTTTTCTTTCCCTCTCTCCCTCTCTCCCTCCCTCCCTTCCTTCCTTTTATTTTGTCAGTCCTGGAGATTGAACTTAGGCCTGGGCACTGTCCCAGCTTCTTTTGCTTAAGGCTAGCACTCTACCACATGAGCCACAGCACCACTTTTGGTTTTTTTTTTTTCTGTGTATGTAGTATGAGGAATTGAACCCAGGGTTTCATGCATGCAAGGCAAGCACTAAGCCACATTCTCAGCCCAATGTTTTCTTTCTTTTGAGGACCCTGGAGTCCACTCTCGCAGCCCTCTCTGTCCACCCAGTGGGCCCACACTCTGTCGGTGTGTGCGAATCCATCCTCTACTCTTTCTAGTTCTCCCTGGATATTATCCAGCTTCATGTTGACACTTCATGTTCTTGGTTGACTTTAGAGCCTTAGAGCCTTTATCCCTCTCTCTAGGAACTTACCCTATAGGGCTGGCCAGCCCCCCCTCCCCATGACCTCTCTGAGGTCCAGCCCTCCATTGATAAGAAAGAAGGAGGGGCTGTGGAGGCAGCAGCTGCCTGGTGTTGACCGAGGACTTCCAGGCTTCCCACCTGCTCTTCCCCTGTGGAAACTCCCTAGCAAACACGTCATCCGCACTGGCGGTGGGGGGGGGGCCATGAGTCAAGTCAAGCCCTCAGGATACGGACTCCATCACAAAGCCAGCCCATCCTGGCTCTCCAGCCCTCATCTCAGGTGAAGTCTGGGGTGATGAGAAAGTGCAGATGTGCTTCAGAATCCTACTGGGACCCGTTCCCTTCTGATGGACGAGGAGAACCCCCAAATGGAAAACAAAAGTTTCACTTGGAATAGTCATCCTAGCTATTTGGGAGGCTGAAATCTGAGGATTGTGGTTCGAAGCCAGCCTGGGCAGGAAAGACTCTTGAGACTCTTATCTTCAGTGAACCACCCAAAAAGCTGGAAGTGGAGCTGTGGCTCAAATGGTAGAATAGTAACCTTGAGTGGAAAAAACCAACCAACCAACAAAAAAACACCTCAGGGACAGCATCCTGAGTTCAAGCCCAGGATTGGCACCAAACAACAGGCTGGGTGTGTGGCCTAGTGGTAGAGTGCTTGCCTAGCATGCACGGAGCCCTGGGTTCAATTCCTCCATACTACATGCACAGAAAAGGCCAGAAAGTGGTGTTGTGGCTCAAGTGGTAGAATGCCAGTCTTGAGAAAGCTCAAGGATAGTGCACAGGCCCCGAGTTTAAGCTCCAGGACTGGCAAAAAAAAAAAAAAAAAAAAAAAAAAAAGAAGCACAAAAGTTCCTGAGGAAAAGTATTCTCCAGGAAATAAATAGCGTGCTGATGCTGATGAGTCAGGAGAATGAGGAAGCAGAACTCTGGCTTTCATCTGATCCCATCCAAGCCTTATCCTCAAGTCATTCACCATCCCAAACTACAGAACAGTGGAAACTAGAGCCTGCGTGCCACACACATTACCTAGATCCCCTTGGAGAACAATAAGCTAATTTATTTATTTATTTCTTCCTTTCCGTCAGTTGTGGGGCTTGAATTCAACACCTAGGCACTGTGCCTGAGCTCCTTTTGCTCAAGACTAGCTCTCTGTTATTTTGAGCCACAGTGCCACTTCTGATTTTACAGTGGTTCAGTGGAGATAAGAGTCTTACAGACTTTCCTGCCCTGGCTGGCTTAGAACCACGATCCTCACATCTCAAGCTCCTGAGTAGCTAGGATGACAGGGGTGATCCACCAGTACCCAGCTAATAAGCTCATTTCTCTGGACCCACTTTGCAGGTGAGGAGCCATGAGCCACAATGGACTACAGACCTGGGGCAGGACCCCCTGCTCCTCATCCTCTGGTGTCAAGAAATTCATTTGTGGAGACGAGGAAGAGGCCAGCACCCGGATATGAACATTTTTCTATTGTTCCTGGCAGGGGCCAAAGGAAAGAATCTGGCCGGTAAGCCAGCAAACATGACCCAATGCCACCTCCCACCTCTCCCCTACTACCTCCACCCTACCCCACCCCTGCCCAGGAGCCCAGGCTGTCAGCACCCTGAGCCCCAGCTGTCTTCCTCAGGGATACCACCCTTCTAAGACTGAGCTCGCCCATTGGCTCTCAGAGTGTAGCCACCAGCTGTTTCCACACCCCCCTCAGAACCCCGGCTCCAGAGGCATCCTCCACCCTCCCCTGGCCTTCCCAGCCTCCCCATTCCACCTGGCCCCCCGAGGTCAGCAGCCTCCTCCCGGAAGTTGGCAGCATCAGCCTGGCAAGTGGCCCAGGGTGTGACCCAAGGAGGGGGAGCAGGAGGGGGCGGCCAAGAAACTGCACTATAAAACCCGGTCCATGGACTGACCTTGTAGCTCCGGGGACCTGCAGGTGAGAAGGGTTGGGGTCCCCTTTTTAGCGAAGGTGGGGACAGGAAGTTCTTGGTCTTGTCTCTGGCTCTAACCTTCCTCATCCTCCCCCCCCCCCGTCTTCTTTCTGGATAGTCCATCTCTCATCCTTGTTTTGGGGCCTCTGCCCTCCCCACCTCACCACCAGACCCCCTGGATTTCCAGTCTTCCCTCCCCTCCACGCTCACTCACACACTCACACTCATACTCACACAGCCTGCAGTCCGGCCAACCTGGTACTACCTACCCAGTTTCCCTCCCTATCTCAGCCCTCCCAGCTCTTGTCATGGCATGAGCCCTTCTGTCCAGGGCCCCTCTCAGCTTCTCTTTCTCTGCTTGCAGGCATGGGGCCCCTGTGGAGCTGGCGGACCCTCTGGGCCAGCGCAACCCTCCTGTGGGGTAAGTCACACCGAACCTCTTCTTTCCATGGCCTTGTCCCCATATGAGCAAGCCTGTCTGATTTGGGTTGGCACCCCATCCTTCCTGTCTCCTCCACCGATTTCTGGAAAAGCAGGTGAAAATGAATGAAACAAACACATAAACAAACAAACGAAACCATAGTTCATGTCAGTGTGGCTGGTAACTCACACCTGTAAATCCTAGCTAGTCAAAAGGCTAATAATATCCGAGGATCACAGTTCAAAGCCAGCCCAAGCAGAAAAAAAGAAGCTGAGAGACTCTTATCTCCAATTAACCAGCAAAATAATAAGAAATGGAGCTGTGAATCAATTGGTAGAATGCCAGTCTTGAATGAAAAGGCCAAGAGAAATGCAAGACCCTGAGTTTAAGCCCTAGCATGGGCATGTGTGCGCACACACGCATACACACATGTAGATGTCTAAATTCAGAGTTCTAGGGACGAGAGTTTAGGCTAATGGTAGAGTGCTTGACTAGCATGCAAGAAGACCTGGATTTGATTCCTTGATACTATATACATGGAAAAAAGCTGGAAGTGGTACTGTGGCTCAAGTGGTAGAGCTCTGACCTTGAGAAAGCCCAAGGACAGTGCTCAGGCCCTGAGTTCAAGCCCTAGGACTGGCAAAAAAAAAATGCATTCAGAGTTCTAAATGCACAATGATGGTGATGAAGACTACTATAATAGGGGGCTTTCCAAGTTAATGGGGGGCTTTCCAGGCTTGTAGAAAAGCTGCCATCAGGCACTGCAAATCCTATCTCATACAGGCCAGGTGGCCCTGGCCATGAATTCTCACTTCCCTGGGCTCTGGTGTCTCACCTGTCATCCTAGCTACTCACAAAGGTGGGATCTGAGAACCATGGTTCCAAGCCAGCCGAAGCAGGAAAGTTCAAGAGACTCATCTCCAATGAACCATCAGGAATCTGGAGGTGGAGCTGAGGCTCAAAGTATCTTGGAGAAAAGAGCTTGGGGACAATGCCCAGGCCTTGATTTCAAGACCAACCACAAACAAACAACAACAAAAAGAGAAAAGTGGGCATTGAAGTCGGGGTGAAAGGAGTTAGAATGGACGAGGACAAGTTTAGGGGGATGGGGGTCTATAATTAGGAGGGGTGAGAATTCAGGAATTTTTGTTGTTGTTGTCGGTCATGGGGCTTGAACTCTGGGCCTGGGTGCTGTCCCTGAGCTCTTCAGCTCAAGGCTAGCACTCTACCACTTGAGCCACAGCGCCACTTCCAGCTTTTTCTGTGTATGTGGTGCTGAGGACTTGAACCTGGGACTTCATGCATGTCAGGCGAGCACTCGGTCACTAAGCCAGTTCCCAGCTGACATTGTTTTTCAACTCCAACTTCTTCTTCTCCTCAGTTGTGCTGCCTGCAGCAGAGCCATCCTGCAAGGGTGTGCGCTGTGCCGCTGGCCAGCGCTGCCAGATGGTGGGCGGAAAGGCCCAGTGCCCGTCTGGGTCCACTGCTGTGTGCCGTGCCCAGGGCGACCCACACTACACCACCTTCGATGGCCGTCGCTATGACATGATGGGCACCTGCACTTACACCATGGCCGAGCTGTGTAGCTCTGACTCCACCCTGCCAGCCTTCAGCGTGGAAGCCAAGAACGAACACCGAAGCAGCCGCAAGGTCTCCTACGTGGGCCTGGTCTCTGTGCTCGCTTACAGCCACTCGGTCACCCTGGTCCGGGGGGAAAATGGCTTCGCGAGGGTGAGTGCCCACTGAAGGTGCTGGGGTTTAAGGTGACAAGAGGGCTGGGAGTGTGGCCTAAGTGGTCGCAAGTCCAGGCTTTGTAAGTTCAAATCCCGATATTACATGTGCACACACACAAATCAACCAATAGATTGGGCCCGGAGTGTGGCCTAGTGGTGGAGTGCTTGCCTAGCGTGAGTGCGATTCCTCGGTACCCTATACACAGAAAAAGCCAGAAGTGGGGTTGTGGCTTAAGTGTTAGAATGGTAGCCTTGTGCATAAAAAGGAGTTCAGGAATAGTGCCCAGGACTCTGAGTTTTTCCCAGGACTGCTAGGAAAAAAAATAAAGATGGCAGAAGCTGTTTGTCTGGAGAAGAAACAAATACCACCTCAGCCTCACCCCGATGGGTAAGACTCGAAGAAATAGACAATCAGTGTGTGAACCTTACGATCATTTCTTTCTCCACCAAATCACCTTCTACAGATGTTAAGAGAGAGGGTTTAGGAAGAAACAAACAAACAAACAAAAGGTGCCAGCAGAAGCCAGGCACAGGGGCTCACATCTGTCATCCTAGCTACTCAGGAGGCTGAGATCTGAGGATCGAGGTTCAAAGCCAGCCCAGGGCAGGAAAATCCATGAGTCTCTTATCTCCAATGAATCACTAAGAAAACTGGAAGTGGCGCTATGGCTCAAAGTGGTAGAGCACTAGAGCGAACAAAGGCTCAGGGACAGGGCCAAAAGCCTTGAGTTCAAGGCCCACAGTGGATGAAAATTAAAAGTAATACCCTGTGGTTCGAAGAGAAGTAGATGGGAGAAGGTAGGAGGCAGGGCTGGGGGGGGTCAAAGCATGTCACAGCTGTCTGATCACCCCTACCCCTGTACAGATTGACAACCAGCGCTTTCGCCTGCCGGCCTCCCTGAACGAGGGGCGCATGCTTGTGTACCAGAGTGGGACACAGGGCGTGGTGGAGCTGGACTTCGGGCTCGTGGTCACCTACAACTGGGACAGTCAGATGACCTTGATCCTGCCCCAGAGCTTCCAGGGCCAGGTGTGTGGCCTTTGTGGCAATTACAACGGAGACCCAGCCGATGACTTCCTCACACCCGACCAAACGCACGTATCCGACCCCGAGGAATTCGCCAGCAGCTGGAAACTGGACGACGGGGACTACCTGTGCGGCGATGGCTGTCTGAACAACTGCCCCGCCTGCACGGCGGGCCAGGCCGAGCACTACGGCGGGGACCGCCTGTGCGGCCTGCTCACCCTGTCCAATGGCCCCTTCAGCGCCTGCCATGAATCCCTGGACCCCCAGCCCTTCCTGGAAAACTGCGTGTATGATTTGTGCGTGACAGGGGGAGAGCGCCTCACTCTGTGCCGGGGGCTCAGCGCTTATGCCCAGGCCTGTGTGGAGATGGGAGTCTCGGTTGGAAATTGGAGGCCACTAGCCAACTGCCGTGAGTGATGCCTGGGGGAGGAGAGGCGTAGTGGAAGCATAGGGGAAACTCCACCCCGCCATAGGCCGATCCTGGGGTTTGAACTCAGATCCTGCTTGGCTTTTTGGTTTGTTTTGCTCAAGGCTAGGGTTCTACCACTTGAGCCACACCTCCAGCATTTGGGGGGCAGTTCAGTAGAGTCTCAGTGACTTTCCTTCTCTAGCTGGCCTCCAACTGTGGTCCTCAGCTCTCAGCCTCCTGAGTAGCTAGGATGACAGGCGTGAGCCACCAGTGCCTGGCTTGTGGTTTCATCTTGGTGCTGGGGGTTGGAGGCTGGAGGAGGGAGGCGGAAGGGTAGTGTGGGAGTGCAGGGAAGGTTCCTGATCTGCCATGGGAGGGTCTGGGGTGATTGCGGAATTGTCTGCATTGTTGCTGTATCTCCACCGTGCAGTCACGGCATCCTGCCCCACCCCCCACCCCATCCTGGCTCCTCTATATCAGGACTTTTAGATACCCAGGGTCTGTAGCTCATGCTGCAATGAGGGAAAAGTGATCCAGGCAAGAGGGAACAGCCAGTGCCAAGGCCCTGAGGTCAGAAGGAGTCTGATGAGCTGATGTTAGTCCACTCAGGGACAGGTAGAACAAGCGGGAGTGGAGTGAGAGAGAAGAGGGCCGTGGAGGTGATGAAGGTAGACCAGAGGAGGGACCTGGCATGATTCCTCCTTTAGAGAGTCTCCCGTCTGGAGAGGGCAGGGAGAAGCTATAGTGTAAGGGATGGGAAAGCAGATTCCTGCCATATTTTGACGATAGACATGAGCACAGTTCTCCTAGATTGGTTATTTATCTATGGGAGGGGAGGGAAGTGCATTTAGGGGTTCGTAATAGTGATGGGGAGACCCCAGGCACACTGCTCCGGCTTGATCAAGCCTCTCCTGATCCCCACAGCTCTGTGCTGCCCAGCCAACAGCCACTACGAGGTCTGCAGCCCCGCCTGCCCAGCCTCCTGCAATTCAGCCGCGGCTCCGACCAACTGCTCGGAGAGGCCCTGCGTGGAGGGCTGCGTGTGCAACCCGGGCTTCGTGGCCAGCGGCGGGGCCTGCGTGCCGGCCTCCTCCTGCGGCTGCATCTTCCAGGGCCGTCCACTCCTGCCCGGTGAGGAGGTGTGGGAAGATGACCGCTGCCGGCGTCGCTGTACGTGCGATGGGGCGAAGGGGCTGGTGACCTGCCAGGACACGCAGGGCTGTCCGACTGGTGAGCGCTGCCGTATCCAGGATGGACTCCAGGGTTGCTACCCGGACAGCTTTGCCAGCTGCGAGGCATCCGGGGACCCACACTACCTGACCTTTGATGGCCGACGCTTTGATTTCATGGGCACCTGTGTCTACCTGCTGGTGGGGTTCTGTGGGCAGAACTCGGCGCTGCCCTCCTTCCGGGTGCTGGTGGAGAACGAGCATCGGGGCAGCCAGGCTGTGAGCTACACACGGGCCGTGCGGGTGGAGGCCCACGGCGTGACGGTGGAAGTGCGCAGAGAGAACCCCGGCCAGGTGCTGGTAAGTGACGGAATGTATGCACGGGACTGGTGTGTGGGGGGGAACAGGAGGAGGGGAGGGTGAGAACCCCCTCCCCAATGAAAAGATTGATGGCCTCCAGATCCGGCTGTGACCTGAGGATGGAGATCTGGAAGCAGCCCTGGAGAAGGAAAGGTCACAACGTGCTTGTCTCCAGTTAATCCTCACAAAGCCAGAAATACGCATTGTGCCTCAAGTGACAGAGCACTAACCTTAATGAAAGGAAGGAGGGAGGGAGGGAAGGAAGGAAGACAGGAAGGAAGGAAAGCTAAGGGAGAGCACCCAAAGCCCCGAGTTCAAATCCCAGTATCATTTTTAAAAGTGGGCTGGGAATGTGCCCTAGCAACAGATTGCCTGCCTAGCCTGCATGAAACCCTGGGTTCCATTCCTCAGTACCACATACACAGAAAAAACTGGATGTAGCCTTGTGGCTACCAAGCAGTAGAGTGCTAGCTAACCTTGAGCAAAAGAAGCTCAGGGACAATGTCCAGGCCCTGAGTTCAAGCCCCAGGACTGGCAAGTAAACAAACAAACCAAAAAAAAAAAAAAAAAAAGAGGAATGATACAGATTGTATGCCAGGCAGAGGACGCAGCCAGTGCAAAGGTCCTGAGGTAAGTAGGACCAAGCAGAATATCTTCCAGAGAATCCCAAGGTGATGGCCAGGGGCTTGCTGGAGCTGAGTGGGCCCCAGCTTGTGATAGCCTGACTCGTTGGTATCTCTGCCCAGGTGGATGGCATCCTTCGTTACCTGCCCTACCAAGCAGCTAATGGGAAAGTGCAGGTCTTCCGCCAGGGGAACAGTGCTGTGGTGACCACAGATTTTGCCCTGACGGTCACCTACGATTGGGATGCCTACGTGACCGCCAAGGTGCCCAGCAGTTACAAAGAGACCCTCTGTGGGCTCTGTGGGAACTTCAACGGAGACCCAGCCGATGACTTCGCTCTGAGAGATGGCGGGCAGGCTGCCAGCGCGTTGGCCTTTGGGAACAGCTGGCAGGAGGAGACGAGGCCCGGCTGTGGAGCCACAGAACCGGGAGACTGTACCAGCCTGGACGCCCTCATAGCCGAGCAACTGCAGAGCAAGAAGGAGTGTGGGATCCTGGCGGACCCGAAGGGGCCTTTCCGGGAATGTCATAGCGAGGTGGACCCCCAGGGCGCCCTGCGCGACTGCGTCTATGACCGCTGCATGCTTCCGGGCCAGTCCGGGCTGTTGTGTGACGCCCTGGCCAACTACGCGGCCGCCTGCCAGGCTGCGGGGGTCACTCTGTATCCCTGGAGGACAGAGGAGTTTTGTCGTGAGTACCAAGAACGCCCTTACAGTACTTGTTACTGTAGGAGTATCTTTGATCGCTTTAATTTGTCATGGGGCTTGAACTCGGCCTGGGTGCTGTCTCTGAGTACTTTAGCTCAAGGCTACCACCCTACCCCTGGGCCTGGGCGTTGTCCCTGAGTTCTTCAGCTCCGGGCTACTGCCCTACCCTTGAGCCAAGCTCCACTTCTTGTTTTTCTAGAGGTTAATTGGAGATAAGAGTCTCAGGTCCTTTTGTGCCCAAGCTGGCTTTGAACCTTGATCTTCAGATCTCAGCCTCCTGAGTAGCTAGGATTACAGACGTGAGCCACTGCGCCTGGCTTTTAATTCTAATTTTTAAATTAACTTAAGCTAAAAAAAAAAAATACCTTGGCCTCGTGGTAGAGTGCTTGCCTAGCATGCACAAAGCCCTGGGTTCGATTCCTCAGTACCACATACACAGAAAAAGTCAGAAATGGTACTGTGGCTCAAGTGGTAGAGTGCTAGCTTTGAGAAAGCCCAAGGACAGCGCCCAGGCCCTGAGTTCAAGCCTCAGAACCGGCAAAAAAAAAAAAATCTTTTGTGCCGGTCCTGAGGCTTGAACTCAAGACCTTGGACACTCTCTGAGCTCTTGCTGGCACTCTACCACTTGAGCCACAATGCCACTTCCAGCTTTTTCTGTGCATGTGGTACTGAGGAATCGAACCCAGGACTTCACGCATGCCAAGCTGGCACTCTACCATGAGGCCACCTCCCCAGCCCCTGAGTAGCCAGGATTACAAGGGGGAGCCATCAGCGCCCAGCTGAAGGGTTCTTGGCTCCTCTCCCTACAGCCCTGAGCTGCCCTCCTCACAGCCACTACGAGCTGTGTTCCTACGGTTGCCCCCTGTCCTGCGGAGACCTCCGGGTGCCCGGGGGCTGTGGCTCCGAATGCCGGGAGAGCTGTGAGTGCGACGACGGCTACGCGCTCAGCGGTGAGACCTGCGTGCCCTTGGCCTCCTGCGGCTGCGACCACGAGGGCGCCTACTACCCCCCTGGCCAGAGCTTCTACCCGGGGCCCGACTGCAGCTCCCTCTGCCACTGCCAAGAAGGCGGCCTGGTGTCCTGTGAGCCGGCCTCCTGCAGCCCGCACGAGGTCTGCCAGCCGTCCAATGGCATCCTGGGGTGCGTGGCTATGGGCGACGCTACGTGCCAGGCATCGGGAGACCCCCATTACACCACCTTTGATGGGCACCGCTTCGACTTCATGGGTACCTGTGTGTACGTGCTGGCTCAGACCTGCGGGAACCAGTCGGACCTGCCTCAGTTTACCGTCCTGCAGGAGAACAAGGCCTGGGGCAGTGACACGCTCAGCGTGACCAAGGCCATCACCGTCATCCTGGGCAATTACACCCTGAAGCTGGAGCAACGTAAGCGGAAGGTCAAGGTAAGAGAGGAGGTGGAGGGTGAGGCCCTGGAGGGGAGCACCACAGGTGGGGAGCACCACGGGTGGGAGGATCACAGGTGGGAAGGAGCGCAGACTCCTCCCCCCAACCAAGGAGAATGTGCTGAAAAACCCAAGCATTAGCTCCCAGCCCTTGCTATACCTTAGTTCTATTGTGCACAAGGCTAGCACTCTACCACTTGAGCCACACCTCCACTTCCGGCCTTTTGGTCATTGGAGAAAAGACTCACTAACTTTCTTGACCAGGTTGGCTTTGACCCGTGAGCCAGACATGGAGACCTTCTGAGTAGCTAGGATAGTAGGCATGAGCCACCAGCACCTGGCATTATGATTATTATTACTATTATTAAATGTTTTTGCCAGTTCGGGGGCTTGAACTCAGAGCCTGGGCACTGTCCCTGAGCCTCTTGGTACTCAAACGCTAGTGCTCAATCACTGTGAGCCACAGCACTACTTCCAGCTTTCCGAGTAGATTGTTGAGGACAGGAGTTTGGCCTAGTGGTAGAGTGCTTGCCTAGCATGCACAAAGACTTGAGTTCGATTCCTCAGTACACAGAAAAAAGCCAGAAGTGGTGCTGTGGCTCAAGTGGTAGAGCTCTCAGGCCCTGAGTTGAAGCCCCAGGACTGGCAAAATAAAGAAAAAATAGTCTCCTCGACTTTTCTGCCCATGCTGGCTTCAAATCACACTCCTCAGAGCTCAGCCTCCTGAGTAGTTAGGATGAAGATGTCAGCCACCAGCGCTGAGCTAACCACACTATTGCAAATATGGCTGCTAGCCAGGCCCCCGGTGGCTCACACCAGTGATTCTAACTAGCCAGGAGGCTGAGATTTGAGAATCACAGTTCGATGCCAACCCAGGCAGGAAAAGTCAAGAGAGTCTTATCTCCACTGAACCAACAGAAAACCAGAAATGGAGCTGTGGTACTCCAAGTGGTAGAGTATTAGCCTCGAGAAAAACAAAAACAAAACAAAAAGAGACAGCACCCAGGCCTGGGGTTCAAGCCTCAGGACCTGCACCAAAAATGTATACTCAAGTCAAGAGAGATGAGGTCACACAGGACTTTAATGTCAGACAGGGGTCCTTTGAAGGACACACTGTCCCCAGGAAGTACCCTCTGAAGTTTAGCATTCTTTACCTCCCAGGTGAACGGCGTGGACATGAACTTGCCGGTGATGCTGGATGAGGAACAGATCTATATCTACCAGCGGGGCTCTGATGTGGTGATAGAAACAGACTTTGGCCTCCAGGTGGCCTATGACCTGAGTTACAACGTGAGAGTCACTGTCCCGAGGAAATACTACCAGCAGATGTGTGGCTTGTGTGGAGACTACAACGGTAACCCCGAAAATGACCTGCAGAAGCCCGATGGCTCCCAGGCAGCCAGCCCCAACGAGTTTGGGAATGCTTGGGAAGAGAAGGTTCCCGACTCCCCTTGCCCATCCGTGCCAGATTGCAAACCAGGCGAAGACTGCGAGGCCAAGTGCAGCCCCGAGCTGGAGAGTCAGTATCAGAAGGAAGACTTCTGTGGATTCCTCTCCAAGCCCACGGGGCCACTGGCTGCCTGCCACCAACTGCGCGATCCCCAGGGTCCCTTGAAAGACTGTGTGTTCGATCTCTGCCAGGCTGAGGGGAACCTGAGCATTCTCTGTGACTACATCCAAGGCTACGTGAGTGCGTGCCAGGCCGCCGGAGGTCGAGTGGAGCCCTGGAGGACGGAGACTTTCTGCCGTGAGTCAGAGGGGCATCCATCGGAGGGAGAGGGAAAGGGGAGGTCGAGGCAGAGGAGGGAGTAAACCCAAGCCAGGGGCTGGTGGTTCTCACCTAGCATCCTGGCTACTCAGGAGGCTGACCTATGAGGATCATGGTTCGATGCCAGCCCGGGCAGGAAAGTCCTGTGAGACTCTTCAATGAAGCACCAGAAAACCAGAAGTGGAGCTGTGGCTCCAGGGACTAGAATACTAGCCTTGAGCGACACGGGTGTGGACCCTACACCCCCAGCACTCTGCTCCCTGTGTTCTCATCAGCACCCCCCCTTTCTTGCAGCCATGGATTGCCCTCCTCACAGCCACTATGACACCTGCGCGGACACGTGCTCCCTGGGGTGCTGGGCTTTGAACGCCGCCCCGCACTGTCCAGGCGGCTGTGCGGAAGGCTGCGAATGCGACCCCGGCTACCTGTACAACGGAACGGCTTGCGTGCCCATCCAGGAGTGTGGCTGTTACCACAACGGGGCCTACTATGACGTAAGACATCTACCTTCCGGTCATTCCAGATGCCACCCACCCTCAACTCCCAGCAGCTCCACAGACTTCTGAACATGACCCCCAGCCACATCCCTTCCCTGGCCTGGTCTGGGTCCACCTTGTTTCTCCTCATCCCCCCACTTTCGCTTCCTCTGACCTACTCTCCACAGGGCTCTAGGAAAGGCCTGTCTAAATATGTCTGTGGGTTCCAGAGCTTTAAACCCTTCCCTGGCTCCCCAGGTGAAAATGACCTTGGTAGGAGCTGGTGGCTCACGTAATCCTAGCTACTCAGAAGGCTGAGATCTCAAGATCGCGGTTCAAAGTCAACCTGGGAAAGAAAGTCTAAGAATTTTTTTTCTTTTTGGTCAGTCATGGGGCTTGAACTCAGGGCCTGAACATTGCCCCTGAGCTCTTTTGCTCAAGGCTACTGTTCTACCACTTTAAGCCATGGCTCTACTTCTAGTTTTTGAGTAGTTAATTACAGATAAGGGTTTCACGAACTTTCCCGTCTTGGCTGGCTTTGAACCGCGGTCCTCAGATCTCAGTCACCTGAATAGCTAGGATTACAGGTCTGAGCCATCAGCACTGGCTCCCCTAATAAGACTTTTTATCTCTCTTGAACTACCAAAAAGAAGAAGTAGAGGTATGGCTCAAATGGGTAAAGAGCCAGTCTTGAGAAAAAAAAAGAAAAGAAAAGCACGTACACGCACACACACGCACACACACACACACACACACACACGCACAGAGGATCAGCCGTGTTCCAGCCTTCCTTGGCCTCTGCTCCTGCTCCTTCTCCATCTGGATTCAAACATACCATCTACTGTGTTCTGCTTTCTTGGTTCAGTGCTGTGATGATGTGCAACTTACAGATGAGGAAAATGGGGCGGGGGTGTTGGAGGGAGAGGTGGGTGATTTTACCCCAAGGTTGGGCAGTTTAGAAACAGCAGAGGTAGCTCAAATCCACACATATTTCTCCAGCCTTGGCTGCCATTCCTGTGGGACTCCGGCTCGGGCACCACAGCTGCCTAGGGTGTGCGTTGCCTTGAGTGGGGGAGTGAATGGATGCAAGTGAGTGAACCGGGAATGGGAGGAGCCCAAAGCTGTGCGGTGCATTCATAGCTGACAGGGGACCGCCCTGCAGGATGCTGGCCCGCCAAACCCCTCTGCATCTCTCACACAGAGCCTCTGTCCCCTGTGTCCCCACAGCCGGAGGAGACTGTCCTCATCGATGGCTGCAAGCAGCAGTGTGTGTGCCATGCTGGCAAGGACATGGAGTGCCAGGAACACAGCTGCAAGCCCGGCGAGGTGTGCGAGCCCTCAGGAGGCGTCCTGGCTTGTGTTCCTCCTAAAGGTACTGGGCTGTCAGCCCCTCGGGTGGATGACAGGACTTGAACCTTGAATGCTGGGCTGTGTCCCATCTACCATGGAGCCTAAGTTTCAGAATTTGGAGGCCTGCTGGGCCTGGTCTCAGACACAGCAAATTTCTCTTGTCTCTGGGTCAGATTGTCAGTCAGGGGTTTGAACTCTGGGCCTGGGCGCTGTCCCTGAGCCCTTCAGCTTAAGGCTCTCACCCTATTCCTTGAGCCGCAGCGCCACCTGTGGTTGTCTAGTGGTTATTTGGAGATAAGAATCTCAGGTCCTTTGGTGCCCAGGCTGGCTTTGAACCTCCATCCTCAGATCTCAGCCTCCTGAGATTACAGGTGTGAGCCACCACGCCCAGCTTCCCTGAGGGTTTTTTGTTGTTGTTTTTTCCTCAAAGTTAACAGTCTACTAGTTGAGTCATACCTCCACTTTTTGGTTGTTAATTAGAGATGAGTTTCTCAGACTTTCTTGCTTAGGCTGACTTGGAATCTTGATCAGCAGGTTGAGTAGCCACTGGCCCCTGGTTTCAAACAGCCCTTCTTCCCCCTCCTCCCACTCCCACCAGGGCCGCTCTGGGCCTGGGTGCTGTCCTTGAGGCCTTTTGTTTTCCTCAAGGCTAGTAAGCTACTGCTTATGCCACCACTCCACTTCCAGTTTTTTTGGTAGTAAATTGGCGATAAGACTGTCAGGGACTTTCCTGCCTGGCCTGACTCAGAACCATGATCCTCACATCTCTTCCTGAATGGCTGGGATTACAGGTGTGACCCACAGATGCCTGGAATCTAACAGCCATTCTTTTTCATTTTTTTTTAATGTTTGTTTGTTTTGCCAGTCCTGGGCTTGAGCTCAGGGCCCGAGCACTGTCCTTGGACTTTTCTCAAGGCTAGAGCTCTACCACTTGAGCCTCAGCACCATTTCTGGCTTTTTCTAAGTATCTGGTACCGAGTAATCGAACCCAGGTCTTCATGCATGCTAGGCAAGCACTCTACCACTAGACCAAACTCCTGGCCCCTAACAGCTATTCTTATGGTGAGCAGCCCCTCTCCTCTGTCTCCCGCTCCCCCAGATCCATGTC
Organism: Megascapheus bottae; assembly: GCF_031878675.1. Taxonomy (NCBI): domain Eukaryota; kingdom Metazoa; phylum Chordata; class Mammalia; order Rodentia; family Geomyidae; genus Megascapheus; species Megascapheus bottae. The sequence goes on from NC_143539.1 coordinate 6,754,876, forward strand.
TTGGAGTTTCCTGCAGGCCTCAAGAAACATGCAAAGACCAGAACGGCGAGGGCGTGTGTGTGCCCAACTACAGTTCCATGTGCTGGCTATGGGGTGATCCTCACTACCATTCCTTCGATGGCTGGAGCTTTGATTTCCAGGGCACCTGTGACTACATCTTGGCATCAACCATCTGCCCAGGGGTCAGCGCCGAGGGCCTGACACCCTTCACTGTCACCACCAAGAATGAGAACCGGGGCAGCCCCACTGTGTCCTACGTCAAGCAGGTCACCGTGTCCGCCCTGGGTGTCAACATCTCCATCCACAAGAATGAGATCGGGAAAGTCAGGGTACGTCTAGCAAATGGTCTTCCTCACTCCCAGAAGAGCAGATGGGGTCCGGACAGCCGTAGTTACACGCTCAAAGCTCTCCTTCACCTAGGCCTGGAACCCCAGGGCAGCAGAGGCAATTACACAGAGCCACACATCTCAGGAAACTAGGCTCAGTCGGGCCCGGGCGCTGCTCCTGAGCTCTTCTGCTCAAGGCGCGTGCTCTACCACTCTGAGCTACAGCACCACTTCTGGTTTTCCAGTGGCTCTCTGGAGAAAAGTCTCATAGACTTTCCTGCTTGGCCTAGCTTTGAGCACCAGTCCTCCCATCTCAGCCTCCTGAGTAGCTAGTGTTAGGGTCCTTTGTGTGGTTAATGAGAGATGAGCATCTCATGGACTTTCTTGCCCCTGTGGCTTTGATCTGTGATCTTTGGATCTCGATCTCCTTCTTAGTAGTTCGATGATAAGGGGCAGGCGACTTAACTGGAAGGGGCTCCGTATCCACATCCGGAGAGGGGCAGCGGAAGCTGGGCCTTCCCCTAAAGCAAGGTAGTGGAAGTGTAGCGCAGCTCAGTGTAGCCCAAGTGAAGGAGGAGGACTAACGAGAGGCCCAGGGAATCAGACTTGGGGAGAGAGTTGGGGAAGACACCACGGAAGTGAAGAGGCAGGCTAACAGCAGTGCATAGAGAAGGAGGAAGAGGGGAGATGTCCAACCAGAGAGAGGCTCCGGCATGAGAGGGCAGAGGGAAGGGAGAGAGAGATGGTGACCCAGAGAGAAATGCTGGTAGACAGACAGACAGAGATCAAAGGAGAGGAGGGATAGGAGGGGAGGAACCAAGCTGGGCACAGGTGCAAGCCTGTATTCCTAGTTACTCAAGAGGCTGAGATCTGAGGATCGTGGTTTCAGCCAGCTTAGGGGCAGGCAAATCCATGAGACTCCATTAACAACCAAATGCTGGAAGTACAAGTGTGACTCGAGGGGTAGAGCGCCAACCTTGAGTGAAAAAGCTAAGTAGTGATAGAGCACTACTCTTGAGCAAAAGAGCTCAGGGACAGTGCCCAGTCCTCGAGTTCAAGCCCCTGTACTTGTAAGACAGACAGACAGACAGACAGACTCATAGAGAATGAGAGACAGAGATCGAATAAGAGATGTCAGTCCCCAGTGCTTGAATGAGGACAGATACCCCCTTACTTACTTTTTTTTTTTTTTTGATCGGTTATGGGGCTTGAACTCTGGGCCTGGGCATTGTCCCTGAGCTCTTCAGCTCAAGGCTACCACCCTACCCCTTGAACCACAGGGCCACTTCCCCTCACTTACATTTTTTATTTTATCTCTTTTTCTTGTCAGTTGTAGGCCTTGAACTCGGGGGCTTGGCCACTGTCCCTGAGCTCTTTTGCTCAAGAGTAGTGCTCTATCACTTTGAGCCACAGCACCACGTTTGGGTTTTGAGTAGTAATTGGAGATAAGAATCTCACAGGGACTTTCCTGCCTGGACTGGCTTTGAACTGTGATCCTGAGATCTCAGCTCCCTGAGTTGCTGCGATGACAGGCGTGAGCCATTGGCACCTGGCCCATCCCTAACTTTTATACAATGTCTGCACAACTATCAATCCTGAGAAAGGCATAGGTCATTTCTGGTCCCTGGCAGGATGCGGAAGGAAGGGAAGAAGGGGAGGATGGAAGGGAGGAAGGAAAAAAGGAGCCACCTTACCTCATGGAGCCCGTTTGCCTCCCTCCCTCCTTCCCCCAGGTGAATGGTGTGCTGACGACCCTGCCTGTCTCTGTGGCTGGTGGGCAGATTTTCGTGACCCACGGGGGATTCAAAGCTATTTTGGTGACTGGCTTTGGGCTTCAAGTCACCTATGACTGGAACTGGCAGGTGGAGGTGATACTATCCAGCAGATACTATGACGCAGTGTGTGGGCTCTGTGGGGACATGGACCAAGACCCTAGCAATGATAAGACCTTCCCCAACGGCACGCTGGCTCCATCCATACCCACTTGGGGCGGCAGCTGGCAAGTTCCAGGCTGGGATCCATTCTGCTGGCATGAATGCCATGGATCCTGCCCCACATGTCCCGAGGACCGGCGGGAGGAATATGAAGGCCCTGCCTTCTGTGGGCCCCTGGACCCCATGAGCACAAGAAGTCCCTTCGCCTCCTGCCACTCCCATGTGCCACCTCAAGACTACTTTAAGGGCTGTGTCCTAGACATCTGCCTGGGTGGAGGGTCCCACGATATACTCTGCCAAGCCCTAGCTGCCTATGCCGCCGCCTGCCAGGCTGCAGGCATCACCATCAAGGACTGGAGGACGCAGGCTGGCTGTGGTAAGTTGCAGGGCAGAGGAGCCAGGGGCTGAGGTTGCAATCTCCTTTCTGGGTTTGACTTTAGTCCCTTGGAAGGGGGAGGGGTAGCTTTCTGTTGTTTTTCTGTTTGTTTGTGTCAGTACTGGGGTGGAAACTCAGGGCCTCTCATTCTCACTTAAGACTGGTACTATACCGCTTGAGCCATACTTCCACTCCCAGAGTTTTGCTGGTTCATTGGACCTGAGTAGTTCGATTTCTCTCTCTGGGTAGCTTTGAGTTACAGTCCTCAGATCTCAGCCTCCTCAGTCACTAGGATTACAAAGTGTGAGTCACCAGGGTCGGGCATCTTTCTGCTGCTTTTTTGATGTTGTTGTCGGACGTGGGGCTTGAACTCAGGGCATAGGTGCTGTCCCTGAGCTTCTTTTGCTCAAGTCTAACACTGTTCTCTTGGAGCCATAATGTCACTTCCGGTTTTCTGGTAGTTTATTGGAGATAAGGATATCATGGACTTTTCTTGCCAGGGCTGGCTTTGAACTGTGATCCTTAGCTCTCAGCCATCTGAGTAGCCAGGATGTACAGGCAGGTGTCACCAGTGCCAGGCTTTTCTGCTGCAATATGTCTATGTGTCTTGATGTTTCCCTGTTCTTTTGATTATCTGTCTTTCTGGGTTTCATTGATGTTTGTTTTGTTTTGTTTTGTTTTTTGCCAGTCCTGGGCTTGAGCTCAGGGCCTGAGCACTGTCCTTGGACTTTCTCAAGGCTAGAGCTCTACCACTTGAGCCTCAGTACCACTTCTGGCTTTTTGCTATGTATGTGGTACCAAGGAATCGAACCCGGGTCTTCGTGCATGCTAGGCAAGCACTTTAACCACTAGGCCAAACTCCCGGCCTTCACTGATGTTTTTTGTCTGTCCTATGTGGCTATCTGGGTTTCTTTCTCTCGGCGTCTTCTGCTCCCCGTCTCTCTCCCTCTCTCTTTTCTGTCTTTCTCTCTGTCTCTTGCCATCCTATCCCCAGACTCCATCTCACACCCCTCCCTTTCTTTCCCTCCCATCCCTTCATCTGTCCACAGAGATCACCTGCCCAGACAACAGCCACTATGAACTCTGCAGCCCGCCCTGTCCGTCCAGCTGCCCACCCCCGACCCGGTTGATGTCACCAACTGTGTGTGAGGGTCCCTGTACGGAGGGCTGCCAGTGCGACGAGGGCTTCGTACTGAGTGCTGACCGCTGCGTCCCCCTGGAGGGCGGCTGCGGCTGCTGGGACAATAGCACCTACTACGAAGCAGGCACTGAGTTTTGGGCAGATGCCACCTGTTCCCAGCGCTGCCACTGTGAATCAGGGAATGGCTCCCTGGTCTGCACCTCTGCCAGCTGCAGACCGGGTGAGAAGTGTGACCTGCTGCCCTCTGGCCAGTATGGCTGCCAACCCACAAGCACCGTTGAATGCCAGGCCTGGGGTGACCCCCATTACGTTACCCTGGATGGGTACCGATTTGATTTCCAGGGCTCCTGTGAGTATCTGCTGAGCGCACCCTGCGACGAAGCCCCCAAAGGGACCGAGGACTTCAATGTCACCGTCCTCAATGAGCACCGGGGAAGCCAGGCCGTCAGCTACACCCGCAGTGTTACTCTGAACGTCTACGGACACAGTCTGACTCTCAGTGCAGAGTGGCCCCACAAGCTGCAGGTGAGGGAGCCCTCCCCCCCTCCCCCGCCAAGTAAGGATGGGGCAGTTTCCCCTTTCACAGTTTTGTTTTGTTTTTGCCAGCCCTGGGAATTGAACTCAGGATCTGGGCACTGTCCCAGAGCTTCTTAAGGCTAGCACTCTACCACTTGAGCCACAGTGCAACTTCTGGCTTTTTCTATATATGTGGTACTGAGGAATGGAACCCAGGGCTTCATGCATCTGAGGCAATCACTACCATTAAGGCACATTCCCAGCCCCTGGTTTGTGTGCGTGTGGGTATGCACGTGCTTGCATGCGCCTATCTTGGGGCTTAAACTCAGGGCCTGGGCTCCATCCTTGCCCTTCCTTTTGTTCAAGGCCATGACACTCCACCATTTGAGCTATAGCTCCACTTCTGTTTTTGTTTTGCTTTTTCTAGTTTAGTGGAAATGAGTCCTTTAGAGTTTCCTGCCCAGCCTTGCTTTTTTTTTTTTTTTTTTTTTTTTTTTTTTTTTTTGCCAGTCCTGGGCTTGAGCTCAGGGCCTGAGCACTGTCCTTGGACTTTCTCAAGGCTAGAGCTCTACCACTTGAGCCTCAGCACCACTTCCGGCTTTTTTTCTATGTATGTGGTACTGAGGAATCGAACCTGGGTCTTCGTGCATGCTAGGCAAGCACTCCAGCACTAGGCCAAACTCCCCGTCCGCCCAGCCTTGCTTTGAATCAGCATCCTCAGATCTCAGTCTTCTGAGTAGCTAGGATTACCAGCATGAGCACGGGTGCCTGGCATCCTGGGAGGTTCAAACTATAGGCCTAGTTATAGGCCTTAGAGCAGCAGTGATGTATGCTTGTCTTAGTCTTGAGTCCTCTGAAAATGGTCTTCATAGCATGGGATGAATGCCACTATGTCTAAGGGTGCATTATTATTATTATTATTATTATTATTATTATTACTATTATTTTGCCAGTCCTGGGGACTGAACTCAGGGCCTGAGCACTGTCTTTGGGCTATCCTCAAGTCTAGTGCTCTACCACTTGAGCCACAGCACCACTTCCGACTTCTCTATGTATGTGGTATAGAGGAATTGAACTTGGGTCTTTGTGCATGCTAAGCAAGCACTCTACCACTAGGCCAAACTCCCAGTCCTGGGTGCTTTATTATTATATATATATATATATATATATATATTTTATTAGTTTTTGTGCTGGTGTGGTGGGGACTTAACCCTAGGACCTGCCCACTGTCCCTGAGCTTTTTTGCTCAAGGTTAGTGCAGTACCATTTGGTGAAACACCACTTGAGCCTCAGCTCCACTTCTGGCACTTTTGTTTTGTTTGTTTTCCTGGACTTTCCTGCTAAAGGTTGGCTTCGAACTGTGATCCTCCTGATGTCAGGCTTGAGCAACCAGGACCCAGCAACTTTTTTTTTTTTCTTTTGGTCATTTGTGGGGCTTGAACTCAGGTCCTAGGTGCTGGCCCTGAGCTCTTTTTGCTCAAGGCGAGCCACATGGAGCCACAGCGCCTCTTCCAAAGTTTTTATATGAATATAATAACAGGAGGACACCTCTGGGAAGGGGGTGGGGGTCCCACAGCTCCTGAGTGGTGCAGACAAGATTGGATCTCATGATGCCACCCCCCACTTCCCCGGCAGGTGGACGGCGAGCGGGTGGATCTGCCCTTCCAGCTGGACTCCCGCCTGCACGCCTACCGGAGCGGCGGGGACGTGGTGGTCACCACCGCCTTTGGGCTCTCGCTGTCTTTTGACGGCGACAGCTTCGTGCGCCTGCGCGTGCCGGCGGCGTACGCGGGCGCCCTCTGCGGTCTGTGCGGGAATTACAATGAGGACCCAGCAGACGACTTGACAGCAGGGGGCGGGAAGCCGGGCGACTGGCAAGTGGGGGGCCAGCCAGGCTGCGAAGAATGCGTATCGGGATCATGTCCCTCAACCTGCACACCTGAACAACTGGACCCCTTCCGTGGTCCCGACGCCTGCGGTATCATCTCCAACCCCGAAGGCCCACTAGCACCGTGCCACAGCCTCCTACCACCTGAACAGTATTTCCAGGCTTGCTTGCTGGATGCCTGCCAGGCTCAGGGCCATCCCGGAGGCCTCTGTCCTGCTGTGGCAGCTTACGTGGCAGCCTGTCAGGCTGCTGGGGCCCAGATTGGCGAGTGGAGGCGGCCAGACTTCTGTCGTGAGTACTGATCTGTGTATTTGTTATTTTGGGGGTGGAACTCATCCTTCCCCATCCCATGAGTGTGAGGCAAGACTTCCTGCCCCCTCATGGAGCTGAGTCCCATTCTTCTTGCCTTGAACAACTACCACTGGACAGACCTGATCAGAAAACCTGGGCCTAGTCCCCTCCTCTTCCCCTCTCTCTGGGAATTCATGCTTCATCTCTCAGTGACACAGATTTGGTGGCTGATCCAGTCAAAGTCACACAGCAAGGAAGAACCAGGGGTTTCGTCTGCTCAGACATCCTTTGACTACCTCGCGCACTCTGGGCTACAGTTAATCACCCACAATTGGCTATGTACCAGTGTTGGTGGAATACATTGTACATTTAATGACATCTACCAAGGGGTTGGGAATGTGGATTGTAGCTCAAGTGGTGGAGTGCTAGCCTTGAGCAAAAGAAGCTCAGAGACGGTGCCCAGGCCCTAAGTTAAAGCCCCAGGACTAGAAAAACCAAAATAACAGCAACAAAAAACCATCAGCTGGTTAGATATAATCAGCTAGATCCAGGACTAGATCCAGGAAAGATCTACACACATTTTCCTGGGAAATTCCCTTCAGGGAGATCTACAAGGTTAGGTACATAAATGTCAATCTCCACCTGAAAAAGACTTTATCAGAGGGACTGAGGATGTGGCTTAGTGGTAGAATGCTTGCCTAGCATGTGTAAAGCCCTGGGTTTGATTCCTCAGTACCACATACATAGAAAAGCATTGTGGCTCATGTGGTAGAGTGCTAGCCTTAAGCAAAAGAAGCTCAGGGATAATACCCAGGCCCTGAGTTCAAGCCCCAGGCCTGGCAAAAAAAAATACTTTATCAGAGTCTGACAGGTTGGTAGGTCATGACAGACACCATAGCCAAGTACATTCAGGCTGAGTAGTTCCTTGGTCACAGTCAGACCCGCTGAGACAGCCATGTTGATTCCAATCCTGCCTATTCAACTCAAAAGTCACATTCATTTAACTTCATTCCTTCCTTTTTTGTGTGTGTGTGTGTGTTTGTGTGTGAGTGTGTGCCTGTTCTAGGGCTTGAATATAGGGCCTGGGTGTTGTCCGTTAGGGGTTTTTTTTGTTGTTGTTGTTGTTGTTGTTTGTTTGTTTTTTTTCCAGTCCTGCGCCTTGAACTGGGCCTGAGCACTGTCCTTGGACTTTCTCAAGGCTAGAGTTCTACCACTTGAGCCACAGCACCACTTCTGACTATTTTCTATGTATGTGGTACCGAGGAATCAAACCTGGCTCTTTGTGCATGCTAGACAAGCACTCTACCACTAGGCTAAACTCCCAGCCCCGTCCCTTAGGTTTTTTTTCACTCAAGGTTAACACTCTACTGCTTGAGCCACACCTCCACTTCCAGCTTTTTGTTAGTTCATTGGAGGTACAGTCTCATAGATTTGTCTGAGTGGGCTGGCTTTGAGTCATGATCCTTAGATCTCAGCCTCCTGAGTAGCTAGAATTATAGGCGTGAGCCACCAGCACCTGCTGTCTGTGAGATTCTTATCTCCATTCAACTATTCACAAAGCTGGAAGTGGAGCTGTGGTTCAAGTGGTAGGGCACTAGCCGTGAGTAAAACAACGTCTGGGACAGTGCCCAGGCCTTGAGTTCAAGCCCGGGGACCCACAAGAGCATGCATGCACACCTACAAAAGTACTTGGTCAAGCTAACACAGTTCGGGGAGATCTGGTCATGCCTCCCCACCCCCTTACTGCATCCCCCCATCATCAGATGCTCTGGAGCACCCCTCCACTCTTGGTCCACACAGGGCCTCCCATTAGGGACCTCCCCTTGTCTCATCGGGTCACCTGCTTCATACTTGCCATGTCTCCACAGCCTACCACTGCCCTGCCAACAGCCATTACGAGCTCTGCGGTAACTCCTGCCCTGTGAGCTGCCCCAGCCTCTCGGCGCCTGAGGGCTGCGAGCCCAGCTGTCGCGAAGGCTGTGCCTGTGATGCCGGCTTTGTGCTCAGCGGTGATGCCTGTGTGCCAGTGGGTCAGTGTGGCTGCCTCCATGATGGCCGCTACTACCCGCTTGGCTCAGCCTTCTACCCGGGCCCTGAGTGCGAGCGGCGCTGTGAATGTGGACCAGGGGGTGAGATCAGCTGCCAGCAGGGGTCGGCCTGTGGTCCTTACGAAGAGTGCCGGGTAGAGGAGGGCGTCCAGGCCTGCCACCCCACGGGCTGTGGCCGCTGCCTGGCCAATGGAGGTATCCATTACGTGACCCTTGACGGGCGCGTCTACGACCTGCACGGTTCTTGCTCCTATGTCTTGGCCCAAGTCTGTCTACCCAAACCCGGAGAGGAGAACTTTGCCATCGTGCTGGAGAAAGACGTGGATGGCAACCCCCAGCGCGTGGTGGTGACTGTGAATGACCAGGTGGTGACTCTGGCTAAAGGACCGCAGGTGAACCAACTTTGATGCTGTTTGGGGGTGGGGAGGGGCAGGGAGCACAAACCCATCCAGGCCCCAGCCTGCAGGGGTAACAGTGCCCAATCTGGGGTTCCTAAAGGAGACACAGGCATCCCTGGGGGATGCGGAGGTGGCCTCATCCTAGTATCTGTTGGGGGACATATTTCCACTTTATTTGGCTTGAATTCAGGATCTAGGCACTGTCCCCAAGCCTCTTTGTCCTCAAGGCAAGTGCTCTACCACAGTGCCACTTCCAGTTTTCTGGCAGGTCATTGGAGATAAGTGTCTCATAAGACTTTTCTGCTCAAGTTGGCTTTGAACTGTGATCTTCAGATCTCAGTCTCCTGGGTATCTGGTATTCAGCAAGAGTACATTTCTTTTTGGCCAATGTTATCCCTTCCCTGGCTCTCACCCAGTTTTTTGTTCCTGTCCCCTCCCACAAATTGGAGAGTTCATTTATTTTTATTTTGTTTTATTTTGTTTTTTGTTGGTCATGGGGCTTGAACTCTGGGCCTGGGTACTGTCCCTGAGCACTTCAGCTCAAGGCTACACCCCGGGAGCTACAGGGGCACTTCCAGTTTTCTAGTGGTTAATTGGGGATAAGACTCTCATGGACTTTAGTGTCAGGCTGGCTTTGAACAAAGAACCTCAGATCTCAGCCTCCTGAGTAGCTAGGATTACAGGCTTGAGCCACCGCGTCCAGCTAGAGTTCTTCCCCCTCCCCGCCCCCACATCTTGTCTAGGGAGTAGCACTGTTGCATTTGTTGACCCTTTGTCCCTCCTACTTGGGGCTTTTTTTTTTTTTTTTTTGCCAGTCCTGGGCTTGAGCTCAGGGCCTGAGCACTGTCCTTGGACTTTCTCAAGGCTAGAGCTCTACCACTTGAGCCTCAGCACCACTTCTAGCTTTTTTCTACGTCTGTGGTACCAAGGAATCGAACCCGGGTCTTCGTGTGTGCTAGGCAAGCACTCTACCACTAGGCCAAACTCCTGGGCTCCGACTTGGGGATTATTATTTTTTTTTTTTTGCCAGTCCTGGGCTTGAGTTCAGGGCCTGAGCACTGTCCTTGGACTTTCTCAAGGCTAGAGCTCTACCACTTGAGCCTCAGCACCACTTCCGGCTTTTTTCTATGTATGTGGTACCAAGGAATCGAACCCGGGTCTTCATGCATGCTAGGCAAGCACTCTAACCACTACGCCAAACTCCCGGCCCCTTGGGGATTATTTTAACATGACCCCCAACCTATGTTAGCACTCGGGGTACAACTCTGGCTTGAAATTCTTCCCTGGGGATGGAGGATGGATCAAGTTTCACGTGGGGCAGCCTCACCTGACAGCTCTGTGATTCCCAACTCACTCAGGTCACCATAGACGGCCAGCTGGTGAGCCTGCCTGTGGTCGCGGGGAGCGTGCGAGTGACCGCAGAAGGCCGCAACATGATTCTCCAGACCACCAAGGGGCTGCGCCTTCTGTTCGATGGAGACGCCCACGTCCTCATGTCCATCCCCAGCCCCTTCCACGAACGTGTTTGTGGCCTCTGCGGGAACTTCAACAATGACTGGAACGATGATTTCATGCTCCCCAATGGCACAACAACCTCCAGCGTGGAGGCTTTTGCAGAATCATGGCGCGTGCCCAGCTCTGCCGAAGGCTGCAGCGAGGGCTGTGGGGCCCAGGGCTGCCCCGTATGCTTGGCAGAGGAGACGGCAAAGTATGAGGACAACAAAGCCTGTGGACAGCTCCAAGACCCCAAAGGCCCCTTCTCAGACTGCCACGGGGTAGTAAACCCCACAGAATACTTCCGCCAGTGTGTCTATGACCAGTGTGCCCACAAGGGCGATGAGGCCCTCCTCTGCAGCAGCCTGGCAGCCTACACCGCTGCCTGCCAGGCAGCTGGTGCCACTGTGAAACCCTGGAGGAAAGACGACTTCTGCCGTGAGTGTCCTTGGGCCCCTCAGAAGCCACCTTTCTGCCACTTGGGGACTGTCCCTTCTTCCAGTAGTCCACTGTCCCCAAGACTCAGCCCTGACTTCTTTCTTTAAGGGTCAACTCAGTTCTTTCTATGGTAACTTGAGAAAAGTTGGGGTCCCTTAGAACCCACACAAAAGCCTGTCTGTGTCCCCCACTTTTTTGTCCAGGGAGGAAAGTTCAGAGCGATTCAACTTCCAAACATAACACAGTACACACACACACACACACACACACACACACACACACACACACACACACACCCCTCTTCTTGCCAGTACTGGGACTTGAATTCAGGGTCTGGGCTCTGTCCCTGAGCTTTTGTGCTCAGGCTAGTGCCCTACCACTTGAGCACAACTTCAATTCCTGGCTTTCTTTTGTTGTTTTTGTAAAGGTAGTATACAAAGAGATTACAGTTGTATAAGGAAATGAACAGTGTTACCACCTCCATTGTTCTCTGCCACCTTCCCTCCTCCCAAGAATACATTGATTTTTTTTTGGACAATGTTACCCCTTAACTTCTGACTTTTCTTTTCTTTCTTTTTTCTTTCTGTCAGTCCTAGGGCTTGAACTCAGGGCCTGGGCATTGTCTCTGAGCCTCTTTGTTCTCAAGGCTAGCACTCTACCACTTGTGCCACAGCACCACTTGTGGCTTTTTCTGTAATTAAGCGTTTCTTGGATTTCCTTCCCAGGCTGGCATTGAACCTTAGCCTCTTGGGTATCTAGGATTGTAGGCATGAGCCACCAGTGCCTGGAAACTTCTGGCTTTTTTTAGTGATTCTCATGGAGTTTCCTGGCTGGGCTGGCTTTGCACCACAATCCTCAGATCTCAGCCTCCTGAGTAGTTAGGATTGCAGCGTGAACCACCAGCACCCATGGATTCAGTGCCCTTGCAGAGGTGTGCACTCATCCTATCTCTTTCCTCGGCAGCTCTCCAGTGCCCAGCCAACAGCCACTACTCTGTGTGCACCCACTCCTGCCAGGGCTCCTGTGCATCCCTCTCCGGCCTCACTGGCTGTACCACTCACTGCTTTGAGGGTTGTGAGTGTGATGACCGCTTCCTGTTCTCCCAGGGCGTCTGCATCCCCATTCAAGACTGTGGCTGTGCCTATAATGGCCACTATCTGCCGGTGAGCTGGGGCTGGAGGTGGGTGGGGTGATGGGAGAGCTTAAAGGGGACTCATGCCTGGGCTTCGGTTTCTATTTAAGGATGGGGTAGGAGAGCTACTTCTATGTCCCAGCTGGGTGACTCAAGGTGGGTCACTCCCCCCCCCCCCCGGCCCGCTCCCACTGTATTAGATTCTCAACTAATCATCCTAGACTTGGTACCTGAGAACAAGGGACATGCATTGCACCCTCCCAAGTTCTAAAGGTCCCCAGGGATAGAATCACAGGTGAGCTTGGTGCTCTACTTGAGTCACTACTCCACTTGCAAATTTTGGTTGGTTCATTGGAGATAAGAGTCTCTCAGATTTGTCTACCGGGGCTGGCTTAGAACCATGATCCTCCGACCTCAGCCTTCTGATTGGATAGGATTACCGGCATGAGCCACAGCACCTAGCCTCTCCATTTTTTTCTCTTCTTCCTCTTCTTCTTCCTCCCCCTCCCCCTCCCCTCTTCCTCCTCCTCTTCCTCCTCCTCTTCCTCCTCCTCCTCCTCCTTCTTCTTCTGGTGATGTACAAAGGGGTTACAGTTGTGTCATCCAGGGAAAGAGTGCATTTCTTTTTTGGAAAATGTCACCCCTTCCCTCGTTCTCTCCTAGTTTTTTCCTCCCATCGCCACCCACCCACAAGTTGTATAGTACATACTCCGTTTCTTTTCTTTTCTTTTTTTTTTTTCCAGTCCTGAGCTTGGTCTCAGGGCCTGAGCACTGTCCTTGGAATTTCTTTTTCCCTCAAGGCTAGAGCTCTAACCACTTGAGCCACAGCACCACTTCTGGCTTTTTTTTTTTTCTATGTATGTGGTATGGAGGAATCGAACCTGGGTCTTCATGCATGCTAGGCAAGCACTCTACCACTAGGCCAAACTCCCAGTCTCAGACCATTTCTTTTTCTGTTTTCTCTTGTCTGTCACGGGGCTTGACCTCAGGGCCCGGGCGCTGTCCCTCAGCTCTTTCACTCAAGGCTGGTGCTCCACCATTTTGAGCCACAGTGCTGATTCTTATGTTCTGGTAGATCATTGGAGATGAATCTCTATAGACTCTCCTACCCAGGTTGACTTCAATCCACGATCCTCAGAACTCAGCCTCCTGAGTAGCTAGGATGACAGGTGAGTCACAGGCACCTGGTTAGCATAGTTCACTTCCTAGTAAGAGTGTGCTCTCAGCTCCTGCCTGTGTGAGTACACAGAACTGGAAGCCTCACAGCCATCACAAAGTGGCCCCCACCTTGTTTTCTCTTTCTCTCTCTCTCTTTCTCTCTGTCCCTCCCTCTCTCTCCCTCCCTCTCCCCCCCCCTCTCTTTCTTGCCAATCCTGGGACCTGAACTCAGGGCTTGGGCACTGTCCCTGAACATTTTGCTCAAGGCTAATGCTCTACCCCTTGAACCACAGTGCCACTTCTGACTTTTTCTGCTTATGGGGTGCTGAGGAATTGAACCCCTGCCTGCGAGCAGGTACTCTACCTGCTCCCTCACCTGGTTCTTTCTGTGCACAGATAAACTCCTCGGTGCTGACTGAAGACTGCAGCCAGCGTTGTTCCTGCTCCTCCAGTGCAGCCCTAACGTGTCAGCAGAATGGCTGCCCCTCAGGCTATATCTGTGAGATTCAGGAGGGTGTCCAAGATTGCCGGCCAGCCCACGGTCTCTGCTCCGTCTCCCTGGGTACCAACCTTACCACCTTCGATGGAGCCCTCGGTGCCATCAACTCTTCTGGCTTTTATGAGCTCTCTTCCCTCTGCCCCGGAGTACAGAACATTCCCTGGTACCGTGTCGTTGCTGATGTGCAGTCTTGCCAGGACAACGTGCAGACTGTGGGTGAAGTTCACATCTTTTTCCAGGACGGGCTGGTCACAGTGACTCCACACAAGGGCGTGTGGGTAAGCATAATCATGGAGGGGGTGGGTGCAAATGTCTTCCCTGGGCTTTTGCTTTGGTCATTGTGTCTTACGTCCCTGGTGGCCTGGTTGACTTTTTTTACTTTTTGTTGTACATAGGGCTTGAACTCAGGGCCTGAGCACTGTCCTTGAGCTCTTTTGCTCAAGGCTAGAGTTCTACCACTTTGAGCCATAGCACCATTTTTTTTTTCATTTTCTGGTGATTCATTGGAGATGAGTCTCATAGCCTTTCCTGTCTGAGCTGGCTTTGAACCTCGATCCTCAGATCTCAGCCTCCAGAGCTGGTAATAGTTCCAGATGTGCTTCCACCTTTTTTTTTTTTTGTGGGTCATGGGGCTTGAACTCTGGGTCTGGGCACTGTCCCTGAGCTCTTCAGCTCAAGGTTACCACCCTAGCCCTGAGCCACAGCCCTGCTCCCCCTTTTCTAGTGATTAATTAGAGGTAAGAGTCTCATGGATTTTTTTAGTGCCTGGGCTGCCTTTGAACTGAAACCCTCAGATCTCAGCCTCCTGAGTAGCTAGGATGACAGGCATGAGCCACCGCACGCTGCTGCTATACTTCCATCTTTTAGACTTTTTGTCCACTCAGTCAGCTTCATTCTCAGAAAGGTTTTTTTCATAGGCAGAGATAACCCCCCTCTTTGGCCCAGACATAACTTTCCACTAGTCTTACTACCTCAGTAGCAAGTGGTCTAACAAAGAAATGGCATTCCATGTCACTGGGGCCAGCTTGGATCACATGACCACTGGTAGAACCAGTGATTGTGGTTTTAATGATGTGGTCAGTCAGGCTGGAGTCACATGACCCATCAGGGGCTTACCCAGGATCTTTCCTAAATGCAGGGGTTCATGTACGTGAGTAGGGAACCTTTCTCCTACCAAGGGCTATTTGGAAAATATTTACATTGCCAGTCCTGGGGCTTGAAATCAGGGCCTGAGCACTGTCCTTGGGTTTTCTCAAGGCTAGAGCTCTACCACTTGCGCCACAGCACAGCTTCTGGCTTTTTCTATGTATGTGGTACCGGGTGCTAGGCAAGCACTCTACTACTAGGCCAACTCTTGGCCCCTGGATATTATAATTTGCAAGCCATACAGGGTCATCAATACAGGCAGATGGGCCCCAGAAGCTGACAAAAATACAAAGCTGGATACTGGTAGCTCACTCCTGTACTCCTGGCCACTCAGGAAGCCAAGATCTGAGGATCATGGTTTGAAGGCAGTCTGAGCAGGAAAGTATATGAGACTTCATCAACCACCAAAAAGCCCCAAGTGGAGCTATGGCTCAAGTGGTAGAGCTGCAACCTTGAGCAAAGAAGCTGTGAGACAGTGCGCAGGCCCCAAGTTCAATTAAGTGTAAGCTTGCATCTCCGGTTGTCTTTCCACCTTGTCCATTTCTCCAGATAGCCATCTCTTTCAGCACCTCTCTTTTGGCTTTCGCTCCTTGAGCTTGGTGCTTGGGCATTCCGTCCTGGCCACACCCCAGTCCTTCTGTGGCTCCATCCTCACATCCTTCTCTATCGTCAGGTGAATGGTCGCCGGGTGAATCTCCCCGCTGAGGTATTAACATCTGTGTCGGTGAAGCAATCACCTGATGGCTCCATACTGGTCCACCAGAAGGAAGGGGTCCAGGTGTGGCTTGGAACCGATGGGCAGCTGGCTGTGATGGCCGGCAACGCCCATGCTGGCCTGCTGTGTGGGGCTTGTGGAAACTTTGATGGGGACCAGAGAAATGACTTGCACAACTCCCAGGGGGAGACAGTGGTGGAGAAATGGAGAGCACCAGACTTCTCCCCGTGGTAAGGGATGTGGAGCGGACGCCAGGCTTCCTGAGCCTTCCTGGGGGAGGGGGAAACACTTTGTAAGATAACGTGCTAACTATCTGTCTCTTGCAGTGACAACTGAGGAGTCATTCACAGACAATGAAGACTTCAAGACCTGGCCTCCCTGGAGGTCACAGTGGTTGAAGATTGTCCTTGTATGGCCCCCTCTTTCCCTCCCCTTGCTCCCCCCCCAAACTACTGAGACCAAATGTGAGAATATTGAGTCAAACTGCATGCCAGGGTGTCTGTCTCATTTTGTACCATCTTTGATTTCTTCCTTACACAACAGGGGAATTTGGATGTGTAGTTATTTACTGGGGGTGAGAGGATAGATGGATGCATGTGTGCATGCATAAGATGCATGGGTAGGGGCTGGGAGCTTGGCCTAGTGGTAGCGTGCTTGCCTAGCAGGCATGAAAACACAGGTTCAATTCCCCTGTACTACATACTAGTAAAAGCTGGAAGTGGTGCTATGGCTCAAGTGGTAAAGCTCTAGCCTTGAGAAAGCCCGAGGACAGTGCTCAGGCCCCGAGTTCAAGCTCCAGAACTGGAAAAAAAAAAGATGGATGGGTAGCTGGGTGCCAGTGGTTCATGCCTTTAATCCTAGCTACTCAGACTGATGAAATCTGAGAATCATGGCGTGAAGCCCAAGAAGGAAAGTTCATAAGGCTCTTTTTTTTCCCAATGAACTTCCAAAAAGCTGGAAGGGAGCTATAGCTCAATTTGGTAGAGTGCTGGCCTTAAGCAAAAAGTCTCAGGACAACAGTCCCAGAACTAAAAAGCATGCATACACACACATATACACCCATATCCATGATGCACAAGTAGATCAAGAAACAAGCGATGGGGTCTATAGAGAATAGATTAAGAATTGGAACAGATTGCCAGTGCGGTGGCTCTCCTAGCTACTCAGGAGGCTGAGATCTGAGGATCAAGGTTCAAAGCCAGCCTGAGCACTAAAGAACAGTAGACTCTTATCTCCAATTAATCACTAGAAAATGGGAAGTGGGGCTGTGGCTCAGGGGTAGGGCGATAGCCTTGAGTTGAAGAGCTCAGGGACAGCGCCCAGGCCGAGTTCAAGCCCCATGCCCCCCACACACATACAAAAAAAAATTGCTGGAGGTGGTGGCCCACACCTGTAATCCCAGCTATCAGGAAGATGAGATTTTTAGGATTGCAGTTCAAAGCCATCCTGGGAAGAAAAGTCTGTGGTGAGACTCTTAGGTCCAATGAACCACTCAAAAAAACAGAAGTGGGCAGGGTGCGGTGGCTCATGCCTGTAATCCTAACTACTCAGGAGGCTGAGATCTGAAGATCTAGGCTCAAAGCCAGACCTGGGCACAAAAAGACCTGAGACCCATGTCTCCAATTAACCTCTAGAAAATAGGAAGTGGGGCTTGGCTCAGGGTAGGATAGTAGCCTAGAGTGGTCGAGCTCTGGGACAACACCCAGGCTCAGGGGTAGGGCAGTAGCCTAGAGGTAAAGAGCCCAGGGACAGTGCCCACAAGTTGAAGCACCATGACCCTCAAAAAACAAAATAAAACAAACAACAACAAAAAACCCAAAACAACAACAACAAAAAACCCCAGAAGTGGCTGGCACAGTGTCTCACACCTGTCGTCCTAGCTACTCAGGAGGCTGACATCTGAGGATCAAGGTTCAAAGCCAGCCTTGGCACTAAAGGACCTTGAGACTCTTATCTCCAATTAACCTCTAGAAAATGGGAAATGGGGCTTGGCTCAAAGGTAGGGCAGTAGCCTTGAGCTGAAGAGCTCAGAGACAACGCTCAGGCCAAGTTGAAGCCCCATGACTCACCCAAAAAACAAAAAAAAAACCCAACAACAACAATAACAAAAAAGAAGTGACTGAGCGCTGGTGGCTCATACCTGTAATCCTAGCCACTCAGGAGGCTAAGATCTGAGGGTAGTGGTTCAAAGCCAGCCCAGGAACAAACATCTGTGAGACTCTCCAATTAACCACCAGAAAATGGGAAGTGGTGCTGTGACTCAAAGTGGTAGAGCACTAGCTTTGAGCTGAAGAGCTCAGGGTGGGTGCCCAGGCCCAGAGTTTAAGCCCCGTGACCAACAAAACAACAACAACAAACCAGAAATAGAGCAGTGGTTCAAAGTGGTAAGAGCAAAAGAGCTCATGGACAGCACCGAGGCTGTGAGTTCAAGCCCCACAACTCATCTATTGGGAAATAGATGAAGAAGAATCATTGGAGGGAGGGAGGAAGTGGAGGATGAAGACACAGATCAATAGATTCTGTATTCTGGATTTATCTATAGCCCTAGCTGATTAACTTCTGCCTGTCTCAATTTCCTGATTTTTAAAGTGAAAGGATAAAGCTGGGCAGCAGTGGCTCAGGCCTGTAAACCTAGCTACTCAAAGGAGGCTGAGATCTGAAGATCACAGTTCAAAGCCAGCCCCAGCAGGAAAGTCCCTATGGCTCTTATCCAATTAACTAGTAACCCAAAAACAAAAACAGAAGAGGCACTGTGGTTCAAATGGTAAAGAATTAGCCTAGATGGAAAAACCAGGAGGACAGTGCCCAGGCCCTGAGCTCAAACCCAGTTCTGGAACAAAAGAAAGGCAGGAGGGGAGGAAGGGAGGAAGGAAGAAGAGAGAAAAAGGGAAGAGAAAGAAAGAAGGAAAAAGAAAGAGGGGCCGGGAGTTTGGCCTAGTGGTAGAGTGCTTGCCTAGCATGCACGAAGGCCGGGGTTCAATTCCTCGGTACCGCATACATAGAAAAAAGAGCCGGGAGTGGTGCTGAGGCTCAAGTGGTAGAGCTCTAGCCTTGAGAAAGTCCAAGGACAGTGCTCAGGCCCTGAGCTCAAGCCCAGGACTGGCAACAAAAAAGAAAGAAAGAAAGGAAAAAAAATAAAGTTAAATTAAAAACCCCCGCTGAGCACAGGACCCCGTTTGGGATCAGAGTCACCGTGCCAAGGGCGAGGGGCGGGGCAGCGCGGAAACCGGAAGCAGCTCCCGCCGCGCACGCGCGCTGAGTTCCGGGTGCGGGGAGGCCGGGGGTGGGCGTACGTGTCTGCGTCACGCGCCGAGCGGCTCCGCGCGCCTGCGCTCCTTTCCACGTGCGCAAGCTTGCTGGGGGCTCGTGCAAACAGGGACGCCACCAACTCCTCGGAGCCCAACAGCTCGGCGCCCACCACCCACCATGAAGCCAGGTGCGGGGCTGGGGGCCGGGGCGCAGGGAGGCGGGCGGGAGTCGGAGGGGCGCGGCCTGAGCCTGGCGGGGGTCGGAGGTTCTGAGCCCCGGAGCCGTCTCCACCGGGGCAGGGGCGGGCGGGGGGGGGGGGTTTTTCCTGGTCCCTGACCTCTGACCCCAGGCCTGGCCGGGGAGGTGGGGACCGCGGGGTCCCGAGGTCACGGTCGCCGGGTAGAGGGCCTCGGGCCTGTGGCCGTGGCGGGGACCTGGGACTGGAGGGTCATTGATAGAGGGTGGTTGCTTGGAAATCAGGGTTTGGATCCCACACGTCTTCCAGTGTCTCCAGTGAATGGATGTAGGGGTTCCAGCTGGAGACCCTGATACTGGGACCGAGAGCTGACACTAAGGGGTCCCCAGACTTCCCTCCCTCACCACCACCCTCCCTTCCCTCTCCATTCCTCTGCGCTGAACACCCTCCCCCCATAGCCTGTGCCTCTGCCTCACTTTACCCCCCTGACACTGGGGCTACAAACCAGCCCTTCCGCTTGTTTTGATTTTTGCCTTCGTACCTGGGCTTTCTCCTTTTACCCAGCTTTATTTTATGGCTCGCATTCTACCGCTTGAGCCACACCTCCAGGCCAACGTTCCGCTGGTTCCGCTGGTTCGAGATGGAATCTGTACTGCAGACTTGGTTGCTAGGGCTAGCTTTGAATTAGAGTGCTCCAGGTCTCAGCCTCCAGAGCAGAAGGGATTACAGGCCTACCTAATCGTGCATAGCCTTTTTTTTTTTTTTAAAGAAAAAGTTAAGTGCCCCACCTGATGGCTTCGAAATTTTTGTCAGGCTTTCCCAACCACCTAGTCTAGAGTCCCTGAGAATTTGTTTCCCTAAATTGGGGGGAAATATTTATCAGGTATGTCTGCAAGCAGGAGCCTGGGGCAGTGGGGACCCCAACCTCGTAGAGATTTGAAAATGGGAGGAGTGCAGTGCCCCCAGGGCAATTAAACCAACACGGCTAAGAACTTAGGAGTGTTCGGGCACTCTGATGTATGGCTTTGTTAAGCTAGGTAAAGGAATTTGGATGTCATTTTGGAGGTGGTGGTAGCTTTTAGAAGGATTTGATCAGAAATGACCTAGCTGCGGTATGGAAAGCTGACAGTAGAGGGAGCAGAGGATAAAAAGTGAACAGTATTTAGTTTGAAAATTTGAAGTTTGAAAATTCCATTGTGGTCTGAGATCTAACCCCAGGAACACAATCCATCGATAGTAAATAAATAGCTAAGTATATAGTAGTTCATATCTATAATACCACTTGTTGTTGTTGAGAACCTCCATCTCAAACAAACCTGTGATGGCAGCCTCTGTGGTCCCTGCTACCCACGATTTCAATCTGAGACCTGCCAAGGAAGAAAGGAAGGAAGCCCACAAGACCCTCTCTGAAAATTAACTGAAGGATAAAAGAACTAGGCGCGTGGTCAGTGATAGTGGGTTTGCAGCAAACCCTGAGAACAAACCTAGTTCTTCCAAAGTAGAGAATTGAATTAGAATGTCTATTTAAGTTACATTTTTTTTAATTTTTATTTTTTTTGCCAGTGCTGGGGCTTGAGCTCAGGGCCTGAGCACTGTCCTTGGACTTTCCCAAGGCTAGAGCTCTACCACTTGAGCCACAGCACCACTTCTGGCTTTTTCTGTGTATGTGGTAACAAGGAATTGAACCTGGGTCTTCGTGCATGCTAGACAAGCACTCTACCACTAGGCCAAACTCACAGCCCCTCCCTACATTTTTTTTTTTTTTAAAGAGAGAAGTTGCATTTCCCTTTGTATAAATAACCATTAAGGTACATGCAACTATAGCATAAAATATGAACATAGTGCCCCTTTACCAAAACTTGCAAGTTTTTTTGTTCTGTTCTGGATGGTTTTTGGTGGTGCTGGGGTTTGAGCTCAATGCTTCATGCAGTAGCAGTTCTGCTGATGAGCTGTTCCTCCAGCCCCTTTTGCACTGCTTTAAAAATACTTTAAGTAGTTGTACTAAGGGGTTTCAATTCAAATTAGATTATGAGTACAGTGTATATTGATGTATTGGTTAATTTGGAGATAGGGAATCCATTCCTTCCCAGGCGCTCACCTGAGCTGCAATCTTCCTTTTTCTTGATTTCCCTGTATGGCTGGAAGTTTGCTAGACTTTTCTGCCTGGGCTGGATTGATCCTCCTAACCACTCAGCTTTCCACATAGCTGGGATTATAGGTGTGAGCCACCAGCGCCCGACTGTATGTTATTATTGAATAATTTACTTCAAGGAAGATCATTTTAGGCTGCCAGACTGCAGTGGTCTTTTTTTGTTTTTTTTTCCAGAATAATACTTAGTTTTTTTAAACCATCACAGGAAATACTGAATCCGTCTGTCTGCTTTTAACATTCTGTGTCAGCAAAGT
Source organism: Megascapheus bottae (assembly GCF_031878675.1). Classification (NCBI taxonomy): domain Eukaryota; kingdom Metazoa; phylum Chordata; class Mammalia; order Rodentia; family Geomyidae; genus Megascapheus; species Megascapheus bottae. The sequence goes on from NC_143539.1 coordinate 6,776,227, forward strand.
TTGTTGTGTCCTGAAGCAAAAATAAAAGTTTTCAAAGTTTATCGTCCTTTTTGTTGTTGTTGTTTTTGTTGACTGTAGGGCTTGAACTTGGGGCCTGGGTGCTGTCCCTGAGCTCTTTTTTTGCTCAAGGTTTTGAGCCACAGCACTACTTCCAGTTTTCTGGTGCTGAATTGAATATAATAGTCTTGAGGATTTTCCTTCCCATGCTGGCTTAAAAACAGAATCCTCAGATCTCAGCCCCCTGATTAGCTAAGATTACAAGAGCCACAGCACCAGGCTTGTCTTCAGCTTTATTCACTGATGAGTCCTAAAGTAATTGGACTATTGACTGGCATTGAAGGATAGTTGGTTCAGTTGTCTGTCTGTCTTTTTCTTTCTTTCCTTCTTGTTTTGCCAGTCCTGGGGCTTGAACTCAGTGCCTGAGCACTGTCCTTGGGCTTTCTCAAGGCTAGAGCTCTACCACTTAAGCCACAGCACCACGTCTGGGTTTTTCTATGTATGTGGTACTGAGGAATCAAACCCAGGTCTTCATGCATGCTAGGCGACCACTCTACCACTAGGCCAAACTTGCGGCCCTCAGTTGTTGTTTTCTTTGTTTCCTCTGGGCTGGATGAGCATTGCAAGCTTCGAAACAAGGAGATGAACAAGCAGGTATCTCTATGTTGCCAGCATCCACTAGGATATTAGCATTTTTTCAGACACAGACAAGGTGGAGGGGGAGCCACCAGGGGTCAGGATGGGGATCCCAGGCCACAGGGCTGCACCCTTGCAGGACGCACTGAAATTGACAGTGGGTAAGTTCTGATGGGCCTACAGTCCCACCTCCGTCCTAAGTGCCAGCTTGCTCCATCAGTGGTCTGGTTTCTAAGATTAATCCCTCATTTTGAGGGAGAGAGGAAGTTACCTCACAAACCAACCCAGTTCAACACTTTATAAAAGATCTTGCAAGCTAAGCACCATTGACTGACACCTGTAGTCCTAGCAACTCGGGAGGCTGAGATTTGAGGATCTAGGTTCAAAGCTAGCCTGGGTAGGAAAGTCTGAAACTCATCCCCAGTGAACCACCAGAAAACTGGAAGTGGAGCTGTGGCTCGAGTGGGTAGGCAGCTTACTAGCCTTGAGCACAAAGTTCATGGGCAGTGTGCAAGCCATGAGTTCAAGTCTCGGGATCTGCAAAAAAGTGAATGCCTGGTGGTTGCAGATCTGTACGCTGTAGTGAAGGTCATTTGCCTTGTCAGTCGTGGCTGTTTCTCGTTGCATTGATCCATTGTTTCTGATGGACATTTCGTGGTCATCATTTTCTGCTGCCATGCCCATTCTCTTGACTTGGGCCCTGATGTTTTTGTCTGCGACCGCCAGGTAAGGTTGCTTTGCTTGTTAACCTGTATCGCCCTGATTCCTGTCTTTGTCTCCACCACAGGCTTCAGCCCCCGTGGAGGAGGCCGAGGAGGCTTTGGGGACCGAGGTGGTCGAGGTGGAGGCCGAGGAGGATTCGGTGGAGGCCGAGGAGGATTTGGTGGAGGCCGAGGAGGGGGCTTTGGTGGGGGCCGAGGGCGAGGTGGAGGCTTTCGGGGCCGAGGTGGTGGCGGCGGCGGTGGTGGCGGAGGACGAGGTGAGTGAAGACAGCAAGTGGGGTTATGGGCGTGGCCTTTTAGGGGATGTGGGGAGGGAAGAGATTGGGGGGGGGGCTTCATTTCCTTCCGCTGTTTTTCCTGACCTAGGTGGAGGCTTCCAGGGTGGGGGCAACCGGGGTCGTGGTCGAGGAGGAAAGAAAGGAAACCAGTCCGGAAAGAATGTGATGGTGGAGCCTCATCGGCATGAGGGTGAGTAAAGAAGTAGGGAGGACGGTGGAGCCCCAAGACTGGAGGAGTCCAGGAGCCCAGAGTCCTCGCCCCCTTCCCTTCCATTCTCCCCTGCCAGGTGTCTTCATTTGCCGTGGAAAGGAAGATGCACTAGTCACCAAAAACCTGGTCCCTGGAGAATCTGTTTATGGAGAGAAGAGAGTCTCCATTGCGGTGAGAGAGGGTCAGCCCCTGGCCAGCCTGTCCGCTCCCAGCCAGGCAGCAGAGGTCTCAACATGGCTCCCTCCATACCCTGATGGTTCCTCCTGGCCCTTTTTCACTGTCACCTGTCCTTACTATGTTCCCTGTGCTGCTTCTCTCCTTTCCTGGACTGATCTTCTGCCCAATCTTCTTGTTGCCCCTTGGCTATGCTGTCTGCTGTCCCCTTTTCTCCTGGGCTCGGCATCCTCCACGACAGGCCAGGGCTGGTCTGGCATCCCTGTGGTGTACACACGTGTGGTGGCGACTGGACTTGCCCTGCTGCATCTGGGGATCAGGGGGTCCTGCAGAAGAACTCAGCTCTGACTTCCTCCCACTCTCATCTTTCCTGGGCAGGAGGGAGATGACAAGATTGAGTACCGGGCCTGGAACCCTTTCCGTTCCAAGCTGGCTGCAGCCATCCTGGGCGGCGTGGATCAGATCCACATCAAGCCAGGAGCCAAGGTGCTCTACCTCGGGGCTGCCTCGGGAACCACCGTCTCCCACGTCTCTGACATCGTAGGCCCGGTGAGTGGAAGGGTGAGAGGAAGACAAGGTGGAGGGAAAGGCTGCCTCCCCTGGGCCAACCTGGAACAGGGCCTGACTGCTTTCCCTCACTGGTACTGGGCCGGGCCCTGGCCTTTCAGTGCCTTACATCTGGGAGAGGTGAAGCTCAGCATCGCGAAGCCTTTAACCTTGTTCCCCAGTGCTCCTGGATTCTCCATCTTGACAGAAGTGTGGAAATGGCTAACCCCATGATCCTAGAAATAGAGATTTGGGCCTATTTAAATTTTCCTTCTTTAAAATAAAAATCAAGGGGCTGGGGAGTTTGGCCTAGTGGTAGAATGCTTGCCTAGCATGCACAAAGACCTAAGTTCAATTCCTCGGTACCACATACACAGAAAAAGCCAGAAGTGGTGCTGTGACTCAAGTGGTAGAGCTCTAGCCTTGAGAAAGTCCAAAGATAGTGCCTAGTCACTGAGCTCAAGCCCAGGACTGGCCAAAAAAAAAAAAAATCATGTCTCCAGGGAATGTACCCTAGAAAGGACAAGACAGAGGCCCTGAATTCAAACTCCAATACCACCAGCAAAGAAAAAGTCACGCCTCAAAATCTAGTCTTGTGGTTTCTCTTGGGGGAACTAGTGATACTTATCAGGGTTCTAGCCTGCATTTCTGTGTGGCTCCCCTGGAATTCTGTGTAGAGATCCCTTGGCGCCCAGGCTCATTTTATTCATGACCTTTTTTATTTATATGATTGGGGGTTGTTGAAGGTGGTAGTAAAAACCCTAAGGTTCTTCTAGCATAATGGTGTACCTCTATAACTAGCACTTGTAGACATTTGCAGACACTTGTAGATTGTACCTTAGCCCAGCCTAAGGTACGTAAGGAGACTCTTCTCTAGAGAAGAGTTGTGAAAATTAAACATGTGAGGTGCCATTGTGACCTGTTGGTGGGTTCATTCCAGGATGGTCTGGTCTACGCAGTTGAGTTCTCCCACCGCTCTGGACGGGACCTCATTAACTTAGCCAAGAAGAGGACCAATATCATTCCTGTGATCGAGGACGCCCGGCACCCACACAAATACCGCATGCTCATTGGTGAGGGGCCTCGAGGAGGGGTGGCCCCGGGATGGTGGGACAGGTGGCTGCCACTTTCCTGGGAGAGGCCTGTGGAGTTAGAGGGGGTGAACGGCATCTGGAGCGTGGGGGTGGAAAGTTAAAGGTAGCCCAGTGGGGGGGTGGTGGCAACACTGCTCCACGTTGGGGTGTCTCCTCTCCTCCCTCTTCAGGACCTTGTGCTTCTTGCCTCCTTCCAAAACACCACACATTAATCACCGCTCCTGGCTTCCATCTGAAAGCCTCTTTTGGGGGGATATTATTTTTTGGCTGGTCCTGGGGCTTGAACTCGGGGCCTGGGCACCGTCCTTGAGCTTTCTCAAGGCTAGCACTCTACCACTTGAGCCACAGCACCACTTCGGCTTTTGTGTGTATGGTACTGAGGAACTGAACCTAGGGCTTCATGCATGCTAGGCGAGCACTCTTCCACTAGGCCAAACTCCAGGCCTGGGACATATTACTGGGTGAGGCTCTATCCCAGAAAGCACAGACTTGAGTGCAGCCTGGCCTGGAGAGAGATTGTGGGTTTTGGATCCATCTTGGGGGTGGGTAGTAAGACTGGAGGGAGGCAGGGGGTCCCCCAGGAACCTGCTGGTGGTGGAGCACACACAGTTCCCATGGGTGGGTCTGGGAAGGTCTGTGGTAAGTCTAACTGGTGACTGCCACCTTTTTCTAGCAATGGTAGATGTGATCTTCGCTGATGTGGCCCAGCCAGACCAAACTCGGATTGTGGCCCTGAATGCCCACACCTTCCTGCGGAATGGAGGACACTTTGTGATTTCTATTAAGGTATGGGGTCTTTTTGCACTTAAAATCCAGAGTCTGAAGCTGGGTGCTGGTGGCTCACGCTTGTAATCTTAGCTACTGGAAGCTGAGATCTGAGGATCGCAGTTCAAAGCCAGCCTGGACACAAAAGTCCACTTTGATCTGTGACTCAAGTGGTAGAACATTGAATGAAGACCCTGAGTTCAAGTCCCAGGACCAGCAAAAAATAAAAGGACCAGCATCAGTGGTTAACCTGCTGAATCTGGTGTCTTCAGGCCAAGTTTTATCTATATAACCTTTATGATACATTTTATGTGTCTTCTTTGTTAAGGGTAGATGTGTGGTTTAAATGATACATTTTGTTAAGTGTTGAGAACAGATCCTGGCATAGAATGTATAATTTTTTTGATGATAGATATTTTTCCAGAATATTTTAATTTGTAATACAGAAAACTCCCATTCAACCGGGGTTATTAGCCTTCTTTTTCTTTTTCTTTTTTTTTTTTTTTTTTGCCAGTCCTGGGCTTGAGCTCAGGGCCTGAGCACTGTCCTTGGACTTTCTCAAGGCTAGAGCTCTACCACTTGAGCCTCAGCACCACTTCCGTCTTTTTTCTAGGTATGTGGTACCGAGGAATCGAACCCGGGTCTTCATGCATGCTAGGCAAGCACTTTAACCACTAGGCCAAACTCCCGGCCCCTTCTTTTTCTTTTAACTTAAACCACATGTATCTTTTCACCCTTTTTTGGGGGGGGCGGGGTCGGTAGTGGGGCTTGAACTTGGCCTAGGCGCTGTCCCTGAGCTCATGGCTACTGCTTTACCACAGTGTGTCACATCACAGCAGCACTTCGAGTTTTTTGGTGGTTCACTGCAGAAAAGAGCTTCATAGACTTGGAAAAACACAGGCTGGCTTTGAGCTGCAATCCCTAGATCTCAGCCTCCTGAGTAGCTAGGATCACAGGTGTGAGCCAACGTGACCAGCTTCACTTTAACTTTTATAACATATATTAGCCATACAAGGGGGGTTCATTCTGACATTTCCATGCATGTACATAATGTATTCCGATTTCTGCCTTCAAGATGACTCCCTTGCCTTTCTCTTTCCTAATACAATGTGTGTGTGTTTGGGTGGGGGGGGGTATCCTGGGGCTTGAATGCAGGGCCCCATCCCTGTTCCTGAGAGCCACTGCTCTACGTTTGAGTGTTTGGTGGTCAGCTGGAGTGTCTGTCTGCCCCAGGATTGACCCTCAGTCCTCAGATCCCCACCTCCCGAGGAGCTAGAATTACAGGATGGAGACAGCAGCGCACAGCTTGAGTTTGATTTTCAAACTAAAACCACACAGTTCCTGGTCCAAGACAAGGAAGCGGGGCTTTGCCAAGGTGGCCGCGGGTGGGGTGGGGTGGGGTGGGCAGCCCTGAGACCCTGCGCGCCTCCGCAGGCCAACTGCATCGACTCCACCGCCTCGGCCGAGGCCGTGTTTGCCTCGGAGGTGAAGAAGATGCAGCAGGAGAACATGAAGCCCCAGGAGCAGCTGACCCTAGAGCCCTACGAGAGAGACCACGCGGTGGTGGTGGGCGTGTACAGGTGAGGGTCTGCCCAGCGTCCTGGGGGCGGGGCGGCTGGGGACCCCCGCCTGACACGCGCTGTCCTCCCCCAGGCCACCTCCCAAGGTGAAGAACTGAAGCTTCCGCCCGTGCCGGGGAAGGCGCTGCCCTCGCCGCTGTTGCACGTGGGATTGTTTTTCTATTAAAAGACTCTCCTGACGCCTGTGTGCCCTGCCCGTTGCTGCGCCCGCCCGCCCGCCGGGACGCGCCTGGACCTGCACGCCGGCCAGGCCAGCCCTGCCTTGCCGGGGTGGGGCGGGTGGGGCGGGCTCCTCTCAGGGCGCATGCTCCGCCCCCGCCCGTGCTTGCGCGGCCGGAACCTCGGGTCTCGCGCCTGATTGGTCGCTCGCCGCGCATGTGCACCAATAAGCTCCCGAGGAGCGCAGGCGCTGAGAGGGTTTGCGTCACGTGACGGGCGCGGCGGGGGGGCTGGGGGCGGAGCCCGGGGCAGGGGGGCCGGTTTGTTGTGGTCGCCATTTTGCTGGTTGCATTACTGGGTAATCGGGGCCCTGGCTCTTCGCGTCCGCTGGATCCCCTCGGCCCGTGGGCAGGTCTGAGCTCGGGCGGCCCGAGCGGTTCGAGTCCCCTTACCCGCGCCCCCAGGTAACGACGCGGCGACGGGCAGGGAGGTGGCACGGGTTCTTGGGGGGGAGGATAGGACGGGATCCGCCCTGCCCGGCGCCGCCGCGAGACTTCACATGAGGCCGGGGGACGAGAGGGGGCTTCGGGCGGGTGCGGGGCGAGCCCCGGCTATTCATAGTCGGGTTCCTGGAAGGGGCCGGGCCCGAGGGAGCCTCCTGGAGAGGGAGGCCAGGAGGGGGTGGCCGGGCCCCACTCCCGCCCTTTGTTTGGGCTCGGCTTCGTCGCCGCTTCTTCGTCGCCTAGCAACAGCTGCCCTGGACTGCGATTGGCTGGGCTTCTGGCCCGGATGGCCAATGGGACCGTTGTTGCCATGGGAGGTGCGGCTTGCCAAGCTCAGCTGGGCCCCGCCTGCCGGGCATCGCCGGCCGGGGCGGGCCTCCTGGGTAGGGGGGCGGGACAGCGGGGTCCCCGGGGGCGGGTGACCGCTAGGGGCGGGGCCGGTGGGGCGAGGGTTGATCCGCCCCTCCCCCGTCCACCTGCTCTCCCCTTCCCCCGCGTGACCCGGGCTGACCCTCGCCTCCCCCTTCCTACCCCCCAGCAGCAGTGGCAGCGGCTGCTGTTGTCACCCACCGGCCGCTTGTCCCGCTTGCCCTCATCGCCGCAGGGCTTGTCGGGCCAGCAGGGCCGGGGACAGGCGGCCACCTTCTGACCACTGCCACCACCGCCATGCTGGCTGTTCGCCCACCCCACTGGGGGCCCCACCGCGCCCCAGCCCCCCGTGGGCCCGGTGCCAGTCCTGACCAGGGTATGGGGTGGGGGCTGGGAGAGGAACTCCTGGGATGGGGGACTACAGGGGGAGGGGGCGGGGGGGGGGAGGAATTGTTTTGGTGGAAAATCCCGAGAAAGTAGGGGTCCTGGAGTGGTAGAGCATGGGATTAAGGTATGTGACATGAAGAGAGATTGTAGTGGACGTTAGGAGCAGAGATGTCGGGTTTGGGGGTATTTGGCTGTGGAGGCCTTCTAGGAATAGACACAGTAGCGGCATGACCCGGTATAGAAAGGGGTGGCTGGAGAAAGGGGTGCCAGAAATACTGGATAGTGTATGGAGTGTCCAGTGTGAGGGCAGAAAGGACGATCGCTCTAGACTGAGAAAACAACTTCCTTCTCCCAGGAGGAGTGGGCCTTAACTGGGAAGGGTTCTGGAATAATGTGGTCCAGGAGGACTGGAATACACTCCTTGAAGGGAGGGTCCCTGATGTGGGAGACCTCATCCAGGAAGGTGTTTTGGCAGGATATGGAGAGTCCCCTGGGAAAGGTGCACCCTATGGTCAAGAAAGCCTAGTGAGACTCGGGTTCTAGATGGCCAAGAGACCTCCAAGAAGCTTGATATGGCCTTAGGATGCATAGTCTTAGAGTTACCACGGTTTGGGGAAGCCACAAAGACAAGCAGGCTTGAAGTGAAGGGACCCATGGTATAGAAGAGACCCTGCTACTAAAGGGAGACTGGGAGGGTAGGGTCCTGTGTGAGGGGCCCTGGAAAGAGCCTGGCTTAGATATGGAGAAAAGAATGTGCTCTGCTTTCCAGTCCGCTGTTTCCCTTCTCTTCCTCCTCCCAATGATTGGTGTCTTTTCTTTTCCTTTTCCTGTCATGGCTACTTCTGCCTCCCCTACCCTCGTCTGGCTCCAATCATCCTTCTCTTTTACATGTGTGGTCTCATTCGCTTACTTGATCTTCATTTGTTGAGGGACTCTGCTGTGCCACCCCTCTCCCCCTAACAATGGTCTATGTTGCTACCTGTTGCTCTGCTGTACCTTTTGCTTCCCTCTGTTCTGCTGCCTGCTGCTCCTCCTGCCCATCTCTTCCCTGCCTACTCCTGTCCCCTACACCGTCTTTCCATGTCATCTCTCCACCTCCCACCTGCTCTCAGGTCTCAGCGGCGGTGGCAGCCGAGGTGCAGGATGCGAGAAGGCGCCCCCCGGCCGGGCTCCCGCTCCAGGCCTCGCGCCCCTGTGGCCCTCTGAGCCCACCATGGCCGTCCCACCAGGCCATGGCCCCTTCTCTGGCTTCCCGGGGCCTCAGGAGCACACACAGGTAGGCATTCATTTGGCTCCTCAGCTGCCCTGGGGGTAGATGACGGCTGGGATGGAAGGGTCTCAGGACCAGTACATGAGTGTCCACGAGTCTCCAAAGTACCTCATGGGCCTCAAAAGACTACGAGTTCCAGGCAGAGCTAAGAGTTTGGACAGCCTAAGTTTAAATGCTGCCGTGGTGACTATCCATTACTGTGGTTCTTCATATTTATGTTACCTCTGTGTAAAATGGGACCACTGATGACCCCTCCCTCCCTCCCAGAGGTGTGAGGGAAAACACTCAGAATACTTGTTGGCACATAGCCAATTAAGCATTCACTAACAAAAGAGGTCTAGAGCAAAAGGGGGCAAGTGGGAAAGACAGTTGAGCTGAAGCTACAGATGAGATCCAGAGACAAGCTCTAAGGCTAGGACATAAAAACTCAATGGAGCCAGAAACTATAATCCTGGCTACACAGGAAGCTAAGAACTGGAGGTTGATGGTTCAAGACTCCACTTCCAGTATAACCAGTAAAAAGCTGAGCTTGAAGCATTGCTCAAGAAACAGAACACCAGTCAGGAGCTGGATGTCCTGAGCGCAAATCCTAATACTGATCCTTCCCCCCCCCAAAAAAAAAAAAAATGAGTAGGAGATCCAGGGGTACAAATCCTGAGGCCAAGAGCCTTGAGATGAAGGTCAAAGATTAGAGGTTAAACCCCAGAGGAAAGAAGAACTCAACTGTTGGATCTCCAAAATGGTCTCAGGCAGAAGGCTTTGGTAAGGGAGGCGGGTGAGTACAGAGCCAGATTTCTGAGATTGCTGCCACTGAAGCTCAAAAATTTTAAGGAGCCTGTGCAGTGGCTCATGCCTGTAATCTTAGCTACTCAGGAGGCTGAGATATGAGAAGTAGGGTTAAAAGCCAGCCCAGGCACAAAAGGACCTGAGACTCTTATCTCCAGTTAACCACTAGAAAACTGGAAGCAGAGCTTGGCTCAAGGGTAGGGCGGTAGCCTTGATCTGAAGAGCTCAGGGACAGTACCTAGGCCAAGTTCAAGCCCCGTGACCCACAAAAAAAAAAGTGCAGGGATGGGCTGGGAGTGTGGCCTAGTCGTAAAGTGCTTGCCTAGAATGCACAAAGACCTCAGTTCAATTCCTTGTTATCACATACACAGAAAAAGCCGGAAGTGGTGCTGTGGCTCAAGTGGCAGAGTGCTAGCCTTGAGAAAGCCCAAGCTCAGTGCCCAGGCTGGGTTCAAGCCCCGGGACTGGCAAAAAAATAAAAAAGAGAGAAAGGAAGGAAGGAAGGAGTACAGGGCTTGGGAATGTGACTTAGTGGTAGAGCACTTGCCTAACATCAATTCCTCGGAACCACATAAACAGAAAAGGCCAGAAGTGGTGCTGTGGATCCAGTGGAGGCATGCTAGCCTTGAGCAAAAGAAGCTCCGGGACAATGCCAAGGCCCTGAGTTAAGTCCCTGGGACTGGCAAAAATTTAAAAAAAGGAGTACAGGTATGACCGCAGGCAGGATGAAAGGTCAGCGGTAAACTCTGGTTCACTCAGGACAGCTCTCTAGGGAACGCCCCGTGTGCCAGGTCCTGCTCAATGTGCTGCTGGAGATGGCAGCCAGGACCGGATCCAAGTCTGTGCCCTTGGGGACTCTACATTCCAGTGGGAGACCAGTAATGAGAAGGCACATGTGGTCACCAGGACCAGCAGCCCCTAATTATCTGTCCCCTTCCAGTCGAAGGGGAAGGCCTGTCCTCAGCGTCTGCCCTCCCCCACCCCACAGACATTGCCTGATGTGCGGCTGCTGCCTCGGAGGCTGCCGCTGGCCTTCCGGGATGCCACTTCAGCCCCCCTGCGCAAGCTCTCTGTGGATCTCATCAAGACCTACAAGTACATCAATGAGGTGGGCAGGGAGCCAGGCGCCTGGGCTGGGCACCCAGGGGTCTTGGCTGCTGGCATAGGTCACTCACCAGTCCTTGTCTCCTGGCTGCCTGGCTGGGCAGGTGTACTATGCGAAGAAGAAGCGGCGGGCCCAGCAGGTGCCACCCCAGGACTCGAGCACCAAGAAGGAGAAGCGGGTCCTGAACCATGGTTATGATGACGACAACCACGACTACATTGTGCGCAGTGGCGAGCGCTGGCTGGAGCGCTACGAGATTGACTCTCTGATTGGCAAAGGCTCCTTTGGCCAGGTGCGGGCAGGAGGTGGGGGCATCGGCACCCACTGCTAGCCCACACATTCACTGTGGTTCTGTGGCTTCAAGTCTTGTGTGGGGCCACTCACTTCAGTCTAGCCACTTAGTTGTGCCTCAGTTTCCTTGTCTGGAGAAGTAGAAATAACTAGAGACTGCATACGAGGGAATTTACTTTGTACCCAGTGTTGACACCAGTGCCCACTGAGGGTGAGCCCTCAGACAGGAGTCATTGGTCGAAGGACCAGTGTAGTTGGTGGGTCTCCTGGCCAGAGGGAGAAGCTTGGCTCTGTCCCCTCACTTCACCTGGTGCTGTGTCCCCCCAACAGGTGGTGAAAGCCTATGATCATCAGACCCAGGAGCTGGTGGCCATCAAAATCATCAAGAACAAAAAGGCCTTCCTGAACCAGGCGCAGATCGAGCTGCGGCTGCTGGAGCTGATGAACCAGCATGACACGGAGATGAAGTACTACATAGGTAAGGCCCAGAGCCGGCTTCCTCCCTCATGCGGCACCTGGCTTTGCCAGTGGGGCTGGGGTCCTCTACCTCAGTGGTTCTCTGGATTCTCCTGCCACCTCCTGATGGTTCCTGTTTGCTTGAGAAAAGTGGTCAGCGTTTTCCAGGTTCTAGTGTGAGCAGATCACATCCATCACCTCCCTGTCAGCTCACACTCTTGCCCAGGTTGGAGATAAGGAACTGAGGAACTGGGTATTGTCACTTGCCTGAGCTGACAGTTTATACGCAGCGGAGATGTAATTTGATGTGTGTGTGTGGGGGGGGGGGTACTATTAGAAAGGATGCATGGGCTGTATTTTTTTTTTTTTTGCCAGTTGTGGGGCCTGAACTCAGGGCCTTGGCGTTGTCCTTGGGCACTCTCAAGGCTAGAGCTCTACCCTTGAGCCACAACACCACTTCCAGCTTTTTTCTATGTGTGTAGCGCCGAAGAATCGAACCCAGGTCCTCGTGCATGCTAGGCAAGCACTCTACCACTAGGCCAAACTCCCGGCCCATGGGCTGTATTTTGTAAGGAGAGACTACCTCCTTCCTGCAAAGAGAAGCACCTTTCCTAGCCACAAAACTCACAGAAATGGTGTTACACTTTAAATGTGAAGTGTGGTATTGTGTTCAAAGACTTACTGAGAGCAAATAGAAACTTTTTGGTTTAATCAGAGGTTTGGCATAGCTCCTGGGGAGCTTGACTCTCCCTGTGAGCCAGTTCCTTTCCATTAGAAACATTGTGGCCAGCGAGTGGTACCCAAGGGCATGGGGGGGGGTGCAGGGGAGAAAGGGATTCATTACTGGAGGACCCTCCCCTGGCAGTGCACCTGAAGCGGCACTTCATGTTCCGGAACCACCTGTGCCTGGTGTTCGAGCTGCTGTCCTACAACCTGTATGACCTCCTGCGAAACACACACTTCCGAGGAGTCTCGCTCAACCTGACCCGGAAGCTGGCGCAGCAGCTCTGCACGGCGCTGCTCTTCCTGGCCACGCCGGAGCTCAGCATCATCCACTGCGACCTCAAGCCAGAGAACATTCTCCTCTGCAACCCCAAGCGCAGTGCCATCAAGATCGTGGACTTCGGCAGCTCCTGCCAGCTTGGCCAGCGGGTGCGGCTCAGACGTGCCTGGGGCAGGGCTGTGGGCGGGCAGGGCAGGGCCAGCAGTGGGCAGAGATGACCCCAGGTAGGGGAGAGGCCCACTGTGTGAGCACCAAGGTGAATCTGAGGAGCCAGGCCACATCTATAGCTCCCGCTGTGACTGGAGCTGGCCTGGTGCTTCCGAGTGAGCAGGCCTAAATTACACTAGCTTGGGGACTTTGGGGAGCACCAGCCCCCCACTGGGGGTGACCTAGAGGGCCAGGGTAGGGACAGCCACAGGCTGATGAGCAAGATGGTGGCGTGCTGAGAGCCTCAGCAGCAAGGGCTGGTGCTAGTGGGGTCCTCCGAGCAGCCAGGAGCGCTGACTGTTCCGTCCCCTCCAGATCTACCAGTACATCCAGAGCCGCTTCTACCGCTCCCCGGAGGTGCTCCTGGGGACGCCCTACGACCTGGCCATCGACATGTGGTCCCTGGGCTGCATCCTGGTGGAGATGCACACTGGGGAGCCCCTCTTCAGTGGCTCCAATGAGGTGCGCTCTCAGGACGGGGTGTGCTGGTGGGGCAGGAGGGGGCCTGGCTGGACTGGGGCCCCTGACCACCACCTGCCTGCAGGTGGACCAGATGGGCCGCATTGTGGAGGTGCTGGGCATCCCCCCAGCCCCCATGCTGGAGCAGGCCCCCAAGGCTCGCAAGTACTTTGAGCGGCTGCCTGGGGGTGGCTGGACTCTACGAAGGACAAAGGAACTCAGGAAGGTGCGCCCCGCCCCATGCCAGCCCTCCCTCCCCGGGTGGCCCTCACTCTCACACTTGGGGCTCCCACTCTGCCCTGCTTCCTCTGTGTCTTTCCCTGCCTTCCACCCCCACCCCCCCCCACCCCTTACCTCCCCACTCCTTCCTTCCCTGCCCTCCCCACACCTCTTCTTAGCTTCCCTCTTTCCACTTTCTCTCTTGTGCCTCTGTTTCCCCGTGTGTGTCTCCCTGCCCCTCCTGCCCACTGACGGCCACTCTCTTGCCCCCCCTCCCACCCCCTCCCTGCCAGGATTACCAGGGCCCCGGGACACGGCGGCTGCAGGAGGTGCTGGGCGTGCAGACGGGCGGGCCCGGGGGCCGGCGGGCGGGGGAGCCGGGCCACAGCCCCGCCGACTACCTCCGCTTCCAGGACCTGGTGCTGCGCATGCTGGAGTATGAGCCCGCCGCCCGCATCAGCCCGCTGGGCGCCCTGCAGCACGGCTTCTTCCGCCGCACGGCCGACGAGGCCACCAACACGGGCCCGGCAGGCAGCAGTGCCTCCACGTCGCCCGCGCCCCTCGACACCTGCCCCTCCTCTAGCACCGCCAGCTCCATCTCCAGCTCTGGTGGGTGCTCAGCGCCCGGGGGAGGTGGGCGCGTGGGGGGCTGCCCTGCCCCTGTTGCCCAGACTCCTGAGACGATTCGGTAACACCTAGAAAAACTTGCTCACTCCGCTGTGTCTGGGGCTGGGCGATGGCGCCAGTGATACAGTGGCCGCCCCCCCCCCAAAAAAAAAGACTGAGTCCTTCCAGTCTTCCTGCTCCCAGAGCCAAACCCGGCCGAGGTGGTGAGCCAGGCTCCGTCCCGCTCACCTGTGTGGTCTCTTCTCCCTGCTGCTTCTAGGAGGTTCCAGTGGCTCCTCCAGTGACAACCGGGCCTACCGGTACAGCAACCGATTTTGTGGGGGCCCCGGGCCCCCTGTCTCTGACTGTGAGATGAACAGCCCCCAGGTACTGTGGGGGCTCTGGAAGAGGGGGGTGGGGCACCCAAACCTGCAGAGCCTAGGGCTCCATCACCCCACTCTTTGCCTTTTCAGGTTCTGCCCTCCCAGCCGCTGCGCCCCTGGGCAGGGGGCGATGTGCCCCACAAGACACATCAAGCCCCTACCTCTGCCTCATCACTGCCCGGGACCGGGGCCCAGTTACCCCCCCAACCCCGATGCCTTGGCCGTCCCCCATCACCAACCTCACCACCACCCCCGGAGCTGATGGATGTGAGCCTGGTGGGCGGCCCTCCAGACTCCCCACCTCACCCAGCGCCTGCCCCCCAGCACCCGGCTGCCTCAGCCCTCCGGACTCGGATGACAGGAGGTCGACCGCCTCTCCCACCCCCTGATGACCCTGCCTCTCTGGGGCCTCGCCTGGGCCTCCGTGGCGTACCCCAGAGCACAGCAGCCAGCTCATGACCCCGCCCCCTCCCTGGGGCCCTTCCTGAAGCCATACCCCCCCATCTGGGGGCCCTGGGCTCCCATCCTCATCTCTCCCCCTAGACTGGAATTGCTGCTACCCAGCTGGGGCGGGTGAGGCCTGCACTGATTGGGGCCCGGGGAAGGGGTGAAGGAGAGGGGTTTGACCACACCCTCCCCACTAAGGACTGGACCCTTGGCCTCCTCTCCCCCTTGTTTTCTATTTATTGTACCAAAGACAGTGGTGGTCCGGCGGGGGAGGGGGGAACGACACTCCCCCTCGCCCCAGGGCCCAAGGAGGGGGTGGGGGCAGGTAGGGGGAGATGGCCTTGCTCCTCCTCGCTGTACCCCCAAGTAAAGAGCTTTCTCACATGCCTGCCTGAGCGTTTGCAGGGCCTGGGCTCCCCCCCCCCTGCCCTCAGAGCCATGGTGGGGAAGGGTGTAGGGGAAGGGGGTGTTGGAAGCGCTCTGGGTAAATGAGCTGACAGAATCCTGGGCATGTTCTGGGTAGGGTCCTAGCCCACCTTTGCCTTTTCCGGGGCATTCAGGCCCCAAAAGGGTAGAGGCCCCCTTAGGCTCACCTGTCTGCGAAACACCGTGTTCTGCCCTCCTAAGCCACGGCTCGCTCGGGGTTGCACGGCAGAGGCGGTTTATGCCAGGCAGGTGTCCAGGGTTGCCGCCGTCGGGGAGCAGGCGGGCGGCGAGCACAGCTTATGCCCACGTCTGGTCCCACTCTGGGGTCACTGTAGAACGAAGCATTTTGAGATTTTTTTTTTTTCAGGCAAAGAGAGGCTCCCTGGGTTCCAGGTAAGTAGTCTTGTTTCCATGGCAATCGGGGAACTTCCGTCTCCTGTTAGCCAATCAAGAGCCACCTGGTTCCGCGTCTGGTCTCCGCCTCTGGGGCGCGGCGCTCCCTGGGAAATGGAGTCCCGTGCGGTGATTTCTTTGTCGGCCTGTCGTTGGGTGAACTATAAAGACCAGAAGCCTTCGCGCTTGCTTGCCGGCGAGGCTAACTAGGCAGCCGCGGAGTCAGGCGGAAGCTGGTAGGGCCCGGATGTTGGAGGCGGTCGCTAGAGGCAGCGAGGGCTGTGATTGGACGGTTTGCTGTTTGCTTTGTGCGGTGTCGCGTTCTCTGGAGGTGGAGTCCCGGCGGGGCCTCGGGAGGGGGCGTGCCGGCCGCAGGTCTGTGGGGCGGGACGAGCAGGTCGGTGGAGAGGCGGACCGGGGAGAGCGCCCGCCCGCCCGCGGCGCCGTGGTGCGGCCTGGCGGGTCCGGCGGCGGCCCGGGAGCGCGGGGCATCCAGGGCCGCGCGAGGGGCCCGGGGATGGTTCGGGCGGTGGAGCGGGCCGCGGCGGAGAGCCCCCAGCAGCGGGCGACAGGCGCGCGCACGACTGTGGGTAACAGCCGGTCTAGTGGGAGGTGGGTGGGGAGGCACGGGGTGAGGGATGGAGGCCACCCAGAGGGAGTGCTGGCCGCGGGCACTCGCTGCCTCCAGAGGCCCGGCCAGGAGCCAGGGACCTAGGGTCTTTAGGGGCTGTCCATCTCGCGTCTCAGTCCAGGGCAGAACCTCTCTGTGCAGTACCTCCTGGTTGGTCTAGAACAGCAGCTCTAGAGTCACCTCAGCGAGCTCTCCGCTCCCACCCCTCCTCCACCGTTCTCACAGGCAGCCAGAGGGGTGCTGAGCCCCTGCTCAGGTCTTGTTCCTTCAGTGCTCAGGATCCTTCCATGGCTCCCTGTCATGTAGTGTAGAACCAGTCTTTTCCTTGCCCAATCTGCTCTCATCACCCCCCTGCTCCGGACACAGGGGCCACAGGGCCTTTGCACTTTGCTCCAAACACTCATCTGGACGACTGCCCACCACCTGCATTTCTTTACCTCCTTTATGTTTTCACCAGATGACCCATCCATGAGCAGTTCCCTCGCCACTGTTGTGAAATAGCTGTATGCATTTTTCCTTAACATTTCCCTTGTCTTAGTAGATTTTATCTTTTTTTATTTGGGTTGGTCGTGGGGCTTGAACTCAGGGCCTGGGTACTGTCTCTGAGCTCTTTTGCTCAAGGCTCGTGCTCTGTCACTTTGAGCCACAGGTCTACTTCCAATTTTCTGGTGGTGGTTCATTAAAGATCCGAGTCTCATGGACTTTCCTTCCTGGTTTGACTTTCCCGGTTATGCTCCTCAGATCTCAGCCTCTTGAGTAGCTAGAATGACAGGTGTGAGTCCCAGGTTCTTGGCTCAAAATTTGTCTTGTATGTTGCCTTCTTCCCTCGGCCTTCAGCTGTGTGAATGAATGCAGAGACTTCTGTCTACTTTATGCTTTGACCTCTCCTGCTCCCAGAGCAGTGCTTGGCTCAGAGTGGGGCTTACTATCAGATGGACCATTTCAAAGTGTCAGTGGAGATACTAGAATCCTAGGGACTCCATCCCCTTCCTCCACAACTAACAGGGGCTACCTTGAACTTTGAGGGCGTAAGACAATTGGGAGTATTCCATCTTGCTTCTGCCTTGTGCTCAGCCATGCAAACGCAGCCATCATTTCCTTACCCTGAAGGAATGCAGCCTTGTAGGAGAGGGCTTCTGGTGGTCAGAAATTCCAGCAGTGAATGACAAAGGTGAACATCCACAGAACTCTAACGTGGATCATAGAGGCTTGAGGACACCAGGAAAGCATATACAGCTGGGATAGGGGACTCAGTGGTAGAGCCCTTAGCTACCATTACATCAAGGTTCTGAGTTCCATTCCCACCACTGTCCCTAAAAAGATTGTGTGAGGGCTAGAACCCAGGGGCTGAGGCAGAACAAGAAATGATCATACGGGTTCTGTAAAGCTTTGGGTGTTTATTGTATGTGAGGGGAGGCATTGTAGGAGCATTTTTAAGCAGTGAAAGGGATCATGGCTAGTTGTATGTTTTAAAAGATTCCCCTGGCCAGCCAGGAATCAGTGGCTCATGCCCGTAATCTTTGCTACTCAGTGGCTGAGATCCAAAGGCTGGTGATTCCAGACTAGCCTGGGCAAAGGAATCTTCCCTCATCCCAGGGAGAGAAGCTGGACGTGGTGGTGAGCTGCTGACATCCTAGCTATGATGGGATACAGAGTAGACCAAAGGGAGACTCTGGCTCCAGATATCCCATGCTCAAAAGGGCTGGAAGCTTGGCTCCAGTGGTAGAGCACCTTCTCAGCAAGTGCCAGGCCCTGAGTTCAAACCCAAGCCCCATAATAAAACAAGAATCATCAGATTCCTCTGATCTCTCAAGTGAGGAATTGACTAAAGGGGACTAAATGTTGAACTAGAAAGGCCTCCGGCCCTGCTGTTAATTTGAGGTGGCCCTAGCTGTGGTTAAAGGCAGCTGTATTCCCTGTTGATTCTCTGATTGAGGAGGGGCTCTCCTTGAACCTTGACTGGGACTATGATTTGTTTCAAAGACATAAGCAGCCAAACATTGGGGTGCCCCTTAAGAGGACTCACTCTTGGCACCTTGACTTCTTTAGAGACGTGCAGGCAGTGTTCTAGGTGATGAGCCTGCTGGGTGTGTGATGCCATCTTGGTCATCCGAACAAATGTGTGGTCTCCATGCTCAGTCTCTGGTGAGTGCTGCCCGCCCGCATGTGGGGTGGTCTTGATGCCAGGCATTGTCCCCAGCCTTTGTGAGAGCAGGGAATCAGTTGTCTGGAGAGGTGCTGGGCCACGGAGCTATTGCCTGCCTCAGCCCCTCTTCCATCCAGTACTCTTCCAGTCAGTTGCTGGCTGCGGGCAGATGCAAGCCAGGTTCGTCCTGTGTGCCTCCAGCTCTTTCCTCCACTCCATTCTCAAAGGAGCCCCTATTTCCTTCCTTCCTTCCTTTTTTTTTTTTCCTGTGCCTGAGTGCTGTCCCAGAGCTGCTTTGGCTCAAGGCTAGCACTCTCCTTCTTGGAGGCACAGCGTCACTTCCAGCTCTCTCATGGTTATTTGGAGTTTCCTGCCCTGCTTAACCTTGAGCCTCCATCTTCACATCTCAACCTCCTGAGTTGCTAGGATTACAGGCATGAGCCATCAAGCACCAGCCTTTTTTTTTCCCCCCAGTCCTGGGACTTGAACTCAGGGCCTGGGCACTGTCTTGAGCCCCAGTGCCACTTCTGGCTTTTTCTGTGTATATGGTACTGAGGAATTGAACCCAGGGCTTCATGCATGTTAGTCAGGCACTGTACCACTAGGCCACGCTCCTGCTCTCCCACTCTCACCCAGGTTATTCCTCCCCCTTCCCCCACTGGCCACTTGGCCACCTCCCTGGTTCTCTGTCCCCTTTCTCCCAGTTTTCCAAATACAGACACATCTGTGCAGTGTGCTGCTGTCCCCCTGCCGGGTCTCTGGCACGCTTTCATAACCTGATCCTCTAGGCGCTTCTCCTAGTCTGAAAGTAATCCTTCCCTGCCCCACAACGGGCAGGTGGCTTGGCAGGCCCGTCTCCAGAGGTAGGACATGTAATCTGCTGGTGGCTTTCTGCCATGGTTGTGGCCTCTTCCTTATTTGGGTGGGTCTCTGGCTCGCCATCCACTCCAGCCAAAGCACATGGTATGCACACAGGGTCCCAGAGAACATGAGCTGGGGTCCTCCAGCATCAATGGCAGGAATCAGGTCTGGCTGGATCCAGGTTCACAGCCAGGCCTTTAACCATAAATGAATCCCAGGCTCATAGCTGAGCATTTCCTTTGAAGGCAATAGAAAACCACAGAGGTCTTTTTCTTTTAAGCACTCCCTCCCCCTCCATCTTGTTAAACTGCACTCTGGTCATTAGACCGGGCCTGGGACTCTGCATTTTTAACCAGCTATCGCGTGATATTGATGCTTACTGTCAGTGATATTGGGGGGAGGGGTGGGTTGAGCTGTTCAGTCTGACAGCCACATGCTACCGGTGACTGTGGAGCACTCAAAATGTGGCTGGTGAGACGTGAGATGTATTTTCAGTGTGCAACATCCACCGAATTTGGAAAGACTTGGTACAAAAACAAATTTTTATATGTTGATATGGTAATATTTTGGATATCTTGGGTAAAATAAAATATATTATTAAAATTGAATTCATGTGTTTGGGTGTGATTTTTTTCTAAATTATAAAGATTTTCTACAGATGGATTACAGTTACATCAAAGTGTTTTTATTTCCTTTTCTATGACTACTAACATAGGAAAAATGACATTTGCAGGTCAGGCTTGGTGGTCCACACCTGGAATCCTGGTTACTCTAGAGTCAGACTGCAGGAAAGTAGAGGTTGAAGGCTAGTCTCTGGATAAAAGCAAGATAAGCCAGTGGCTCACACCTGTAATCCTAGCTACTCTGGAGGCTGAGATCTGAAGATCAAGGTTCAAAGCCAGCCCAGGCACAAAAGGACCTGAAACTCTTATCTCCATCTAACTTCCAGAAAACTAGGAAGTGGGGCTTGGCTCAAGGGTAGAGTGGTAATCTTAAGCTGAAGAGTTCAGGGACAGCACCCAGGCCGAGCTCAAGCCCTATTACCCCCCCCCCCCAACACACACACACAAAAGCTCAGGCAGGCCAGGAGTATAGGAGCTTGAACTAGTGATAGAGTGCTTGCCTAGCATGCACAAAGCTCTGGATTTGATTCCTTGGTAGCACATACACAGGAAAGGCCAGAAGTGCTGCTGTGGCTCAAGTGGTAGAGCTCTAACCTTGAGAAAGCTTAGGAACAGTTCCTAGGTCTGAAGTTCAAGCCCCAGGACTGGACCAAAACAAATAAAACCCAAAAACCAGCAGCAGGGCCTGGGCAGCTGAAATCTGTGCATCCCTGTGGGGGGCAAAGAAAGGGGCAGGTCCCTGATCCACTGCCTGTTGAGTCGACCCTGAGGGGCTTGTGGCAGTCCTATTAATTGCTGAAACATCATGTAGGCACATCTGCCATACGACCCCTTGGGTGTAATTAATACAAAAATTAGGAAAATGGAACTAGGGGTGTGGCTTAGCGGCAGACTGCTTGCCTAGCATGCAGGACGCTCTGTTCCATTCCTCAGTACTCCACATACAGAAAAAGCTGGAAGTGGAGCTATGGCTCAAGTGGTAGAGAGCGAGCCATGCGCAAAAGAAGCTCAGTGCCCAGGACCTAAGTTCAAGCTCTAGGACTGGTCCCCTCGCCCTGAAAATGATGAGAACAGATTCTGAGCTGGGTACTGGTGGCTCACGCCTGTCATCCTAGCTACTCGGGAGCCTGAAATTTGAGGATCGAGGTTCAAAGCCAGCCCAGGCAGGAAAGTCCATGAGACTCATCTGCAATGAACCACCAGAAAACGGGAAGTGGTGCTGTGGTCGACATGGGAGAGCACTAGCTTTGAACGGAAGAGCTCGGGGACAGCGCCTGAGTTCAAGCTCTGGGACTGGCAAAACAAAAACAATAGGGCCAAAAGCATGGCCTAGTGGTAGAGTGCTTGCCTAGCATGCACAAAGCCCTGGATTTAATTTCTTGGTGCCATATACACAGAAAACTGGAAGTGATGTTGTACCCCAAGTGGTAGAGCGCTAGCCTTGACAAAGTTCAAGGACAATGCCCAGGCCCTCAGTTCAAGCCCCAGGACAGGCAAAAAAAAAAAAAAAAAAAAAGGTTCTGGCCAGGCAATGGCTCACACTTGTAATCCTAGCTACTCAGGAGGCTGAGATCTGAGGATCAAGGTTCAAAGCCATCATGGGCACTAAAGACTGTGAGACTCTTATCTCCATTTAACCACCAGAAAACTGGAAGTGGTGCTGAGGTTCAACCAAAAAAAAAAAAGGTGAATTAGACCCAGGCACAAATGACACAAAGTAGTTATCCTAGCTACTCAGGAGAATAAGATCCCAAGCATCCTAGTTCATAGAAAGCCTAAACAGGAAAAGTCGGCGAGGCCTTTATCCCCGATTAACCACCAGTCTCCTTCAGAGATTGAGAGATTGGACATGAAGAAGAGCGTGCCTTTCTAGAATCTTCCTGGTCTAGACAATGCCATCTGAACCAGGAACACCATTGTGAGTGCCCAGAGTCAGAGCTGATAGTTCCTGGTCTCTAGATTTCTTCCTGGGCTTCGCCCAGTCACCTCAGGTGCTCTGCGATGGCTCTTTCCACTGACTCAGGCCCGTCTCCTCTTCCTCCCCGGGGCTGGTAACCCGAGCCCTGCGCCTGCTTTCCCCTGGGAACAGCGCAGCCTCCACCTGTTCAAGGCCCTGATTGACGGTCACTTCGCCACAACCATTCCTTTTTAGGTGGCCTTCAGATCCCTGTCCAGCTTTCTTATATAAGTGGATCATTGTCTGGGAAGCAGCAAGTGACCCATTATTCCTGGAATATCAACTCCCCTCCTCCCTATAATGCTGGCACCAGTAGCTCACGCCTGCAATCCTAGCTACCCGGGAGGCTGAGATCTGAGGATCCCAGTTCTATGCCAGACTACCCAGGAAAGGCTGTGAAACTCTATCTCCGATAAACCACCAGAAAGCCAGAAGTGCTGTGGCTCAAAGTGGTAGAGTTCTAGACTTGAGCAAAAGAAGCTCATGGACAGGGCTCAGACCCCATCACCACCACCACCACCAGTAGCAAGAAGGTTTTAATTAAGGGGTCAAAGCCAGAGGACAGGTGGCTCACACCTGCTCCCCTAATTACTCAGGAGGTCGATGGTGGTTGGAAGCCAGCCGGAACAGAAGAGTCTATGCGACTTCATCTCCAGTCAACCAGCCAAATGGCTAGCCGAGGCATGGCTAAATAGTAACTGTTCCGTGCAGACTATCTTATTTCTCCCTCTAACTTTAACTTCTTTGGCATAAAATTTATCTGTCTATCTCTATCTCTATCTATCTATCCCTGTGCACCACTGTGAGGAGAAGGGCTGGCCAAGGCAGGAGAGGGCAGGCTGGCTACCACCACCCATATTACCACCTTTTATGGTGTATGAAAATGGCGCCCTCTGGCGGTCAGAGCTTGGTAATAGCCTAGGAATTAGCTGCTGCCAGAAAGAATCCTTTCTTTCCCAGACTTGGGACTGCAAAGGGCCTTGAACCAGCATACTTGCACCAGGGAGGAAATATCTTTGGAAGCTGGAGCTTGTCTCCTTCCTTAGAAGGATCCAGAACAAGCCCAGCAGCAATAGCTCACAACCATAATCCTAGGTACTCCTGTCTTCAAACTGTAATCTTCACATCTCAGATCCCTGAGGAGCTAGGAGAGACGTGTGAGCCTCAATGCCCAGCTTGAGGCTTTGCCACACCCAGCTTTATTGGATGTCCTGAATGAATGCAAATTACCAGGGTCAGTGGCTCTCACCTGTAATCCTCTTCCTCCAGAGGATCTCCGTTTAAAACCACCTCAGGTAGGAAAGTGGATGAAACTTGTCTCTGATAAACTACCCCCCCACCCCACACACGTGTGAAGCTGTGGCTCAAGTAGCAAAGCACTAGGCTCAGAGACAACACCCAGGCATTGAGTTCAAGCCTCCAGATCAGCACAAAAACAAACACAAAAAACAAAGCAGGGAGTGCCATGACTGATGCCTGTAATCCTAGCAACTCAGGAAACTGAGATCTGAGGATCTCGGTTCAAAGCCAGCCCAGGCACTAATGACCGAGAGACTCTTATCTCCAATTAACCACTAGAAAACTGGAAGCTCAAGGGTAGGGTGGTAGCCTTGAGTTGAAGAGCTCAGGGACAACGTCCAGGTTGAGTTGAAGCCCCATGACCCATAAATAAAGAAATCAATTAAATAAAGTGTGTACAGGGCTGGAGCTTGGGGCTATCTGGCGTTAGGTCGCAGCCATGTGGCCTGAGATACTTGTCCATGCTAGAGCGCTCTTCGTCTCCAGCACACTGTGGATGACAAGCTCTTCTATGCTGTAGGGAAGGAGCACTGTCAAGGGTCCCTCCAAAGCGGAGTCAGCAAGAGGCTGAGTCCAGGGGCGGCAGACGCTGTGGGGGCTGCTCTGGGCCTGCGTGGACTCTGCTTCTGGAAGGCAGCTGGGGCATGAGGGCCACAGTCCTGGTGCTCTGTCCCTGGTTGTTGTCCTGGTGAGGACAGGAAGCAGCCCGGGACACAGGCTGCTTCCTGGCTTGCTGCTGTGTCTTCATCTTGGACAGCTGGTTCTTTTGATATTTATTTTTTTTTTTTGCCAGTCTTGGGGCTTGGGCTTGGGCCTGAGCACTCTTCGTGGGCTTGCTCAAGGCTGGAGCTCTACCACTTGAGCCACAGCACCACTTCTAGCTTTTCTATGTATGTGACACTGAGGAATCCAACGTGGGTCTTCATGCATGCTAGGCATGCCCGGGGAAGGGGAGAAAGGGGGTGCAAGTGGGTAAGGAGGATCAGGGCACCAGAGAGCTCTCTTCCCCTAGCAGGGCCAGGAAGGGGCTGTGTAGAGTTCTCTTGTGAGCACACGTGGAGTGCCTCCATCAAACACAATTGTGGGGGGGAGTCCAGAGATCCCCCATGAATGTGGACAGCCCCACCTGCTCGTGACAAGAGTCAAGAGTGGGGGAGGAAGTGACAACCAGAGACATGGAAGAAGACTCACCTTCACCACAGACTCATGCAGCTGCCAGCCTCTGGACCTCATCCCAGCTAGGGCTCGGATTCGAACCGAGGATCTCCCTCAATGTGGTCACCTGGTTCTTCTTGAATGCCTTGTGTTTCTGACAAGTGGCTGGGCCACTAGGCCAAACTCCCAGTCCAGAGGGCATTAGCTTTACATGGATGTGAAAGATCCCACCCTCACTCGTGGGGCCACAGCAAAGAGGAACAGACTCCCTCAGGAAGATTCACGGGCACAAGCCGGGCTGGCAACCTCCAAAAGCTTGTCTCCATCACCAGAGGCCAGGGCAGCCAGGAAGCCTGGAGCTGACGCTGTGAAGTCTGCACCCTCCAGGCCTATGGCTGGCCACCAGCCCCCTGCATGAGTGCCACTCAGCCCTCACACCTCCACCCAAGCCACCAGACTGCATCCACCCATAAGCCTCTGGGCCAGGCCATGGGACGGCCTCCTGGCCCAGAATTCCACACTGGAGCTCAGACTCCAGCACGAGATCAAAAGGATTATACCAGTAATCCCTGCTACCTGGGAGGCAGAGGCCAGGAGGATGCTGGATCAAGGCCAGTGATGCTGAAAAGTTAAGAATCCATCCCAGTCGAGGAGGATTAGATTAACACACAAGCACAGTCAAGAGCTAGTGGCACCCGCCCATAATCCTACCTACTCAGGAGGCTGAGATCTGAGGATTGAGGTGCCAAGTCTGGCCAGGCAAGGAAGTCATGAGACTCTTTTATCTCCAGCAAATCAGCAAAAAGCCACAAGCAGAGCTGTGCTCCAGTGGTAGAGGGCTAGCCTTAGGTGACACAAGCAAAAGGCCCTGAGTTCAAACCCCAGTACCAGCAATTCCAGAGAGTGAAAGAAAACCCCAAGTTCAGTTCTGCCTCTCTACACTGCCGTTTCCTCCCAGATGATCATATCTGGGCCACAATATGTGCCTTCAATATTCAGCTTCCCCCCTCTTTTTTTTTTTTTTTTGCCAGTCCTGGAGCTTGAACTCAAGGCCTAGGCACTGTCCTTGAACAATTTTTGTTCAAAGCTAGTGCTCTATCACTTGAGCCACAGCACCACTTCCAGGCTTTTCTATGTATGTGTTACTGGGGAATCGAACCCAGGACTTTATGCAAGCAAAGCTAGCACTCTATCACTAGGCTACACTCCCAGCTCATGCCTTTTTTCTTTTTTTCCAATCCTGGGCTTGAGCTCAGGGCCTGAGCACTGTCCTTGGGCTTTCTCAAGGCTAGAGCTCTACCCCTTGAGCCTCAGCACCATTTCTGGCTTTTTTCTATGTATGTGGTACTGAGGAATTGAACCCGGGTCTTCGTGCATGCTAGGCAAGCACTTTAACCACTAGGCAAAACTCCCAGCCTTCTTTTTTTTTCTTCTTTTTCTTTTTCTTTTTCTTCTTCTTCTCCTCCTCCTCCTCCTCTTCTTCTTCTTCTTCCTCCTCCTCCTCCTCCTCCTCCTCTTCTTCTTCTTCTTCATCTTCATCTTCATCTTCCTCTTTTTGTTCCCAGTCCTTGGGCTTGTACTCATGTATTCAAAGCCTGGGCACTGTCTTTGAGCTTTCTCAAGGCTAGCACTCTACTACTCGAGCCACAGTACCATGTCTGGTTTCTTGGTGATTAATTGGTGACTAGAGTCTCACCAACTTTAGTGCCAGGACTGGCTTGGAACCAGGATCCTCAGATCTCAGCCTCCTGAGTAGCTAGGATGACATGTGTGAGCCACTGGGCCTGGTTTATTAATTTTTTAAAGGTAGAAGTGGTGCAGTGGCTCAATGTGGATTCTAAATTACTTTGAAATTGGGGGTGACAGGCATTCAAGGCAAGAATAGAAGAGGCAGACATTGATGCAGTGTGTGGGGGGCCGGGTAAGCTTATCTGGATCTTTCAGAAAGGGAAGGAGGTAAACGTGGGTACTTAGATTGGTGAGCAGAGGGCTGGGGGCCTGTGGCTGCCTAGCCTGGGGTCCGGGCTAGGCGGGTCTTGCTGTGCAGGTTGCCTGAGATACTTGTCCATGCAGGAACGGTCTTCATTCCCAGACACCCCATAGAGGGTGGCAAGCGCCTTTATGCTGTAGGGAAGGAGCTCTGTCAAGGACACCTCCAAATCGTCGACAGGTGGACAGGCCGGGGGGACACTGGGTCCAGGGGCGGCAGACTTTGCAGACTGTGGGGACTTCTTTGGGCCTGGGTGGACCCTTCTACTGGAAGGCAGCTGGGGGTGGAGGGCAGCGGCACTGGGGACCTGCCCCCCATTGTTATCCTGGTGAGGGGAGCCTTCTGGGGTCACAGGCTGCTGCTCACTGGCTTGCTGCTGTTTCCTTCTCTTGGTCAGCTGGTTCTTAAACCAAGACTGGAGAGGGGGAGAGAGG
This sequence comes from Megascapheus bottae, assembly GCF_031878675.1. Classification (NCBI taxonomy): domain Eukaryota; kingdom Metazoa; phylum Chordata; class Mammalia; order Rodentia; family Geomyidae; genus Megascapheus; species Megascapheus bottae. The sequence goes on from NC_143539.1 coordinate 6,802,795, forward strand.
GGGTACAGATGCATAAAGAGGATCAGGGCACTAGACAGCTCTCATCCCCTAGCAGGGCCTGGAAGGGGCTGTGGAGGTTCTCATGTGAGCACACGTGGAGTTCCTCCATCAAACACAATTGTGTGTGGGGGGGAGTCCAGAGGTCCCCACGAGTGTGGACAGCCCCACCTGCTCATGACAAGAGTCAAGAGTGGGGGAGGCCCTGGGTTTGAGGTGACAGCTAGAGACACGGAAGAGGACTGACTCACCTTCACCACAGACGCAGGCAGCTCCACCTCTGAGGCCAGCATCTGGACCTCATTCGTGGTGGGGTGCTGGTTCAATTCGAACATCTCCCTCAACTTGATCAGCTGGTTCTCTGTGAACTTGGTGCGTTTCCGGCGAGTGTGTGGGGTCGGGTCTGCAGAGGGGACACACAAGACCCATTTGTGACAAGCCTCGACCTCTGGGGTCTGCTTGCCTGAGCCTGCTCTGAGCATCATTAGCAGGTGAGACAGAGGGCCTGGGCCCTCATTCCTGTGCACCCTTCCTCTGTGCACCGCAGAAGAACACCCCCTAACCCCAGACACCACAGGAGTCTAGCTGGGTTCCATTTTTGGTGCCCTGAGGCATCTTCCCTTTGGGGATGTTTGGTGCTGACCTTGGCTTGAACTCTCAAAGCTCCTGAGCGTTCATGCTCTGGCACTCTACCACTTGAGCCTCAGCTCTCCTTCTGGCTCTTTGGATGGAAACGATGGAAGCGAAATAAGAGTCTTACAGAGTTCCCTGTCCAGGCTGCTTGTGAATCACGAATCTCAGACCTCAGCCTCCTGAGTAGCTAGAATGACAGCCATGAGCCTCTGGCACTTGTCAGTCTCTCTGAAGACTCAGTGTCTCCCCATCATAAAATGCTTGCAGGTGGGTCACTGGGCATTAGTTTTTTGTTGTACTGCCAGTCATGGGCCTTAAACTCAGGGCCAAAGCACCATCCTTGAGCTTCCTCCAGGCTAGCGCTCTACCACTTGAACCACAGCACCACTTCTGGCTTTTTCTATGCATGTGGTACTGAGGAATCGAACCCGGTCTTCGTGTATGCTAGGCAAGCACTCTACCACTAGGCCAAACTCCCGGTCCAGAGGGCATTAGCTTTACATGGATGTGAAAGATCCCACCCTCACTCGTGGGGCCACAGCAAAGAGGAACAGACTCCCTCAGGAAGATTCACGGGCACAAGCCGGGCTGGCAACCTCCAAAAGCTTGTCTCCATCACCAGAGGCCAGGGCAGCCAGGAAGCCTGGAGCTGACGCTGTGAAGTCTGCACCCTCCAGGCCTATGGCTGGCCACCAGCCCCCTGCATGAGTGCCACTCAGCCCTCACACCTCCACCCAAGCCACCAGACTGCATCCACCCATAAGCCTCTGGGCCAGGCCATGGGACGGCCTCCTGGCCCAGAATTCCACACTGGAGCTCAGACTCCAGCACGAGATCAAAAGGATTACACCTGAAATCCCTGCTACCTGGGAGGCAGAGGCCAGGAGGATGCTGGGTCAAGGCCAGTGATGCTGAAAAGTTAAGAATCCATCCCAGTCGAGGAGGATTAGATTAACACACAAGCACAGTCAAGAGCTAGTGGCCCCCACCCATAATCCTACCTACTCAGGAGGCTGAGATCTGAGGACTGAGGTGCCAAGTCTGGCCAGGCAAGGAAGTCATGAGACTCTTTTATCTCCAGCAAATCAGCAAAAAGCCACAAGCAGAGCTGTGCTCCAGTGGTAGAGGGCTAGCCTTAGGTGACACAGCAAAAGGCCCTGAGTTCAAACCCCAGTACCAGCAATTCCAGCGAGTGAAAGAAAACCCCAAGTTCAGTTCTGCTTCTCTACACTGCCGTTTCCTCCCAGATGATCATATCTGGGCCACAATATGTGCCTTCAATATTCAATTTTTTTTTTGCAGCGGAAAGGGGACCGTTCCTGGGGCTTGAACTCAGCCCTGGACCCTATCCTTGGGCTTTCTCAAGGCTAGCACTCTACTAATTGAGCCACAGCACCACCTCCAGCTTTTTCTGTGTATGTGGTACTGGGGAATCAAACACTGAGCTTTGTGCAATTCTGCAAGTAAACTACCAGGCCCACTTCTGGCTTTTTCTATGTATGTGGTACTGAGGAATCAAACCTGGGTCTTCATGCATGCTAGGCAAGCACTCTACCACTAGGCCAAACTCCTGGTCTGGGATTCTGGGATACAATTAGAAGAAGAAAAAAAAGAACAGACAGGGGCCAGGAGTTTGGCCTAGTGGTAGAGTGCTTACCTACCATGCACAAAGACCCAGGTTCGATTCCTTGGTACCACATACATAGAAAAAGCCTGGAAGTGGTGTTGAGGCTCAAGTGGTAGAGCTCTAGCCTTGAGAAAGTCCAAGGACAGGGCTTAGGCCCTGAGCTCAAGTCCAGGAGCCCATCCTAGTTCTTGAACTTAGGGTCTGAGTGCTTTTTCTAAACTTCTTTGTGCTCAAGGCTAGTACTCTATCACTTGAGCCACAGGGCCACTTCCAGATTTTTCTCTGTATGGGGTACTAAGAAATCATAGTCAGGGCTTCATGCCTGCTAGGCAAGCACTCTACCACTAAGCCACTTTCCCAGCCTCCTCCACCAATATTCTTTTTCTTTTTTCTTTTTTTGCTAGTCCTGGGCTTGAGTTCAGGGTCTGAGCACTGTCCTTGGGCTTTCTCAAGGCTAGAGCTCTACCACTTGAGCCTCAGCACCATTTCCACCTTTTTCTATGTATGTGGTACCGAGGAATCGAACCCGGGTCTTCATGCATGCTAGGCAAACACTCTACCACTAGGCCAAACTCCCGGCCCCATCCATCAATATTCTTGATGAATGTACTCTCCCAAACTTCTCAATAAACACTAAAGTTGGGTCCAATCTCCAAAATCAGAAGTTGATTTTACTCTGAGAATACAAGGACGATTCCGCAAGTAATCAATGTGTAAAAGTATCCACTAGACTGCCACACAGAAGCCACACCTGTCCCCTGAGCTTCTCTTCATCTCCCAGCCCCGGCCTCCCCCATTTTTCCCCATCCCCAACCCCATATCCCCACACAAGGCCAAGCTATCCATAGCCAGTTTACCTTCCGTGGAGGCCTTAGCAGTGCTTGCTGTAGCCATCTTGGTGCTTTCTTCTTCTTGAGCTCTGGAGTTCAACCCCATATCCCCACACAAGGCCAAGCTATCCATAGCTGCCAGTTTATCTTCCATGGAGGCCTTAGCAGTACTTGCCGTAGCCAACTTGGTGCGTTCTTCTTCTTGAGCTCTGGAGTTCAAATGGCCCAAGGAGCCTGTGAATTCTGCATTTAAGTCAACCTTGTAGTCCCTCCCCTAATCTCATGATCACCCTGCATGAATTCACGGCCTGGAGCAGCCACTCCTTGCTTCAGTGTTGGGCATAAAAGAAGATGCAATCGAAGGCCAATTTCTCAAAAAAATCCAAAACCCCCAAAATATCATATTAAAACTAAAGCAACAGGGACAGCGATTGTGGCTGAATGGTCGAGTGCTTGACTAGAATGCATAAAGCTTTGGGTTTCATTCTTCAGTACCACATGCACAGAAAAATCTGGAGGTGATGCTGTGGCTCAAGTGACAGAGCACTAACCTCGAGAAAGGCCAGTGCCCACGCCCTGAGTTCAAGCCCCAGAAAAAAAACAAAACAAAACATAATCTTGGCCAGGCACTGGTGACAGGCTCCGCTGAGATTTGAGGATCATTTTTCTAATCAACCCTGGGAGGACAGTCGGAGATTTTTCTTTTCTTTTCTTTTCTTTTTTTTTTTTTTTTTTTTTTTTACCAGTACTTGAATTCAGGGCCTGGGTCCTGTTCCTGAACCTCTGTGCTCAAGTGCTCAAAGCTAGTGCTCGAGCACTTGAGCCACAGCCTAGAGGTGGAGTGCTCTCTCCGCATGCATGAAGCCCTGGGTTCCATTCCCCGGTACCATATACTCAGAAAAAGCCGGAAGTGGTGCTGTGGCTCAAGTAGCAGAGTGGAAAAAAAAAGTCTCATTTTCTGCTCGGGCTTATGTTCAACCATGGTCCTCAGATCTCAGCTCCTCAGTAGCTGGGAACAGGCGTGCGCCATCACTGATAGCTTATGTGACACTCTTCTTGATTTATGCTAGCCACACACACAGAGCCACTTCTGGCTTTTGTTGGTACTAAGGAATCGAACTCAGGGTGTCATGTACGGTAGGCAAGCACTCTACCATTAATCCACAGTAAAACCCTCATCTTCAATGAACCACCAGGAAATGAATTGTGAAGCTGTGCCTAAAAGTGTAAGAGAGCTAGCCCAGGCCCTAGGTTCAAAGCCCCGCCACAAACAAACAAAAAGCAAGCAGAGGATTCATTCAGAAACTGGAGTGGCAGTGCCGGGAGTTTGGCCTAGCATGCATGAAGACCCAGGATCGATTCCTTGGTACCACATACATAGAAAAAGCCAGAAGTGGTGCTGGGGTTCAAGTGGTAGAGCTCTAGCCTTGAGAAATACCCAAGGACAGTGCTCAAGCCCTGAGCTCAAGCACTGGGACTTGCAAAAAATGAGAGAGAGAAAGAGAGAGAGAGATTGAGGTGACAGGCTCTCAAGCCAGGCGCAGAAGATGTAAACAATGATGAGGAGGCACGTGGGGGGTGGGGGATGAGGTTTATTTGGATCTTGCAGGAAAGGAAGGTGGAGATGGATGTGAGTGGAGAGCGCAGCGTGGCCTGGGCTGGGGCATGAAGCCCTCCAGCTCGGGCTAGGGGCCGTGGGGGTTCCCTGAGAAGAAACTTTCCAGGCTGGAGGAGTCTTGGTCCTCAGACACGCCATAGACGAGGCGAAGTTCTTCTGTGCTGTAGGGAAGGGGTGCTTTCCAGGACCCCTCCTAAGCTTCCATGGGCAGAGAGGCCAGCGGGAAACCGAGTCCAGGGGTGGGAGGTAGTGCAGACGTGGGGGGCTGTACTGGGCCTGGGTAATGAAGTCTGTATCTAAGGAAACCTGCTGGTCCCTACTACGCACTCTCCAGGTCCCTCCCTATCATCCTCCCAATCTTACCTCAATTCATTTGTGCCTGGGACAAGCCTGTGCCTGGGCTTCAGTGTAGGACATAAACGAAGATGGCCCTTGAAGGCTAATTCCTCACACGTGAAAGTCATGGTTAAAGGAAAACAATCTCAAAGTGCACACAGAAGGAGCTGAGGACAGAAGCTGCAGGGACGGGGGTGGGGGGGCAGATCTAGGGCAGGATGGAGCAGCAGGGAGAGGCTGGTAGGATCTGGCCACTGGTCACCATTGTCCTTTGGAGTGGGCCAGCCATGGTTGCCAGGGACCAACACCAATCAGAGGCAACCTATAGCTCAATTACAGAGTTTTGCTTCTAGGGGCTGGGAGTGTGGCCTAGTGGCAGAGTGCTTACCTAGCATGCACCAAGATGCACCTGGGTTCGATTCCTCGGTACCACATACATAGAAAAAGCTGGAAATGGTGCTGTGGCTCAAGTGGTAGAGCTCTAGCCTTGAGAAAGTCCAAGGCCCTGCATTCAAGGCCCAGGACTGGCAAAATGAATAAATAGATGAGTTTGGGTTCAAGGTCATAGGAATAAAGTATGTCCTCATCCTGTGCTGGAGGTTCATACCCTGAATCCTAGATGTGTGGGAGGGTGAGACCTGAGTTTCAGAATTCAAGGCCAGTCTAGTCAGGAAAAGCCTTGAGACTTTTTTTTTTAATTTTGGTCAGTTGGGAGACTTGATCTCTGGGCTTGGGTGTTGTCCCTGAGCTCTTCAGCTCAAGGCTAGTGCTCTACCCCTTGAGCCACAGTGCCAGTTCCAGTTTTCAGATGATTAATTGGAGATAAGAGTCTCTTGGACTTTAGTGCCTGATCTGGCTTTGAACTAAGATCCTCAGATCTCAGCCTCCTGACTAGCTAGGATTACAGGCGTGAGTTACCAGCTCTAGCCCTTGAGGCTATTTCCTATGAATAACCAAAAAGCCAGAACAGGAGACGGGACTCAAATAATAGAACAATAGCTTGCTTGCTTTCTTGCTTGCCAGGCCTGGGGCTTGAACTCAGGGCCTAGGCACAATTCTTGGTCACTTTTTGCTCAAGGCTAGTGCTCTGCCACTTGAGCCACAGTACCACTTCTGGCTTTTTTCTGTGCATGTGGTACCAAAGAATTGAACCCCGGTCTTGGTGCATGCTAGGTGAATACTCTACCACTACACCAATCTCCTGGCCCTTTTTTTTTGTCAGTTGTGGGGCTTGAACTCTGAGCCTCGGTGCTGTCCCTGAGCTCTTCAGCTCAAGGCTAGTGCTCTACCACGTTGAGCCATTGCACCACTTCTGGTTTTGGAGATAAGTGTCTCATGGACTTTTGTGCAGAGGCTGGTTTGGAACCGTGATCCTCAAATCTCAACCTCCTCAGTTGCTAGGATTTTAGGCCTGAGCCACAGGAAACCCAGCTAGAGCACTAACCACAGCAAAACAGCTTAAGAATTGCGCCTGTGCCCTGAGTTCAACCAAGGTGGTGGGGGGAGATGAGTGAATAAAAAAGGGCTGAGGGGTGAATGTGGGCAGGACCAATAGCAGCGCAGGGTGGAAGGTGGGACTGGGATTAGGGCTGGTCCCAGAGGGTGGGGACCCATCAGCCTTTTGTATAAATACAGACTTCATAAGGAGCTTGGGACATTGGAAATCTAGAGCTCCAGAAGAATGCAGCTGACTGACACCGACTCTGCTAAGGCCTTGATGGGGGGTAAGCTGACGCCTGTGGGGAGCACGGGGCATGGGGAGAGGATAGAGAAGCTCAGAGAACTGAGGACAGGGGTGAGACTTTGAGGGGGCCCCTGGGTTGTGCCAGACATTGGGCAGAAATGGTTATCTGAGAAACCTTCCTTGAATTCCTGGAATAAAAATTGACAATGTAGAGCCGGGAGTGTGGCCTAGTGGTAGAGTGCCTGCCTAGCATGCACAAAGCCCTGGGTTTGATTCCTTGGTACCAGAAGTACAGGAAAAGCCAAAAGTAGTGCTATGGCTCAAGTAGCAGAGTACAAGCCTTAAGCAAAAGGTGTCTAAAAATAGTGCCTAGGCCCTGAGTTCAAGCCCCATGACCGGCAAAGAAAAAAAAAAGCCAACAATGTATGTGCTGGATTCAACTTCATAGCACTTTCTTGAAAAATGTTAATGGAGTACAGTCATCAAGGAAATTAGTGTGAAGATGAGGCATGTTATGTGTTTTTATTTCAGAGCCAATATTTGCGTTTGAACTCAGAACCTGAGCAGAGTATCTTTGCTGCTCAAGGCAAGTGCTTTACTCCTTGAGCCACAGCTCCGCTTCCAGACTCTTTTATTCACTTTTATTTATTTATTTATTTTCTTGCCAGTCCTGGGCTTGGGCTCAGGGCTTGAGCACTGTCCTTGGACTTTCTCAAGGCTAGAGCTCTACCACTTGAGCCCCAGCACCACTTCTGGCTTTTTCCTTGGTACGTGGTACCAAGGAATCAAACCCGGGTCTTCGTGCATGCTAGGCAAGCACTCTACCTTTAGGGCAAACTCCCGGCCTCTTTTTTATTTTTGATGGTTTATTAGCAAGGTCTCATGGACTTTCCTGCCTTGGCTGGCTGGGAAACTGATCCTTTTAGGTCTCAGCTGCCTGATCAGCTAGGACTAGAAGCCTGAGCCCTGTGCACTCGGCTGGATCTGTTTGTGTTTTTATTTTTCTCCAGTCATTGATAGCAGAAATGCTTTTGCAGTGTTTTCCTCCTTGTTGGTCTTGAGCCACAGTTCATCCCTGGTCTCTGCTCCCCAAAGACAGGAGAGTATGGCTGTGCAGCCTTGAATGATCACTACCTTTCGGGGAAGAGGGCAGATGGTAAGGAGCAGGAGCAGGGTCTAGACTGCTGTCTTCTACCAGCTTCCGGTGCTCAGAGCAGGCTCAGGCAGCAGACCTCAGGTGATTTATCACCCATGTGTCTTGTGTGTCCCTTCTGCAGACCAGCTGCGAGCTGCTCGTCGGGAACGCACGAGGTTCACAGAGTACCAGCTGTCCAAGTTGAGGGACACCTTCAGGCATACCCAGCACCCCAAATGGGACCAGGTCTTGGAGGTGGCCTCCGAGGTGCAACTGCCTGAGTCTGTGGTGAAGGTGAGTCCTCTTCCGTGTCTCTAGTTGTCACCTCAAACCCAGGCATTCCCCACTCTTGACTCTTGTCATGAGCAGGTGGGGCTGTCCACACTCGTGGGGACCTCTGGACTCCCCCCCCCACACAATTGTGTTTGATGGAGGAACTCCACGTGTGCTCACATGAGAACCTCCACAGCCCCTTCCAGGCCCTGCTAGGGGATGAGAGCTGTCTGGTGCCCTGATCCTCTTTATGCATCTGTACCCCCTCTTTCCCCCTCTCCAGTCTTGGTTTAAGAACCAGCTGACCAAGAGAAAGAAACGGCAGCAAGCCAGTAAGCAGCAGCCTGTGACCCCAGAAGGCTCCCCTCACCAGGATAACAATGGGGGGCAGGTCCCCAGTGCCGCTGCCCTCCACCCCCAGCTGCCTTCCAGTAGAAGGGTCCACCCAGGCCCAAAGAAGTCCCCACAGTCTGCAAAGTCTGCCACCCCTGGACCCAGTGTCCCCCCGGCCTGTCTACCTGTCGAGGAGTTGGAGGTGTCCTTGACAGAGCTCCTTTCCTACAGCATAGAAGAGCTTGCCACACTCTACAGGGTGTCTGGGAATGAAGACCGTTCCTGCATGGACAAGTATCTCAGGAAACCTGCACAGCAAGACTCGCCCAGCCCATGTCCTAGGCCGGACAGTGTCATGCCCCAGCCCTGAGCTCGCTGCTCTCTCCAGTCACATTTATCACCTTCCTTTTCCCAAAAGATCCACATAAACTTTACCCCTGCTACCCCCCCATCTGCCTCTTCTGTTCTTGGCTGGAGTGCCTGTCACCCTAATTTCAGTATGTAATACAATTTGGTCCCTGATGTTGCTAATAAAAATTTTTGCCATCCCCATCCTTGCTCAGAATCCAATGCTCTTTCAGCACCTCACCACACCGAACAAGATTGGTTCTGATCTTCATGGTTAGGGAGAAATCCCAGCATCTGCCTCTCCTTAGAGAGGGTTAGGGTTCTGGGGCCTGAGCTCAGGATCTGGGCACTCTCCCTGAGCTTAGTGCTCAAGCATTTGGTCTACAGCTCCTTTTTCTGGTTAGTGGAGATAAGTCTTAGAGACATTCCTTCCTGGGTTGATCTTGAACTGGGATCCTCAGCACTCATCCCTCCTGACTAGCTAGGATTTTACAGGTATGAGCCACCTAATGCCTGGCCAGACTATCTTGGTTTATAATGAAGGTAGTTTTATAATCAGTGGGAGGGAAGAACACAGTCCTGGCTTTGAACCTTGAGGATGCCTATAGGAAAAAAAAAAAATCCGCTAAGATTTCACTAATAAACCTGGAAGTGGTAGCGATGTAAAACAAGAGCCCCCTCGGCCAGTCCACGTTCTGTGGCTTCAGATGCATGGCCGCTCCCGGCCGCTAGGTGGCTTCCCTAGCGACCGTAGCGTCCATAGCTACCGCGCGTGCGCAGAGCCCTCTCCGGCGCGGCTGGCTCCTCTGCGCCTGCGCGCGCGGCTGCGCCGGCGGCGTCTTCTCCGGTGCGCATTGCGCTCGTGTTCGCGCTCTCGCGTGGACGCGCGGCGTCGCTCCTGTCCGCGTTATTCCACGTTCTCTATAGTTTATTTTTTTAATTTTTTTTTTCTTGAGGAACCAATTTTAATTCCGGGCACCCGGTCATTGACCCTCGGCGCCATCGAAGATGTCCCAGCTGCCCGCCGACAGCAGCAGCCGCCGCGGCGTCCCCACGACGGGCGCAGCGGGCGCGGACAGCCGGGTCCCGCCGGCCGAGGTAGGCGGCGGGAGGCGCGCGCCGGCCGCGGCGCAGCCGGAGGGCAGCCGGGGAGGCCCGACGGCGGAGGCCCGGGGCGAGCCGGACGCGGCGGCCGGGGATGCAGCGGCGGCGGCGGCCAGGGGAGGCCGGATGGCGGAGGCTCGGGGAGGAGGCCCGGCGGCGGCCCGGGGAGGCCCGATGGCGGCGGCGGCGGCGGCGGCCAGGGACGCGCGGATGGCCGAGGTCGCCCGACTTTTGGGGGAACCGCTGGAGGAAGAAGCTCCCGAGAGCCGACCCCGGTCTCGGTCTGGCAACGCCGGGGCGCTGGCCGCGCTGCCCTACCTCCGCCTCCGGCACCCGCTCAGCGTGCTCGGCATCAACTACCAGCAGTTCCTTCGCCATTACCTGGAGAACTACCCGATCGCGCCCGGCCGGATCCAGGAGCTGGAAGAGCGCCGGCGGAGGTTTGTGGAAGCCTGCCGGGCCCGGGAGGCCGCGTTCGATGCCGAGTACCAGCGAAATCCCCAGAGGGTGGACTTCGACATCTTAACCTTTACCATAGCCCTGACCGCCTCCGAAGTGATCAATCCCCTGATCGAAGAACTTGGGTGCGATAAGTTCATCAATAGGGAGTAGCTCCCGGATGTCCCCACTCCCAGAAAACCTCTGCGTCCAAGGCAAATCCATCCTGCAGCTTGGTTTTGTTTTCGTTTTTGAAGTCTGGAATGAGTGCCCCAGCTGGAGAAAAAAATATATATCTATATTATATATATATATATAATATATAATATATATATATATCAGAAAAGAAATCAAGGGGCTGGGGGGAGCGAAGCCAAATGAGGGAACAGCTTACCTAGCATGCTCTAGGGCCACCCCCCCCCCTCCTCCCTGGGTTGTATTCCCAACCCTGCAAAATAATCATCCTATATAAACTTGAAAAGTTGAAACAAGTAATGTGGAAACCATTGGAACACTCCTGTGATTTTGTCTGTTGAGTTTGTAATTATCTATGAGTTTGTGATTGCTCTAGATCCCCACCCCCTCACCTTACCCTGGCATTAGAAAAATGATCCCCAATGTGACTTCATGAAAAAAATAAAGGTTTTGGTCCCTCAGTGTGAATTCGTGAAAAAAAAAATAATGTGGTTTTTTTTTTAATTGAGATTTGTATGAATAAAAATTGCTGATAATAGTCCATGAAGAAGAAAGAAATAACCAGACAGTCGATGATGAATTACACCTGTAATCCTAGCCACTCAAGAGCCTGAGAGCTGAGGATCTTGGTTCAAAGCCAGTCCAGGCAGGAAAGTCTGTGCAACTTTTATCTACACGAAACTACTCAGAAAAGGCTGGAAGTGGTGGTATGGCTCAAGTGGTAGAGCACTAGCCTTGAGCAAAAGTAGCTTAGGGACAGGGCCTAGGCCAATAGTTCAAGGTCCAGGATCAGAAGGAAAAAAAATGATTGTTTTTAGGACTGTAGAGCAGTAGAAAGCATTTGACCATGTCTGTCTGTGTTCTCTTGTGTCACATCAAGTTTGTCCTGTAAGACTGATTTTGTGCTTCAAGGCATATCAGATGACAAAGTAAAATGCTGTGCATATTACATGAGAGATTTCCAAACTTCACAATTACTTTTTTCTGTGTTTTTGTTTTGTGCGAGTACTGGGTCTTGAACTCAGGCCTAGGAGCTTTAGCTTTTTTGCTCAATGCTCCCCCGCTACTATAACCACAACTCTCTAGCTTTTTGGTGATTAATAGGAGATAAGAGTCTCATGGACTTTTGTGCCTGGGCTCTGACTTTGAACCACGATTCTCAGATCTCAACCTCCTGAGTAGCTAGGATTACAGGAGTGAGCCACCACACCCGGCTTACAATTTGCAGTCTTTTATAATTTTCTTTCAAAGAAAGCTTGGGCAGAAAAGTCTGTGAGACTCATCTCCAGCAAGCTACCAAAAAAGCTGCAAGTGGAACTGTGGTTCAAGCGATAGAGTGCTAGCCTAGAGAAAAAGAAGTGCAGGGTCCGGCCTGGAGTTTGGCCTAGTAATGGAGTGCTGACCTAGCATGCATGAAGATCTGGGTTTGATTCCTCAGTATCACATATATAGACAAGCTGGAAGTGGTGCCATGGGTAGTGGCAGAGTTAGCCTTGAGGAAAAAGCCCAAGGACAGTGGTCAGGCCCTGAGTTCAAGCCTCAGGACTGGCAAAAAAAAAAAAAAAAAAAAAAGTTCAGGGTCAGCATCTAGGCCCTGAATTCAAGCTTCAAGCTTTAGGATTCATTTATTCACAAGACCTTGTCTGCTGGACCCCATACTTGACAGAACCTCTCAACCATAGTTCCTATTGCTTGTCTCACTATGTATATACAAGCAAATCCAAATTTCTTCATCGAAGTTGACAAGTTATTTTTATTGGTCATATGTGTTGCTTTTCATTAAGAAATCACTTGAGCTGGGCGCTGGTGGCTCATGCCTGTCATCCTAGCTACTCTGGAAGTGGAAATCTCAGGATCACTGTTCAAAGTCAGCCTGGGCACAAAAAGTCCATGAGACTCTTATCTCCGATTAATCACCAGAAAAATGGAAGTGGTACTGTGGGTCAAGTGGTAGAGCACTAGCCTTAAGCTAAAGAGCTCAGGGACGATGCCCAAGTCTAGAGTTCAAGCCCCACAAACGACAGAAAAGAAAAATAAATCTTAAACCAACCTCCTGTGACCCACGCCTATGATTCTCACTACTCAGGAGGCTAAGATCGAACAACCACTGTTCAAAGCCAGTCCAGGCAGGCAAGTCCATGAGACCTTTATATCCAATGAACCACCAGAAAACCAGAAGTGGAGCTGTGGCTCAAAATGGTAGGGTACTAGCCTTGAGCAAAAGAGCTCAGGGAGGGCCGGGAGTTTGGCCTAGTGGTTAAAGTGCTTGCCTAGCATGCATGAAGACCTGGGTTCAATTCCTTGGTACCACATATATAGAAAAAAAAGCCGGAAGTGGTGCTGAGGCTCAAGTGGTAGAGCTCTAGCCTTGAGAAAGTCCAAGGGACAGTGCTCAGGACCCTGAGCTCAAGCCCAGGACTGGCAAAAAAAAAATCAATTCCTTGGTATTCGGGTCCAGTGTCTTTACTATGATATGTCTAGATGAGTTTCTTCTAGGATCTTGCCTGTTTGGAGTCCTGAAACCTTCAATAATGTATTTTCCCTTTTGAGGTTGGGGAAGTTCTCTGCTATGATTTTGGTGAGTAAGGGTTGCATTCCTTTGTCCTAAATTCTGCGCCCTCATCAATCCCTACTATATGAAGATTAGACTTCTTTGCTGCATCTGCCAGGTCCTGGAGTTTTCTCTGGTGGATCTGACTGATTTTTCCAAGGTGGCGATTCTCTGTTCCAGCTTTTGTGTTTTATCTTCCATTCAACCGATACACACACATAAAAATAAAAAAGAAGGAATTTTGAAAACAAGTTTACAGAACACTCCGTCGGAATAGTGAACTCAGTTTTCTAGTGTAAAACCTGTCTTGTCTGCCTGGGTGTTCAAGTTGCAGACGTAATGGCATCCGCGGACGCTAGGGGACGCTCGAAGACCACGTCGGCCTGCACCGCAGCTCACGCACGCGCAGTGGCGTCCCTGCGGGCCGATCCTCCACGCATGCGCATCGTGTCCTCGAGGGCGCCGAGCCCCGCCCCCTACGCGTGCGCCTAGCCGAGGCCCGCCAGTCCCGGCGCCAAAGGCCACGCACCGATACCCGGCGGCGCGGACGATCATGTCCGAGCTGCGGGGACGGCGCGGCCTCCCGGCGATGAGCGCCGTGGACGGTGACGTCCGCGCGGCGGCGGACGCGGGAGCGAGCGGCCGGTGTCTGGCTCGGGAGATGCAGGCGATCCCGCTGGTCGAGGCGGCCCGGCCCCGGCGGGTCCCGGGCCTGGCGTAGGCGCCGCCGCTGCACGACCCGCCGGGGCTGCTGGCCATCGGCGAGCGCATGCTCCACCACTACCTGACCCACTCGCCCCGCATGCCCGGCCGCGTCATGCGAGGCATCGAGGAGCGGCGGCGGCTGTTCGTGGAGGGCTGCCGGGCCCGGGAGGCGGCCTTCGACGCGGAGCCCCCGGAGCTGCGCCCCGACGCCCTGGCCTTCGCCCTGGCGCTGGCGGCCCAGGACGCCCGCGGACCCCCGGGGGACCGAGCGCGCGCGGGGCGGGGCGCGGCCGCGGGAACGGGGCGGGGGTGCGGGTCCGAGGCCACGATCGGGGCTGGGGGGGCGCGGGGTGAGCAAAAGCGCAGGCCAGGGACGGCGCACCGGGGCCGGGGAGCAGACCCAAGGCAACCGCAAGACGCGCGGCCTGGTGGAGCTGGGGGGGTAAGGTGGGGTGGGTGTCGGGCGGGGGGGGGGGAGACAGGTCCCCCGGGGACCGTCCACCCACCTCCTCCAGGCCCCTCCCTCGGGACTGCCTGCCTTCCCACCTTCTGCATCCGCTACAAACTTGCCCAGCCTCGCGCAGAACGCCTGGAAACGGGACACCCCGGGGTCGCTGCGGATCGGCCGAAGGATCTCAGTGTCACCGATTCTGTGCGTCTGTCTGTCTGTCTGTGTTTTCTGAAGCGCGTTAGGAACCGTTCAGATAGAGAAGATCGTGTTTCCGTGTCTCTTCAGGGCCCTGTGGACTGCGTGGACTTGTCCACGTGACTGTAAGCCTTGGGATCTAGCGTCCATTCACAGATCAGAACCTAAGTAACACAGAGACTCAGACCCCAGAGTACTCAACGTACTCCCTAGAAATTACCGTCCTAGTACTCCGTTGGGAACCGGTTCCTCAAGGTGGACCGCCATGGTTAGCGGTTTGGGCTTTTGTTGGTGTTTGTGTTGTATGCCTTTGGAACAGTTTTCCGAATGCATATGTAAATTTATACCAAGCGTAGGTATTCTGCTTTTTAAAAATCAAGGTGATGTATTCTACAGCCTCTTGGGTTGGGTTTTTCTCCCTCCCTCCTCAGACTGGTACTTGACCTCAGTACCTGCTGCTTATGTTGGTGGCCAGGCACTTTACCAGCTGAGCCATGCCCCCAACCCCTGGGGTTATCTTTCACAACTACAGTGTGGCTATGTCTTACTAGAGTGAATTAGTTATCTCTTGGATGTCTCAGTTGTCTCAAAAATGTTCATATTTGCTATGTATTTATTTACTGTATTTAGTATTCTATTTGACAATACTAGGATTTAAACTCAAGGACCTTGTGCTTGCTAAGCAGACACTCTGCCTTGTGAGCCATGTGTTCATTCTCCCCATAGCAGATTTGTGTAAGTGGAAGAGTGTTATGAAAAGCTGATGTACTTTCCATAATTTAAGTGAATATTGGCAGACAGTTGCCTTTGGGCTTCTTCCCGTTTACCTTCCATTCAGCCAGTACTGGGTGTGCCTGTCTTTCCACAATCCGACCCACCAGACTTAGCTTTGGGGGAATGTGACATTGTGAAACCACTTATCACAGCTGTACCCACTTCTCATTGGCTTATGGGTCTGCCTGGGCACCAAAGACTAAAACAGTTATCCCTGTGTGGTTATTGCCAAGAGGTGGAATCAGGAGGAAAAGAGTCTGGGGTCCCTGCCTAGGCAAAAGCAAGAGACCCTACCTGAGAAAAATCAACTAAGTGGGCCAGGAGTTTGGCCTAGTGGTAACAGTTCTGACTTAGCATGGATGAATACCCAGGTTCAATTCCTCAGTACCACATATGTAGAAAAAAGCTGGAAATGGTGCTGTGGCTCAAGTGGTAGGGCTCTAGCCTTAAGAAAGCCCAAGGAGGCCGGGAGTTTTGCCTAGTGGTTAAAGTGCTTGCCTAGCATGCATGAAGACCTGGGTTCGATTCCTCGGTACCACATACATAGAAAAAAGCCAGAAGTGGTGCTGTGGCTCAAGTGGCAGAGCTCTAGCCTTGAGAAAGTCCAAGGACAGTGCTCAGACCCTGAGCTCAAGCCCAGGACTGGCAAAAAAAAAAAAAGAAAAGAATATTTCAAAACTTGTTATGGCTATAAGAGGATTTGTATGTAAATTAAATGCTATTTGTTTATATTTTGGTGCTTTATTAAAGGTATTGACTTCTGTTGTTAATCTGTTCTTTTTCTTTGATAATATACAAAGAGCAAGTTTTTTCTTATCCTAATAATTCTGTGTGTGTGTGTGTGTGTGTGTGTGTGTGTGTGTGTGTACATGTGTGCCCACCCTGGGGCTTGAACTTAGAACCTGGATACTGTCCCATAGCTTTTTTGCTCAAGGCTAACACTCTACCACTTGAGCCTCAGCTCCACTTTTGTTTTTTGCTGATTCTTTGGAGATAAGAGTATGGGCTTTCCTGCCTAGGTTGGCTTCAAACCACAATCCTTAAGTCTCAGCCTCCTGAGTAGCTAGGATTACAGGCCTGAGCCAGTGGCACTCTAAGCTTGCTTCTGTGCTTTTAGTCATTTTTCATGATATTCATATCTCTGGATTCCTGACTTCTGGCTACCATCTTCATTTTCCCAGGTCCATTCTGCCTCAGTTTCCTCCCATTAGTGCCAACCCAGCAGCACCTGAGCCTTGGGACATTTTAAGTTTGCCAGTCACTGGCATTTCCCCCCCCCGCCCCCCACGCCCTTCCCAATACCCCCTTTGATCCAGAATAAAGGAGACTTGGAGAGTACAACAGCAGGAGACTTGCGCAGAAGCAAGTCTGCTAAGGCAGACATGGCAGACTCAGACAGGGGAGGCAGACTCTGTATTTCCCTCTTTGCCCCTCCCCACCCATCTGTGGCCCCAGCCACCGTCAGAAAAGGACCTGGGAACATTTCAGCCCTTCTCATCATCTTGCTGAGGCTCCTGAGAGGGGAAAGGGGTGGGGAGAGAAGATACATATGTATTCCTACATAAGGTACATACATATATGAAATCCTATGCATTCTACAGATTACAATGCCTATTCTTGCTAGCTTGGAAACTGTACCAGGCGTAGCTCAGAGACAGTGCACCGGTCTTAAGTATGAGCCCCAGGACCAGGACAAAAACAAAAACTCACATCAAATGTTTATGTATGCAATGAAAATGAAAAGCCGGGAAAGCAATTGTACTTCCTACTTGAGGAAGTACAGTTACAATTCGTTTTCTGCAATGATCATTATAGATTTCTTTTCCTTTTTTTTTTGCCAGTCCTTGGGCTTGAACTCAGGACCCGAGCACTGTCCTTGGGCTTTCTCAAGGCTGGAATGCTACCACTTGAGACACAACACCACTTTTGGGTTTTTTTTTTTTTCTATGTACGTGCTACCGAAGAATTGAACCCAGGTCTTAGTGCATGCTAGACAAACACTTGGCCACTAGGCCAAACTCCCTCATTATATATTTCTTGTTGTGGGGCTTGAACTCAGAACCTGGACACTATCCATGAGTGCTCGATATTAGCACTCTACCATTTGAGTAGAGTGCCACTTCTGGTTTTCTGGTGGTTCACTATAGGTAAGTCTCATGGGCTCTGCTGCCTGAGATAGCTTTCTACTGCCATCCTCAGATGTCAGCCTCCTCCTGAGTAGCTAGGATGACAGGCGTGAGCCACTGGCCCCCTGCTGATCATTATATCTGTAATTTATCATGGACTATGAACTTAGCTATGAGTTCACTTGTTCTTACTCATCCAGTGACCCCCTTGCATCATGGTTCAGAAGGATCAACTCCACCTCCCCTTCCAAGAATGGGCACATGGATCAAATCTAGCCAATTAAAGTGTGAAATTCCTTTGGACCTCAGTGATTGGCTTAGAAATGACCATGTGACCTAGCTCCAACCAAGAGGGGGGGACGGTAAAGGGAACCTCCTTTTCTGGATTTCCAACTTCAAGAAACATAGTTTGCTTGAAAATAAACTAACCCAGGGAGAGAAAAAAAGGCAAAAGTTAAACTCAGAGTCGGTCCCATGAAGTCACAGCTCTAGTTCCAGCTTTTTAGTGGTTAATTGGACATAAGAATCTCATAAGACTTGCTGGGAGTTTGGCCTAGTGGTAGAGTGCTGGCCCCACATTCATGAAGCCCTGGGTTTGAGTCCTCTGTAACACATATATAGAAAAAGCCAGAAGTGGTGCTGTGGTTCAAGAGGTAGAGCTCTTGAGAAAACCCAATGACAGTGCTCAGGCCCTGAGTTCAAGGCCCAAGACCAGCTCAAAAAAAAGCCAGCTGGGCAGAAAAGTCTCTGTGAACTCATTTTTTCTTTTCTTTCTTTCTTTCTTTCTTTCTTTCTTTCTTTTTTTTTTTTTTTTTTGGTTGTTTGTGGGGCCTGGCATTGTCCCTGAGCTCTTCAGCTCAAGGCTACTGCCCTACCCCTTGAGCCACAGCACCACTTCCAGACCCTGTAAATTCTTTGGACTAGGAGTTTTGCCTAGGGGTAGAGTGCTTGCCTAGCATGCACGAAGACCAGGGTTTGATTCCTTGGTACTATATACATATAAAAAAGTTGGAAGTGGTGCTGTGGCTCAAGTGGCACAGCTCTAGCCTTGAAGAAAGCCTGAGGACTGTGCTCAGTCCCTGAATTTAATGCCCAGGACTGGGGGCAGGGGGGGGGGCGGGGACAATCTCATGGACTTTCCTGCCTGAGCTGGATTCGAACACCTTGATCCTCAGATCTCAGCCTCCTGAGAGCTGAGCTAGGAGTACAACTAGGAGTTACAAGTGTGAGCCACAGTGCTTGACTTGCCTGTACTGTTTATTACCTGATAAGGGGCCCCTCATGGCCATATCTCATCATTCCTATTTTAAGGTTGAGGAAACTGAGGCACAGAAAAGGATAACAGACGTAGCTGAGTCCCCCAACCCCAGCCCAGCCTCTGCCCTTCTCCTGCAGGGACCTTCCACAGTCACAGCCCCTCACTCACCTCCAGCCCCACCATTGCCTGCTACCTTTTCTTGAGCTCTTCATTAATAACTTGTGCAATTTTCTTCATCCCAGATTCATCCACAAAGCCATCACCTTTCTGAACATGGAGAAAAATGACTCTCGAATAGGATTGCAATCCCCCCCTTCCCTCAACCCTCAGGACCCTCGCCCCATCTCTCTGCCCTGTGTCCACCTGTTCAGAATCACCTTCTTGGAATGGACCAATATTCCATCCACATATACTTCAAACTCCCCAGAAGCCTCTTCAGCAATTTCATCTTCCTGGGGCAAGAACAAAAAAAGAGGGGAGTGAGGTGGAAACTGAGGGCTCCCCTCCCAGCCATGAAGAGGAGGTGGGGATACGGGGCCCCCCTGACCCGCTCCAAATCCCAGCCCGGCCAGCACACTTACAAAGTCCAGAAGATTTGGAAATTGCTGCTCCAAGCTCTTTTTCAGTATAATGTACTGAGGATGGAGATGGAGGTGATAGCGTCATTGGGAGGGGCACTCATGGGGGTCACAGAGAGGAAAGAGGCTCTGGGCTTTTCCCATATCCAAAGCCAGAACTACTCACCCTAAGGCCATAGCTTCAGAGGCCGCTGGAGGCCAAGGGCAGGAGAAGGAAGGTGGAGAGAAGAGAGGAGACGGTATCAGTCTCTCCCTAAGTGACTGCCCCATTACATCTCTTCCCTCACTCCCTCATTTCACTCCCCCTGGCCCCAACTAGCTGGCCTCCCCACACTGCACGAGTGCCCTGCCCCAGGGTCTTTGTGCTGACCATGTTCTGCAGAATGCTCCCCCTCCAGACCACAGCCCAGAAAGCTGTGCTAGCCACCTGATGGTGCCTATAATCCTAGCTAATCAGGAGGCTGAGATCTGATGATCTGGGTTTGAAACCACCCGGGGTACACACACGCTGGAAATTCTCAAGTGACAGACTAGACCTGTGTGCTCCCCCCCAAACCAGGATCACAGCTAAGCACTGAAAGAGAAATGAATGGAAGTTCAGAGCCAGCAGGGTGCTGGTGGCTCACGCCTGTCATCCTAGCTACTCAGGAGGCTGAGATCTAAGGATCACAGTTCAAAGCCAGCCAGGGGCAGAAAAGTCCTCCCCACACACACACTCTTACCTCCAAGGTGACCGACCACTCAAAAACCAGAAGTGGTAGAGAGCTAGCTTTGAACAAATGACCTCAGGGACAGTGTCCAGGCCCTGAATTGGAGCCTTAGGGGTGGGGTGGGGGGCAGAGTTCAGAGCCAGAAAGCACAGGGATGAACACATGATCATAAATGAAGCTCAGAGCCCCAAACTGGGATTTGAACTCAGCCCTCCAGCCCCAAAGAGAAGGGACTGGAGGAGCCGGGGTTTCCAAAGTCCCGAGGAGGCCCTGCCTGGCCCCATGCCGTCCTCCCCTCGGGCCCGCTCCCCGGAAGGGGTGCGGGGAGCCCCTCACCAGTAGTTCACCCGGATCGAGATCCTCTTGTGCAGTTGTACGTTCTTGTTGGCGGCGATGAAGGTCTTGGGGGCAACAAAGGAGGACGACGGGGAGAGCGGGAAGAGTGGCCCGGGGACGGGGGCCTGGGTCAGCGTGGTGGCCGACAGGTTGCTGTCTGAGGGGGAGCCCAGGGTGGGCGCCAGCTCCTTGGCGGCGGCAGGGAAGTGCGCGGGGAGCGGGCTCTGGACGGACCCCGCCGCCCTGAAGACCGAGGGCCGCGCGGGCTCCAGGCTCCCCTGGGCGTCGTAGTCGCGGGACACGACGATCTCCTGGGCGGGCGCCAAGGTGGCGCCCGGACTCCAGCGCAGGCTCTGCGGGGGTTCTGCGGCCGGGGCCGGGGCGGGGGCCGGGGCCGGGGCCGGGGCCGGGGCGGGCGCCGGGGCGGGTGCCGGGGCCGGGGCCGGGGCCGGGGCGGGCGCCGGGGCCACCGCAGCTGGTGTTGGAAACTGGGCTGGAGCCTGAGTCCCGCTGAGAAATGGAGTCCAGGTCGGCGCCGGGGCCTCCGGAGCCCCGACCTGGTCCTGGGCGTCGAGCGGGACCGGGGTCTGGGTCTGGGCCTGGGCGGCGGCGGCGGTCGGGGCTGGAGTCGAGGTCTGGACCGGAGCCGGGGTTCTGATCGGGATCGGAACCCGGACGGCAGCCGGGGTCCGGATAAGAGCCGGGGTCCTGAGAGGGACCGGAGCCCGGGCCGGGGCCGTGGTCCGCACGGCGCCCGGGATCCGCACCGGGCCCGGAGGCCGCACCGGGCCCGGAGGCCGCACCGGACCCGGAGTCCGCACCGGGGCCGGGGGCCGCACCGGGGCCGGGGCCGGAGTCAAGGCGGGGGTCTCTGCAGTCCCAGTCTGGCCCGAGGCGCCGGTCTGGACCGGGATCGAAGGCTGGGCTGGAGCTGGGGTCCGGACCGGGATCGGGGTCCGCACCGGAGCCGGGGTCCGCACCGGGATCGGAGGCCGGACTGGAGTGGAGGCCCGGACTGGAGTCGAGGTTCGGATGGGAGCCGAGGCCCGGACCGGGGAGGAAGCGGGATGGATTGGCGTCGGGGTCCGGAGCAGGGTCGTAGCCCGGACTGGGGCCGAGACCCTGCGTGTGGCCGGGCCTGGGGCTGGCGCCTGCTGGTTCATGGCAACCCGGTGAGGGAAGTCCGGCTCCGCCCGCCCGAAGAGCATCTCCCGCCCCAGGCCCCAGGGTTCTAAAACGCGGGGCGACCGCGGGGGGCACTGTTACACGGGGTTCCACTTGGGCGGAGACCCGCCAGGAGAAGCCCCACCCACCCATCGCCTTGGCTGCTCTGCCATGGCTGGGTGAATTAGAAGACAAGAGCCAAGATCACGTCGAAGACCCCCGTCCTTTCCAGGCTGGGAAGAGGGAGAAGACACACCCATCGCCAAAGACTGACAGCCCCGGTGGTGCCCGAGGGTCTGGGAGGGGTGAGTGCTCTTGGCAGAGGCTGCTCTGTCCAGAGGTGAACCAGCTCCAGAAACACCGGAGAAGGGGGTGACAGTGGTGTGTTCAGTTCTGTGGGCTTCTGTTATTGTTGCTCTATTTCGCTTTAGGGGCTCAAGAGGCCCGAAGTTACAAGCGCCCTTGGCACTGAGCTCCACTTGCACTCAGAAATCTAAGCTTTTATGTGGGGCACGGTGGCTCACACCTGTAATCCTAGCTACTCAGGAGGCTGAGATCTGAGGATCGTGGCTCAAAGCCAGCCAGAGGACTAGAAAGTCCATGAGACTCCAATTAACCACCAGAAAACTGGAAATGGCACTGTGACTCAAGGGGTAGGGCGGTAGCCTTGAGCCAAAGAGCTCCCTTGAGCTGAAGAGCTCAGGGACAGCGCCCAGGCCCAGAGTTCAAGTCCCATGACCAACAAAAACGAGAAAGAGAGCGCTTTAGAGAGAAAGAAAGAAATCTAAGCTTTTTAATCCTCAAAAAGTTGTTATATGAAATGTCACAATATTCCAGGCACTAGTGGATCCAAAGTTGGAGGCCAGCCTGGAACCAGTCCCAGCCAGCAGGTGGTGATCCAGTGTGGCCTTACTGTGGCACATGGGCCTTGGGTAGGTAAATTAGAAGACAAAGAGCAGTGATCAAGAGGACCCTGAGTCCTTTCCACCTTTCCAGGCTGTGGGGGTTGAGTCTAAGAACCCACTACCAAATATTGACAGCCAGGGTGGTGAGAGAGTCAAAGTCCCAACGCTAAAGACGTAACACGCAGCCTGTTGTATTTATTCAAAATAACAGCTTTTATGTCTTTGGGTGATGGAGAGAGAAAAATAGGGTATAAATAGCCATCCATATGTACAATTTCCACCCCTTCCAGCGAGCCCTCCAAAGTGTGGGGGAGGGAGACTGGGTCCCATCAAACAAGGAACAAAAACATTCAGCTGTCTGCCATCAATCGAGACGAGACAGATTAGGCCTGGAAATGCAAAAGCAAAAGAACCATTAGGAGATGCCCACCCTCGGTTTCCCATCCTGGCCCCAGAAGAAGCTCTTGGCTGAGGGATGAGTCCTGGGGGTGACTTCTTGAATCTCGGGGTCTCCCAAAGACAAAATGGCAAGAAGCCCAACGGCAGCCAGTGCAATGCACAAAACTAGCAAGTTTGGATGGCAGAGACTTTATCCTCTTAGTTTCATATGTGAAAATCAAGGAGGGCTGAAGAAAAATCAAGAAGCTGTGTCTGTCCAAAACCCCCAAAGTGTGCAGGGAGGGGATGAGGGGTGCCACTACCTCCTGAGCATAAACACAGGGTGCAGATATGACGTAAATGGATTGAGAGTCTCCATCTTCGGGGCCATTCCAATCTACAGACGAGCTGTGGGAAGAAAGCAAGAAGATCCAGACCCTCGAGATTCTCCCTTCATGTTTCCCCCACCCAAGAAAAAGAACTCACAAGCAGGAAGGGTAATTCTACAAAGACCCAACCAACCAGCGGAGGGAGGGCTAGAATTGGTGGGGGGGGGGGAAGAGGGGTGCAGCCGCAAATGGTAGATCAGAGTTCAATTCCCAGTGGCCCAGAGAGAAAAAAGAAAAATAAAAAGCAGCCAGGCGCAGGTAGCTCAGGCCTGTCACCCAGCTACTCAGAAAGCTGAGACCTGAGGGTTGTGGTTTGAATCCAGCCTAGGAAGAAATGTCCATCAAACTCCAGTGAGCCACCGAAAAGCTGGAAGTGGAGGCGTGGTTCGAATGATAGAGCACCAACGTTGAGCACAGAGGCCAAATGAGAGTGCGAGGCCCTGAGTTCGAACCAAGAAAGAAAGGAAGGAAGGAAAGAAAAAAAAAAGAAGTCGGTGCGCATAGCCAATAGCATGGAGGCACAGGTCGGCGCCTCTCACCTCGGACCATCCCCGGGCCCCTCTTGCGTCCTCCGGTTGTTGAGTGCATCCGGGATCGGGTGGCCCGCCGGTTCCGGGGTCCCCGCCAGCAATCGGGACCCGGCATCAGGGCCAGGACCTCGACGACGCACGTGGACCGCGAAGAACGCGGCGCCGGCGAGGCCCGCGGCCAGCAGCAGTCCCAGCGCGGGCGGCAGGAGGAAGCTCTGTGGGTCCGCCCGTCTCAGCCCCGGCGGGGCCGCGGGTACCGCGCCTGCGCCGTCGTCCGCGCCGTCCGGGCGCACCGGGAACTCGCAGCGCGCGCCCATGTAGCCGGGCGCGCAGGCGCAGACCAGGCCAGAAAAGTGCGCGTAGCAGCGGCCACCGTGGGCGCAGGGGCGCGCGGCGCAGGGGTCTGCGCGCTCCCGGCAGTCGCGGCCGCCGAAGCCCAGCGCGCAAGAGCAGCGACGCGCGCCGCCCCCGCCCTCCACGCAGGTGCCGCCGTTGGCGCAGGCGCGACTCGCGCAGTCGGCCAGGTCGTGTTCGCAGCGCGGACCCGCGAAGCCCGCGCGGCAGCGGCAGCGCAGAGCGTGGCCTAGATCCAGGCAGAGGCCACCTGTGGAGAGGCGGGGAGGTGTCAGGGGTACAGAAGAAGCGTCAACCTTGACACTGCCCTTCCCCCCCACCCCCGAGCTTTTCCACGCCTTCTCTCATCTGGAGCAGTCCCGGTGGTCCGCTGATAACCCCCTACCGGCTGAGGGCGGGGCTTACGCGGTTGGGGCGGGGCTTGGGGTAGGATGGGCGTGGTTTTGTCTATGTGGGCGTGGTTTCTGGGATGGGCGTGGTTTAGGTGGTAGAGCGCTTGCCTAGCAAGTGAGAGGCTCTCAATTCAATGTTCAGGACATTAAAGCGGAGCGGGCAAGTGGGGAGACAGGAAGGAGGCCTCTTATTTATGATCTCATTTAATCTTTCATCACCTATATCAGATGAGTCCTCCCTGTTCAGAAGCTTCTGGAGGCTCCATTCCACTCCCTCTGCCTCCACTGCCCCAGTGAAGGTCTCACAGATCTGCCCCTGACACCTGCCAGCCACCACTGACTCAAAACATACCAGACGGATATCCCTAACACATCCGTCCCTACCACAGAACAGGGATTTCCTGTGCCAGTCCCTGCCGCATCCACAGTGCCTCGATTAAAGCCCGGCACCCCCTAACTTCTCAGTCAATCCATACGAGATCTCGGAGGAGTCATTCCACAGGCTGGGCCCAGGACAGCACGACCAATGGACAGGATTCCCATCCTGCACTGCCTAGGCCGGACCCCAGCCCTGGCTCCAGCCCGCCAACCCCTCACCGTTCCGGCAGGGCTGCAGGCTGCACCGATCCACTTTCTTCTCACAGTTGGAACCCTGGAAACCCGGGGGGCAGTGGCACACGTAGGCAGAGTCGGGGTCTGCGCCCCCGACGCACAAGCCGCCGTTGAAGCAGGGCCCATCGGCGCACGTCACCCCGCTCACCTCACAGCGAGGCCCGTAGAAACCCCGGGGGCAGGCACACTCGAAGGAGCCCGGCGGCGTCTCCTGGGCAGAGGCAAGATGGCTTTGAACAGGAGGCTGTCCGAGCGAAGTCCCACCCCCTCCTCTATCTCCACTGCCACTCTCAGTCCCAGCCCCATGTGCTATTGTGTTGAGTGACAGGCCCTGGACCCACCCCTGCCTGCTCTGCCCTCTCCCAACTCATCCCTCCAGACAAATCCACGAGCTCTGAGCCCCACCTCCTCCATACAGGATTCTGGTCCCTAACCCTCCTCCGAGGTTCCACATGCAGGCTGGACACCACCAGGAAGCCCTCTGTGATTGCTACGCTCAGACCACTTCCTAAGCTGGTGTCTCACGGAACCTAGAGAGGGCTACCCAAGGAACACCCCGGAGAGATTCTGGTTAGAATGGGGTGCGATGCGGATACTGACGCTACAACTGCCTCCGTTGGCACACGGGTTTCCATCACAGGGCCCAGGCCCAGGCCCAAGACATTCAGAGATGGCAGAGGGTGGGTCTCTGGGGCTGAGGCAGCTGCGGCTGGAGACAGGGACGATACAGAGAGGTCCAGTCCAGCCCTGCCGGCACTGGCATTCATCTGCCTGTTCACAGAAGCCATGTTCTGGACTGCAGCCAGCCCGGCATTGTACTGTGGGGACAAAGAAGAAACAGGTGGGGTAGGGAAGTCCAAGTGTGAGTCTGGAAAGAATGAAGGGTGTCTGGGACATGGGAAGGGACCCCCAGGCCTTGCAGGAAAGGTAGGAGGACATTGGATTCTAAGAGGCTTGGGGAAAAAAATCTATTCTTTTTGGTCCAAGACCAGGATGTGAACTCAGTACCCAATGCTTTCATTCATTGGCTAGTACTCTACCAACTGAGCCATGGCTGCAATCTCAGGGGAAAAAAAAAAAAAAAACCCTACATTAGGAGGAAATCCCAGGAGTCTTGGTGGTCCTCTGGTGTTTGGGGAGGGGTCCCAGGAACCCACAGTGTGAAAGTGAAGGATCCCTAGCTTTAAAAAATAATCAGCTGGGAGCTGGTGGCTCATCCTAACTACTCAGGAGGGGGAGATCTAAGGGCTTTGGTTCAAAGCCAGCCCAGACAAGAAAGTCTGTTAAGACACTTATTGCAAATTAGCCACCAGAAAAGCAGAAGTGGAGCTGTGGGTCAAGTGGTAGAGTGCTAGCCCTGAGCAAAAGAGCTCAGAGACAGTACCCAAGCCCCAAGTAAAACCCCAGGACCGACAAAGGATAAAGTGATGAAAGGTACTTTACATTGGAGGCTCTCTCTGTCCTCCCTGCTACTCAGGAGGCTAAAATCTGAGGACTGCAATTCAAAACCAGCCTGGGGAAGGAAAGTCTGTGAGAGTCTCATCTCCAGTTAACCACCAAAAAGCCAGTGGTGGGGCTGTAGCACAAAGCTCAGGGACAGTGCCCAGGCCCTGAGTTCAAGCTCACCCTGGGACCAGCAAAACAAAACAAGAAGGAACCCAGTGCTCTGGCTCATGCTAGTTAGCACAGCAACTTGGGTGACAGGTATTGAGAGGGTTGAAGTATGAAGTCAGCCTGGGTAAAAAGTGAGACTCTCATCTCAATCAACAATCCAGGCAATGGCACCTGTGATCCCAATTGTGTCGCAAAGGCCATATATAGAAGGATCACAGTTTGAAGCCAGTTCTGGGTGAAAATATAAGACCCTATCTGAAACATAACTTTTTTTTTTCCCCAGGTCATGGGGCTTGAACTCTGGGCTTTGGCGCTGTCCCTGAGCTCTTCAGCTCAAGGCTACTGCCCTACCCCTTGAGCCACAGCGCCACTTCCCATTTTCTAGTGGTTAATTGGAGATAACCCGGGCAGGCTTTGTACTGTGATCCTCAGATCTGAGCCTCCTGATTAGCTAGGATTGCAGGCATGAGCCGTCACAAACTGGCTTGAAAAAATAACTTTTTTCCCCCAGTTGTGGGGCTTGAACTCAGGGCCTGGGCACTGTCCTTGGACTGTTCTCAAGGCTAGAGCTCTACCACTTGAGCCATAGCACTGCTTCCAAATTTTTTCTATGTATGTGGTACTGAGGAATCAAACCTGGGTCTTTGTGCATGCTAGGCAAGCACTCTACCACCAGGCCAAACTCCCAGCCTTGAAACATAACTTTTGAAAAGCCAAAAGGGGGTGCTATGTGTGTGACTCAAGAGGTAGAGTTCAAGCCCCAGGACTACCAAAAAAAAAAAAAAGAAAAAGTGTGGGGGGTGGGAAGGTGGTTTAGAGGTAGGGTACTTGCCTGGCATGAAGCCCTAGGCTTGATTCCTCTGTATCACATACACAGAAAAAGCTGGGAGTAGAGCTGTGGCTCAAGTGGTAGAGATCTATCCTTGAGCAAGAAGTTCAGGGACAGTGTCCAGACCTTGACTTCAAGCCCCAGGACTAAACACACACACACACACACACACACACACACACACACACACACACACACACACACACACTTCCCCAAAAATAACCATGGAGGAGCCTACCATGGTGATGCATACTTATAATCTCAGCATTCAGAAAGCAGAGGTAAGACCCAAAGACTAGCCTGGGCTACCTATCTCCAAAATGAGAGAAAGAGGGGGAAAAAAAAAACAACAGTAGGAGATTAAGGGGTAAGTATCATGATAAAAAAAGCATCTGCTGCCTGTAATCCTAGCTACTCAGGAGGCTGAGATCTGAGGATCCAGGTTCAAAGCCAGCCTGGGTCTGGGAGACTCTTATCTCCACTTAATCACTAGAAAAGTGGAAATGGGGCTGTGGCTCCAGGGGTATAACCGTAGCCTTGAGCTAAAGAGCTCAGGGACAGCGCCCAGGCTCAGAGTCCAAGGCCCATGACAGCAAAACCAAAAAAACAAATTTGCTTTGCAAACATGAGGCCCTGAGTTCAAACCCTAGTGCTGCCAAGTAATCAACCAATCAAAAAATAAAAACAGCAAAACACAAGAGTTCTCTTCTGCAGCCTCAAGAAGGGAAGGAGGAGGACGGCTTGTGGGAGTGGGGGAGGGAAGAGGTATAGGAAGAAGGGCGATTGAGAGGTCCCTAAAGGCTTCAGAAACTTTGGAGTGTGCGGATGCAGTGTGTCCCACTTGGGACAACAGGGTGCCAGAAGAGGGAGGACCGTCTGGATGTCCCCAGCGGGGATGGAGAGAGGTCTGGGGTCCTCAGTTTCCCTGAAGGTGTGTTGGTCTGGATGGTGGGAAGGGGACTGAGGACCGTGATTGGAGCTGGGGAAGGAACCCAGGGCTCCCCAGTTCCCTGGAGAACCTGGTCGCAGGAGGGGAATGGGAGGACGAGGCAGGAGAGGGGAGGACGGGGAGCGGGGCGGGGCGAGACTCACGCGCGTCCTGGCAGTGGTCTTCCAAGGGCGCGCAGGGCCGCAGTCCCGGGCCGCACCGCGAGGGGGCGCTGCGCGAGCGGCACAGGCGCGTGCACGCGGCGCCGGCGTCGGGCGGCTCGCAGCGCGCGCGGGAGGAGAAGCGCAGCTCCCAGGCGCCTGCGCGTTGAGCGTCCCGGGCCCAGGGGGTCCCCGCAGCCAGACGCCGGCGACCTGCCACGCGCGTCAGAAGGCTCCATGCGGGCCCTGCGGGGAGAAGGTCAGGGTACCCCATTGCTGTCACCCCGGCCTTTCCCAGGGGAGGCCAAGACCCCCTTTCCTGAGCCCACCGGTGGGGAGGGGGTGTCCCCTGATCTCAAAGGATGCGAACCTCACTTTACCTTCCTTTTAGGGGGGACCCTAGGACCTTGCAGGTCGCTTTCTTATAGTCGCATAGATCGTCACCATGGAAACTGGTACACTCATGGAGATGAACACCCGCTGATCTCCACCCCCCACCCCCATCTTCCCATATTAGTGGTAAAATGTCTAACACAGGCAGGGCAATACTCAGGAGGCTGAGATCCGAGGATCTCGGTTCAAAAGAGCTCAAGCCCATGACTGACACAAAACAAAACAAAAAAAAAACAACTAAGAGATAGTTCCCAGGCTCTGAGTTCAAGCCCCAGAAATGACATAGAAAATTAGGGCTGGGGGGCAGGGCCAGGAGTTTGGTCTAGTGGTAGAGTTCTTGTCTAGCATGCAAGCATGCACAAAACCAGGGTTCCATTTCCTAGTACCACATACATGCTCAGGTGCTCAGGCCCTGAGTTCAAGCCCCAGGACTGGCAAAAAGAAAAAAAAATATGAGGCTGGAAAAGTGGCTAAGTGGTAGAACGCTTGTAGAACATGGATGAAGCTGTGAGTTTGATTCCTCAGTACTATATAAACAGAGAAAGCCTGAAGTGATGCTGTAGTTCAAGTAGCAGAGTGCTAGTGTGGAGCAAAAGAAGCTCAGGGACAGTGCCCAGGCCCTGAGTTCAAGCCCCAGGACTCCCCAGTTTCCCCCCTCCAAAAAAAAATTGAAGCCAGGCACTGATGTCTCATGCTTGTAATCCTAGATCTGCTCAGAAGGCTGAGATCAGAGTTCAGAGTCAGCCTGGAAAAGAAAAAGTCCCCTTGAGACTTTTATCTCCAGTGAACCACTGGAAAACCAGATGTGGCCCTGTGGCTGAAAGTGGTAGAGCACTTTAGCCTCAAGCAAAAAAGCTCAAAGTTAGCTCCCAGGCCTTGAGTTTGAGCCCCCTCCCCCACCAATTAAAAACAAGAAAGAAGAGAGAGAAGGAAAGAAAGAAAGAAAATTGAGACTGTAAGAGATTCTGGGTTTCATCCCTAAAAGGTTGAATTTTTTTGTTCAATATGAGTTTGGGAGAACATTGCTCAGCCTTTACCAGCAGCAGGGGCTACATCCACACACACTTGGGGCCTGTGGTGAGGTCACTGGCTCAAAGGTCCTGGGAATGTCCCAGGACAGACAGCCTCAAGTCACCATCCTATTGGGCCTTGTGAACCCCACCAGACACTCACCTCCAGTCTGCTCTCCTAGCTGCTCTCTCCAGGTTTCAATGATGAGGGAGAAGGTGCCCTGGTTGAGTGAAGAAAAAGAAGGTTAAGACAGTAATCAGAACAGGCACTAGTGAAGGCCAGAGTACAGCATGTAGAGGGTGGCCAGAATGGAGCCAACATGTCACAAAAAGGGACTGGATCAGGAAAGGAGAGTCAGCCTTGGATTTCTTTTCCCTGCTTTAATCCCCCACTCCCCCCCTCCAGTAGTGGGGTTTAAACTGAAGGCATATTGCTTCACCACACCCAGCCGTCTTTGTCTTTCTTTGTTGAGAATTTATATGATGAGCACTTTCCTCCAAGTACTTAGTTGAGTTCCTTTTCTCTTTATGAGATTCAGGAATGGTTCCATTTTAGCACTGAGAAAACTAAGACCGGAAAGGGTAAAAGTTATTCAAAGGGGTGGTGGGACTTTGGCCTAGTGGTAGAGTGCTTGCCTAGCATGCACAAAGCCCTGGGTTTGATTCCTCAGTACCACATACACAGAAAAGGTCAGAAATGGCACTGTGGCTTAAGTGGCAGAGCATGAGCCTTGAACAAAAAGTGTCCAAGGACAGTGCCTAGGCCCTGAGTTCAAGCCCCAGGACTGGCAAAAAGGAAAAAAGAGAAGTTACTCAGAGGACAAGAGCTACATGAAAGGAACAGAGGTAGAGATTCAAATCCTTGTGCGTTCACTTTTGTACTTTAGGGATGGTGGAGAAGGGATCCAAGCTAGGGATTTGCCTCCAGGGACAGGGGCTAGGAGACTCCATGCTAGAGCCCCTGCCTAGCAAACAGGAGAACCTAGGTTCAAACAGAGCAGCACTACAAATTTAAAAAAGAGAGAGAGAAAGAATGAAGAAAGAAAGGAGGGGGGGGGATAACAACAAAAAAAAAGAAGAAAGGAAAAAGAAAGTTCTTCCAGCTGGAAGAACTGAGTTGGACATGGACAAAAGGAGAGAGAGGTTAGGAGTCTCAGTGTGTGGCTTTATCCCAACCAGCAGAATTGGAAAGCAAGATGAGCACCCTAAGTTTTAGTCATTCTCCCAGGAGCCAAAAGCACGCTGGTGTGTATTTAGGGTTTCAAAAAACAACAACGAAAAAAAAGGATCTGGGGCTCTAGACACATGGGGTCTCCAACATGCAGATCTGAGGGCCAAACATTTGAAATCCCCAGAGACACGTTGTGGTCACCATGATTGTGGGTCCCATTAGGTAGGGTCTGAGCAGGTCTTGGAAGGAATCGGGGTGGGGTAGAGTAGTGTCCAGGGTTAGACTCACAGGCCAGGCGCCCCGGAAGGGCACCCGCAGGACGCCGTCGGGCAGCGGCAGATGGGGCGCGGGCGCTCCGGGCTGCTCCGGGGAGACCGGGCCGCGCGTACCGAACGCCGCGCCCAGAGCGCACGGGGCCTCAGCGGCCTCCTCCGACACCCCCGGCTTCACACACACCCTGAAGAAGAGGCGGCAGGGACCAAGGGCGCTGCAGGGGGACGGCGGGCCCCCGGGACCTGGTCCCGGTCCGAAAGAGTGAATTTGCAGCTCGAAGACACCAGCCGGCCGTGCCTAGGAGAGGGGGACAGGGGGTGGGTGAGGGGGCGTCTGCCTGCCTCGCTGCCACCCCTCCCCAATCGTCCAGATCGCTCCTCCACACAGACACCCCCATGGGTTCATCCCTCCCCGGTCCACCTCCAGCCTGGCTCTGACCTGGGGTAGGCAGAAGAGCGGCAGGACGAGCACCGGGGCCAGGAGCGCAGCCATCCGCCGGGGAGCCATGGCTTTTTCTTTTGGGGGGCGGCGGGGGGCAGTAGCCTCGGCAATCGCAGCAGCTGCCTGGAGAGCCTTATATCAGAGGGGACGGCCACGCCCCGCCAGGCTCCAGAGGACCCGAGGGAGGGGGGAGGAGGGAGGGAGGAGACGGGTAGGGACTTCGCCGGCACAACTTGGAGAAGATTCTGCGTGTGGGTGCCCGAGGGAGCTGACGGACGTGGGGCCGGGATGGGGCGAGGATGGAAGGGACAGGCCGGTGTGCGTGCGTGTGTTTTGCACGTGGTTGGAAGATGCTGCACGCGTGTGCGTGCGCCGGCCTCTGGGACGGCTTTCCGGATTGTGCCTCTCCCGTGCCACGGCGTGTGCACGCGTGCACAATCCCGGGAGCTTGTCCGGTGAGCTACCCGGCTCTGGTACACCGGGCCACGCGGGGTTGGGGGACTGAGATAGGGAGGTCCACGGGTGAATAGGATGACGATCGGGGGTTCTTTGTGGACCCTGTGAGTCCACCCCCCACCACCACCAGACGCCCGGGCGCGGGGTCCCAGCTGTATGTAAATGGCGCCATCTGTGCCTGCCTCCGGCCCGCGCCCCCCAGGCCGCAGCTGGGGAGGCCGTTTGGCCTCCGGAAGGTGTGAGGAGCAAATGTGCAGGAAACTCCTGCACGCTGCAGCCCCCCCCACCTCAGGATGAATGGGGGAGCTCCCCCACCCCTTTAATATTCCAGGACCACCGGCAAATATAGCCGGTTAGGAGCAGATGTTCCAAGCTCGGCCATATCCCTCTGTGCCAGGGAGAAGTGGGTTGGAGGAAGGAGTTTTGTTTCAGTACTTAGATCTGGTTAAGTTTAGGGGAAAGGGCAGGTGGCACTTGTATGCACATGTGTCCTGTGGGCACAATAACCGTTTAAAAGAGGAGAAAGCCAGTCTAGTCTTCTCTTAAACCTGAGGACACTGGAGTCACCCAAGCGGACTAGAGACCCTGGCCCGCTGTGTGGAACATGGCAGGCTCCTCTACAATCCTTTCTTAGTCTCTTCAGCATCTGGGGAACTGTGGCTCAAGTGTCAAGAGTGCCAGCCTTGAGCAAAAAGCTAAGGGACAGTGCCCAGGACCTGAGATCACGTCCCACTGTCAGAAAACACACACACACACACACACACATATCATATACATATTATATATAATATATATACATATATATGTATATATACAGGCTTGAGCTCAGGGTCTGAACTCTGTCCTTGGACTTTCTCAAGGCTAGAGCTCTACCACTTGAGTCTCAGCACCACTTCTGGCTTTTTTCTATGTATGTGGTACTGAGGAATCGAACCCGAGTCTTTGTGCATGCTAGGCAAGCACTTTATCCCTAGGCCAAACTCCTGGCCCCAGCACAAAAAAAAATATTAAGAAAAATAAAAAAAATTCAGGGGCAGGAGTTTGGCCTAGTGGTAGAGTGCTTGCCTAGCATGCACAAAACCCTGGATTTGGTTAGCCTTGAGCAAAAAGTGTTCAAGGACAGTGCCTATGCCCTGAGTTTAAGCCCCAGGACTGGCACCCCCGTCCCTGAATTCCAGGTTCTAGTTGGGTGCAGTGGTGCACACGTATACTCCTATTTAGGGCGCTGAAGCGGAAGGATTTCTAGACAACACAGTGAGACCAGATTTTCAGAAGAAAAATAATAGCTGGAGCTCCCAGGAGCCCTGAGTGCAGGCATCACTTTATTTCCATGGCAGCTACCCATCTCACAGCCTGGTCCTTGGCTGTTCACATACAAGGAAGCCCCAGCCAGAGAGGGGGGCGCAGTTCTTGCAAATTACACAGCATCAGGGCAGATACAGATGAGCAGAGGCCCAGATTGTCAGATTCCTTGGCCACGGTTCAAAACCAGCCCTGTTCCACCAAAGCACCACACTTAGTGCCTTTGAGAGGCCAACCTGGCTGGTGCCCCATCTGGACACTCTGCAGACACAGGGGTGTGGCATCTAGGATACACTTTATTGGACACGTGGCTGGTCTGGGCTCACTGGACCAGGCTGTGAGTCTGAGGAGGCCCAGAGATCAAGGCTGCTTGGAGCGAGGCCACAAGCGGCTGGTGAGAGAGCTGAAGAAGAGGTTCTGCTTGGTGGACTTGGAGAGCTCAGCCAGGCGCTGCTGTTCCTCCTGGAGTTGGGGAAGAGGAGGAGGATGAGCCCTGGTGTGTGTGGCCTTCCTTCATACTTCACCCCTCCCCAACAACAGGGGCAACTGCCTGGTGCAGGAGGCCCCTGACCTCATTGCTTCAATTTGGTCATTGGCAAGAGCTAGCTTATCCTGGTACTCTGGTGGCTCACACCTGTACTCCTAGCTACTCAAAGCCAGCTCAGACAGGAAAGTCTGCGAGATTCTAATCTCCAATGAACCAGCAGAAAACCAGGAGATCTGTGGCTCAAAGTGATGGAGTCCTAGCCTTGAGCTAAAGAGCACAGGGACAGAGCCCAGGCCCTGAGTTCAAGCCCCACAACTGACCAAAAAAAAAAAAAAGCTAGTTCAGAGTGTCAGGGGACTCCAGCCTCAAATCACAGAGTTTCAGTAGCTTTGCCCGCCTACACTTTTCCCTTCCCTACCTTCCAGGGGCCTCCCATGCCCAAATCAGGGACTTACTACCCCCAACATGGATGCCAGCTCTATCTCCAGGACTCTTCTGGGCCCTATGTTCTCACTTGGATCCATTCCACCCTCCCTGCCTTACTTCCACACAGTCAGGGTCTTTCTGGGATCGGTGGAGTTCCTTACAGAGAAGCCTGGGGGCCAGGGTTCTGCTATCCCTTGCTCTCCCCTCAGACCCCCTCAGTACCCCCGGAACTATGCAGGATGGCAAGGATGGCTCCTGTCCAGGCCTTCCTCAAATGTCGTCTGATTCCTGCCTCTGGAGGGGAGCTGAGGAGCCCACCAGCCTCAGGTGCTGATGGGGTCCCGGGCTGACCTGCTCAAGGCGGCTCTGCCGCTGCTTGAAAGCCTCCAGCGGGTCGTCCTCCAGGGCGTAGTGCTCTAGCACCGTCCGTACATCCTCCACCTGGTTCAGGGCAATTGCTGTGGGCGTAACAGAACAGTGAGTGGGGCCCACAGCCAGCCCTCCCTGGGGGCTCCTCAGTGCTTCTAAGTCCCCACTCCCCAGTAGCTCCGGGGTAGCCCCGAAACATTTCTGAGCAGAGCCTGGACATTCAGAAGGCCCCAGAAGACTCCAGAATGCTCATGGACCTCCTGTGCCTTCACAGGGAGGACAGGCCGCTGTCTGGAGGGCCCAGGGTGAGCCTTACTCTTGAGGAAGGCCGACAGGTCCAGCAGGACGCGGTCATCTGAGTTGCCATCCCAGGGCCGCAGGGCGACCCCGTTATAGGGTTGGAGGCGGAAGGCCTCCTTCTTGCAGTCCACAACCACCACACGGGCCGGGTCCCGATTCAAACACGAAATGTCCTACAAGTGGGGGACATGTCAGAGGTCTTTGTGCCCCCTCCCTGCCCTGCAAGGGACACACAGTGATTCACTGTCACCATGGTGGGCATAAATCTCTTGCTTTGGGATCCACAGTGACACGCGAGAGTGACCGGGTAAGAGCTTACAGATAGCTCAGGTCCTGCTGTGCCCTCCACAATGCACAACCCAGCCCCCCCCCCCCACACCCCTGCACACCAAGAAACTTGGAGCCAGGCCTGGGTAAGCCAAACCCTTCCATTGCCTCCCCAACAACACCAGACACAGACCCCACGGCCCCACCCTCACCCCGCCGCCTTCTCTAGGGAGCCCACCAAATCCACGCCACACGGCACCTTGACATGGTGTCCATCCATGTATCTCGTGGCGTCCCGGAAGAGGCGGTAGGAGATGAAGCCGTGGGGATCTACGCTGTCGATGAGCGGGAAGGCAGTCTGGGGGGACAGGGCGGGTCAGGCCATAGCTGGCCCTTCACACCTCACCTGCTCCTGCACTCTGATGGTGCCTCCTGCACCCCCGCCTCACCATGCCAGTCTCTGACGTGAAGATGACAATTTCATAGAGCGGGGCAAGCTGCTGGAACAGGGTCTCAATGCCTGGGCGCTTCTTAAACCTCCAGCCAGTGGCGAGCTGAGGACACAATGGCGGTGGCGGGGGGGGGGGGGGGGGGGCGGGGGGAGAAGGGCAGTGAGATGCACTGATAGGGAGCCCCCAGATACCCAGCACCCAGCCCAAGGGCACCCAGAACCTGATATCTCTGCTCTAGGGGGTCCAGGTGCACACAGACTGTGCCCGAGGGCCCAGCATACCCCACAACCACCCCATAGAGTGGCTCCTGAGGGGACCCAGCGGCCAGGGCCTGAGCAACCTACTGCCCCCCCAGAACACACCGACCACTCGGGGTGTAAGAGGACTCCTGTGAGCTCCAGGACGAGTGTGTAGGGCGGTTGGTAGTACGGCTCTCGCAGAGGGTCTGGGAGAAGGCAGGGGCTGGTGGGCTCGATGATCATCTGCAGGACAGGGCGGGGCAGGACAGGACAAGGCACTCAGGAGAGAAAAGGGGGGCTGAGGCCAGAGGAGGAGGGCTGGGCCAGGCTCCGACTCACCTGTCTATAATCTTTGAAATATTTGTATGTCCGCCGCAACTGCTGTACCAGAATTGGGTCTAGAAGGACACCAGGCAAAGAGAGACAAGCAAGGGTCTGGCGAGCCACAGACACAAAATGGGTCTGCACACTCACCAGCTCCACCATCCTATTTCTATGTCCAACGGCAGAGGCAATGAGTAACACTGGGTAGAAGCCAAAGTCATTATTCACCACTCACACCCATCCCCCATGCCAGGTATAACACAAAAAGTTGCTGGGTGCTGCGTCTCACACCCGTCATCTTAGCTACTCAGAGGCTGAGATATGAGAATCATAGTTCAAAGCCAGGGTGGGTAGGAAAGCCCATGAGACTCTTATCTCCAGTTAGCCATTAAGAAGCATAAGAGCTCAGGGAGAATGCTCAGGTTCTGAGTTCAAGCTCCAGGACAAAACAAACAAAACAAAAAACCCCACCAATATTATAATTTTTGAAATAACATAGCCATAAACATGCCCAAATTAAATCACTGTGAATCAATTTTGTTTAAGCCATTCCCAGGGCACATCTGTGCAGTTCAAAGGGCATCTTACCCACCTGCCAGTGTAAAACAATTAGTGTATTAACAGGCCTGTCTGCCAAGTCCCCCAGCACAAGCAGGTGGCTTCCTGGACCCTCCAATTTCACTTTCCCCCAGGGAAGGGTCGGTTGGAACACAATTGGCAACCATTCTCAACTATGCAACGTGTCAGAGGCTCCCTACCAAATGCCAGCTACCCAGAGGGAAAGGGAGGAAGAAAGCATTGTTTTGGAAATGAGCTGGATTTGGGGAGTGGGGGCGGAGAGGGAAAAAAAAAGAGCCTGTCATAAAGGGGGTGGTGGTGGTGGTGGTTAAGGGCTGTGGACACAGATCTAAGGCACAAGAAGCCATGTGGCTGGGGCCAGACTCCTGGGGCTCTCCAAGTCCTCCCACCAGTGCCCCCCTCCCCCATCCATCCCTGACCATCTGCTCCTGGGCTGAGGGGGCCTGAGAGAGGGGCTTTGTGATGTCTCTCCCCGAACCATCCAGCTGCTGGCTACAGAAGGGGGAAGAACTGGGGGCACCAGATGGGGAGGGTAAAGTCCTTTCAAAGGACAGAGTTGAGAGGGCAGAGGATCCCAAAATCTGGGTTTGTTTACTCACCATTGTCAAACTCATCAGGAATCTGGGAGGTAGAAGAAAAATGAGAAGTTTGGGAGGGCAGAGGCAGGACCCCATGGTACCCATAAGAGGACCTCCAGGCTCCTGAGAGGAGCAGGCAGAGCTCCTAGGAAGGGAGTGAGAGATTCACTCCAGACCAGAAAGGAGCCTGGGGTAGATCAAAGGCTACCACCTGGACACCTAGAGGACAATCTCCCAGTAAGGCCTCTAGAGCCTCTTTGCTCTCACCTTGGCACCAGTTTCATCCACAGGATTATTTCCTGTAAGGAAGGGAGACACAGGTGAATGAGACAAATTGGGGCCCAGTCTGTTGGGTCTTGAAGGCAGAGGATTCCTGGGCCTGAAGGAAGAGATGGAAGCTAGGGGGGGGGAGGGGGGGCAGGGCTGAGTCTGTCAGTGGTGAGAGGAGGGTTAAACATTTGGATGCTGGGGGAAGACATGGCTTAGGAGACTGGTCCAGACCTATCTGTTCCCATCTTCCCTTCTTCTTTTTTTTTTTTCCCCCCTTTTCCCTTCTTTTTTCTTGGGGGGGGGGGTTGGTTGGTTGGTTGTGGGACTTGAACTCTGGGCCTGGGCATTGTCCCTGGGCTCTTCAGCTAAAGGCTACAGCCCTACCCCATGAGCCACAGCACCACTTCCAGTTTTCTGGTGGTTAATTGGAGATAAGAATCTCTTGGACTTTAGTGCCCAGGCTGGCTTAGAACTGCAACCCTCAGATCTCAGCCTCCTGAGTAGCTAGGATTAAAGGCCTGAGCCACCTCTCCTGGCCTATCTTCCCTTCTTTTGACTGGCTCCTTGTAACCTGGTACAAGAAGTAATAAGACTTCTCAAGTTACCAAGTTGGTGTCTAGTTTGTAGACTTTACTGAGGGAGGACCCCAGGAAAGAAGATGAAAAGGGTAGTTCTAGCCAGGCAGTGGCTCATGCCTATAATCCTAGCTACTCAGGAGGCTAAGATCTGAGAATCAAGGTTCAAAAGGACCTGAGACTCTTATCTCCAACTGACCTCAAGAAAATGGGAATTGGGTGTGGCCTGGACCAAGGGGTAGGGCAGTAGTCTTGAGCTGAAGAGTTCCAGCACAGGGTCTAGGCCTAGTTTAAGCCCCATGACACACTACACCAAAAAAGGGCAGTTCCACAGAATTTGAGAGACAACAGAATAAAATTGGGGGGGGTGGGTGGGTGGTAGAGTTAAATCCCTCACCAAAAATATAGACGACACAGACAGTTCCACCAGCTCCAAGCAAACCAGCAAGCCAGAGTGCAACTTTTTTGGCATAGCTGGGACCCTCTGAGCCTTGCTGCTGCCCCTGAGTCTTCGTGCCCCCTCGGCCACCGATCTCTGCAACCTGTGGTAGAGACAGGGAAGTTGGCCAAGAGAGAAGAGAGGAAAAAGGTCAGGATATTTTGACCTCTATTCTGGTCCAAGTAGAATTAAGATCATGAAGCAGAAAGCAAGACGCACCAGATTCCCTGAGCACTGTGTTTCTGAGAGACAGTTGAAAAAATTGTCCTCTCAGAAGGCTAAAACTAAAGAGAGGTGAGGTTGGAGGTGTGGCTCAGTTGATAGAGTGCTAGCCAATGAGCAAAAATAACCACAGGTACTGAGTTCTGGTCTCCCACCAAGGTAGGGTGGGAGAAAATAAAGGAAGGTTGGACTCCAGTGACTCATGCCCATAATCCCATTACTCAGGAAGCTGAACTCTACTAAGGATCACTATTCAAAGCCAGTATAGGCACAAAAGTCTGTGATTTTTTTTTTCTTTTCTGTCAGTCTTGGGCTTGGGCTAAAGGCACGAGCAGTGTCCTTGGGTTTTCTCAAGGCTAGATCTCTATCACTTGAGCCACAGCACCACTTCCCACTTTTTTCTATGTACATGGTATGGAGGAATTGAACCCTGGTCTTCATACATGCTAGGCAATCAGCCTACCACTAGGCCAAACTCCCAGCCCATGTCTGTGTTCCGCCACCCCGCTTCTAGTCCTGGGGTTGAACTCGAAACCTGAGCACTGTCCTTGGGGTTTTTTCCTCAAGGCTCTACTATTTGAGCCACAGCACCACTTCCAGCTTTTTCTGTGTATGTGATGCCAAGAAATCAAACCCAGGGCTTCCTGCAAGCTAGGCAAGGACTCTATCACTAGGCCACATTCCAAGCCCTTCAAGTCTGTGGAATTCTTGTCTCCAATTAACCACCAAAACACAAAACAAAACAAAAGGCCAGAAGTGGAGGTGTGGCTCAAGCAGCAGAGCACCAGCCTAGAAGGAAAAAAGAGACAACGGTGCAGGCCCTGAGTTCAAGCCCTAGGATCGACAGAAAAAAAGGCGGGGGGCGAGGAGGGGCTGATGAAAAAGGCTGGTGGTCTCAGAGGGTCTAAAGGAAACACTGCCGGGTTTGAGGACCCCAGGGGCTCGGGAGTGACAGGCTGGATGGCCCGGGACACGGTCGGGAACAGGACGTGGAGGGTTTGGATGCAGGAAGGGGAAGCGGGGGTGCTCGTTCTCGGTGTGGCTTGAAGCCGGACGTCGGAGGACACACGGGACAGGTCGGGGACCCTGACATCGGGACCCCGGGAGGCTTCGGGGTGCGGAGGAGCAGGGCGGGGAGGGCGAGGAATGGTTGCGGGTTTGGGGCACGGAAGTGATGGCCTTGGAGGTCGAAGCGGGGACACCGGACTCGCCCACCGCCACACGAGGGCGGGAGGGCGGGACATCGCCCGGCGCCCCGGCGGGGACCCCAGCGCCTCGGGGTCCCCCGCTCCCCCTCGAGCACCGCTCACCGGTCACGGGCCCTGGAGGCCGGCGACCTCCCGCGGGGCCCACGTGGGTGCAAGGCGGGCCCCAGAGGGCGCCGTGGGCCCCGCCGGGCCCAGCCCTGGGGAGGCGGGCGAGCCCCCCGAGAACGCGGGCGGCATTCCATTCAGCGCCCCGGGGTGCGGCGTCCCGGAGACGCCAGGTGGCGGCTCCTTGCCCGACACCTCCGAGGGGCCCCGTTCTTGGGACTCCCCCTTCCCCCCTAACCCTCGCCCGGGCTCACCTGCTCTGGAGTCCGGGGAGGCGGCGGCGCCAGCCTCGCGCACAGACCCCGCGCGCCGAGTCGGACTCCGCTCCGCAGGCGCGAGAACAGCGCCGCCGAGGCCGCCATCTTGCGCTGACGCCACGCGGCCACGCCCACTTCCCCCTTTCACCCGCCCCACGCCCGGGCCGCGGCCAATGAGAACGCCCAGGGAGAGCGGTTCGAGGGAAGCCGCAGAGGGACAAAAACCTTTAGCGCGTCGTTCTAGGTGTGCTCTCCTGGAACTGTGCTTCAGGCTGACCCTGGAGGGCGCCAACCGGGCCCAAGGGTCTTCTGGAGGCCCAACTATCTGCCCCAAACCATTCACCTCCTCGTACGGACGCACACAGGACTTCTGACCAAACAGCTTCTCTTTATTGAAAGATTGTAAACACAAAAGCAAGCTGAGGGTAGGGGTTCTTCCCCTGACTCTCCTCTGATTCCTATGAGTGTTGGGGAGGGAGAAGATGGGATCCCAGAAGGGAAAACTAAAGGAAATTCTGGATGATCAACGGATCAACCTAGCCTGCTCCAGACCTGGGGTTCTGGGTGGGGTCAGGGTCAGGGAGGGTGGGCCACTCTCCACCTGCCGCCATCCACCTCCCTGCCTGCCTCAGGCTTCCAGGAGCTTCCCCAGGAAGCGGAGGTTGAGGATCTTGAGCTGCTCGTCAAGGTCCATGCGGACGATGCCGTCCTCACCGTCGATGCTCAGCAGGACTCCCGTGGCTTCGCGGTCCTCGCCCAGGATCACCTTCACCTGAGAGCGGTGGGCGTTCCATTAGGGCTCTGCCAGGGGCCTGCACCCCCTGCTCCCCAGCCTCGGCCCCGTCCCTACCTTGTTGTTCTTGGTGGGGGTGATGGGCTCCAGGTGCTCACTGGAAATGCTGACCACCTTCTCGCTGTCCTTCAGGTACACAGAGCACATGCCACCCTGGGGAGTAGGGGCAACCGGTCAGCCTGTCCTGCTGCCAACACAGGACTTGGGCCCACTCTCAGAGGGACATGCACGAAGAACCCCGGTTCGGATGCCTCAGTACCACATACATAGAAAAAGCCCCGAGTGGTACTGTGGCTCAAGTGGTAGAGCACTAGCCTTGAGAAAACCCAAGGACAAGGCTCAGGCCCTGAGTTAAATGCAGCTTCTCAGGCCCTTGACTCTTCCGGTCCTGAACTGGCCTCAGATCTGCTCCACATGCTCCTCCTGGGCCTTAAGTCTCCCAGGAACAGCCCCACAGTTCCCAGCCAAGTTCCAGACTTTGTCTTGGTCATTTCTCTTACCCATTACCTTCGAGCTCTGAGGCCTACCACTCAGCATTCTGAGGGTCCCTGTCACCCATCTTTCCCCATAGCCTTGTAGAGTATCTGGGTATGCCCGTGGGTTCAGACTTTCCTGCACAGGATGGTTCTGAACTGTGATCCTCAGAACTCAGCCTCCTGATCAAAGGTATGACCCACCGGCACCCAGCAAACCCATGGTAAGCGAGTGCTCTCCTGGTGTGCCCCCAACTCAAAACACAGGCTTTGTAATCAGTGTTGTCAGGATGAATCTTTTTTTTTTTCCCTTGTTGGTCATGGGGCTTGAACCCTGGGCCTGGGTGCTGTCCCTGAGCTCTTCAACTCAAGAGCACTGCCCTACTTCTTGAGCCACAGTGCCACTTCTGGCTTTCTAGTAGTTAATTGAAGATAAGAGTGTTATGGACATTAGTGCTGGGGCTGGCTTTGAACCGAGATCTGAGGATCTCCTCAGCCTCTTGAGTAGCTATGATTACAGGTGTGAGCCACCATGCCTGACTTGTCAGGATGAGCTTTTTTGGGGGGCTGGGGTGGGGTGGGGGAGTCATTGGGCTTGAACTTGGCCTGGGCACTGTCCCTGAGCTCTTCAGCTCCAGGATACCACCCTACCCCTGGGCCTGGGCATTGTCCCTGTGCTCCTCAGCTCCAGGCTACTGCCCTACCCTGGAGCCAAGCCCCACTTCCCTTTTCTAGAGCTTAATTGAAGATAAAGAGTCTCAGGTCCTTTTGTGCCCAGGCTGGCTTTGAACCTTGATCCTCAGATCTCAACCCCCTGAGTAGCTAGGATTACAGGCATGAGCCACCATGCCCGGCTATCCTTGGACACTTTTTGCTCAAGGCTAGCACTCTGCCTACTTGAGCCACAGCATCATTTGTTTTGTTTTGTTTTGTTTTTTCTTTTCTATGTATGTGGTACCAAGGAATTGAACCTGGGACTTCCTGCATGCTAGACCAGCACTCTACCACTAGGCCAAACTCGCAGCCCCATCAGGATAAACTTTAAGCTCAAGAGGAGAGTATGCTTTCCTGAAGGCTGAATGGGCATAAAACCACAAAGAATGGAAACAAGACAGGGACAAATATGTGCAAAGGCCCAGAAACCAGGAGAACTGGGCACAGAGGGGTCCCTGGGAATGGTACTGATGTCTCAAAGGACTATGAATGACACAAAGCAACCTCGTGTGGGTCGTGGGCTTTGGGATCACAGCAGGCCGACCTGCCCCATAA
Organism: Megascapheus bottae; assembly: GCF_031878675.1. Lineage (NCBI taxonomy): Eukaryota > Metazoa > Chordata > Mammalia > Rodentia > Geomyidae > Megascapheus > Megascapheus bottae. The sequence goes on from NC_143539.1 coordinate 6,845,964, forward strand.
CACCTCAAATCTTTCTGAGTCTATGTTCACTGATGAAGAGCATTTGATCAAGACAGTCTTAAAAACAAAAAAACAAGAAAAAAAAAAACAACTGGAAATGTGGCTTAGTGGTAGAGTGCTTGCCTAGCACTGGGTTCAATGCCTCAGTACCACATAGGAAAAACTGGAAGTAGCACTGTGGCTCAAGAGGTAGAGTGCTAGTCTCGAGCAAAGAAGTGCAGAGACAGTGCCCAGGCCCTGAATTCAAGCTCCAGGACTGGCTAAATAAATAAATAAACCAACCAACCAACCAACCAACCAACCAACCAACCAACCAACCAACCAGGTATTAGTGGTTTGTACTTGTCATCCTAGCTACTCAGGAGATTGAGATCTGAGAATTATGTTCAAAGCCAGCGCAGGCAGAAAAGTCCAACACTCTTATTTCTAATAAACTACTTTAAAAACTTTAAAAAACAAACCAAAACAAAACTAGGTGGTACTGTGGATAAAGTGGCAGAGTTCTATCCTTGAGAAAGACCAAGGACAATGCTCAGGCCCGGAGTTCAAGCCCCAGGACTGGCAAAAAAACAAAAACCTAAAAGTAGCACTATGGCTCAAGTGGTAGAGTATACGCCTTGAACTCTGGATCTGGGCACTGTCCCTGAGGTCTTCAGCTCAAGGCTACCACCCTACTCCTTGAGCCACAGCTCCACTTCCCGTTTCCTGATGGTAAATTGGAGATAAGAATCTCACAAACAGGCTGGGAGTTTGGCCTAGTGGTAGAGTGCTTGCCTAGCATGCACTAAGACCTGGGTTCGATTCCTCGGTACCCCACATACACAGCAAAAAGCCAGAAGTGGTGCTGAGGCCCAAGTGGTAGAGCTCTAGCCTTGAGAAAGTCCAAGGACAGTGCTCAGGCCCTGAGCTTAAGCCCAGGACTGGCAAAAAAAAAGAACCTCACAGACTTCAGTGTCTTGGCTAGTAGCTAGGATTGCAAGTGTGAACCATCTTGCCCAGCTGATCCTAGCTTCTTGAATCAGAAGACACAGGAGGATGGTGATTCCAAGCCAGTCTCTGCAGCAAAAATCCTTAAGATCCTTCCCAACCAATAGCTAGGCACAGTGATGCCTAGCTGCCATTTCAGCTTTTCAGGAGGCAGAGATAGGAGGATTGTGGTTCCAGGCCAGCCCAAGCAGGAAAGTCCCTGAGACCCCATCTCATTGGAAGAAGCTGGGCCGGTATGTGGCCAGCTGTCCTTCCTGCTATGACAACAGGCCTAAGGTAGGTGGAAAGCGAGCGGTCCAGGCATGTCCCTTCTCAAAATAACAGGGATGGAGGCGAAGCTCAGCAAAAGCACATGTCTACTAAGAAAGCAGGACATCCGGAGTTGAAACCCCAGTGAGATTAAAATAAAAAGCAGCAGCAACACAGAAACGGAGGCCCCCAGCCCACCCACACCCCATGTTCCACATACCGTGACACTGCGGATGACACCGGTCTGCCCCACCACCTGCGTGTCCAAATAGGTGTCCCGCACTTTCACCTGGATATCAGTGGTTACCCAATCGCTGGAGTTCTGCTCGATGCCGGAGCCCGGTGTGTGGGGGTTGTAGCCACCAGGAGAAGGCGCTCCGGGAGTCATGGGGCTGTAGCCTACGGGGCTCGGGCTGGGGCTTGCCTGTAAGGGATAGGGGGGTGAGCTGTGGGAACACTTGCTAGCCTAGCCATCTCCCTGCATGAGGCTCAGCCCAGTCCCCCCTCCCCCAGGGCAGGCAGGATATCCACACCTGATAGGCCATGGGGGAGGGCGTCGGGTGGTAGCTGGCAGGAGAGTGCGTGTTCTGGTAGCCTGCTGGGCTGGGCGCCACCTGGTGGTAGCTCTGGGGACTGGGGCTGGGCTGGTAGGAACCTTGTGGGGACGGGGCGGCGTAGGGGGAGAACTGGTCCGTGTTGTACCTGCAGACGTACAAGCAGGTGTTGCAGCAGGGAAGGATGAGGAAGGGCAGGGGGGAGGAGTGGGCAGGGGCCGGCCAGGCCTGGCCTGCTGGACTCACATGGCTGGCGTCCCTGGCGTCTGAGGGTTATACTGAGGGTTGACCTGAGGTGATGAGGGATCTGGGTAGCCAGGGGTCTGAGGGTTGGGGGTTCCCCCATAGGCCTGGGGGGATGGGGTGGGCTCGTCGTCAAAGGCATACTCGTACTCTTCCTCGGCCCTGTTGGGAACAGAGAAGTCTGTTGAGGATGACTAGTAATAAACAAAAATATCAATGTGGGGGCTGGGAGTTTGGCCTAGTGCTTGCCTAGCATACACAAAGACCCGGGTTCAATTCCTCAGTACCACATACATAGAAAAAGCCGTAAGTGGTGCTGAGGCTCAAGTGGTAGAGCTCTAGCCTTGAGAAAGTCCAAGGACAGTGCTCAGGCCCTGAGCTCAAGCCCAGGACTGGCAAAAAAAAAAAAAAAAAAAAATCAATGTGGTAGATGCTTCCAGCAGCACTGCAGCAGGCTCCCCGCAGTGGCAGGCTTGGACTTCCACTCCCAGCCCAGGGACTTGGGGGTGCCTTGTGTCCCCAAATGGCCCAGCATGGCCATGGACACAGCCTCACCTTGATGGCGTGTTGGGGTTGTTGGGGTCCCAGGCCCCACTCTGGGCAGGGGTGCGGCTCCCGTCATGCAGCGGTGTCTGTGAGCCATAATGTGGAGTACGGCTGCCTGCAAGGGGAGACAGGCGTGGCCATCGCACAGTCCTACCTACTTGATCCCCGCCACCCTCCCCTCCGTCCCTGGGGAGCCCCCGGGAGTCCTCACCATCCTGCAGGGGGGTCTGGGAACCATACATGGGCGTGCGGGAGCCAGAACCGTACATGGGCGTCTGGGAGCCGTACATGGGCGTCCGCCCATAGGACGAGGCCATTCCTCCTGGACGCCACGAGTCCCTGCGGGCACAGAGAACGGGCAGGCGGGCACATGGGGCCTTCTGCCCCCGCCCTGTAATTCCCACACCCCTCACCACCCTGCCGTGCGTACACTGTGGTAAGCCGCTGGCGGTCCACAGAGATGGTCTGGCAGGTGGAATGCAGCTCTACACGGGCTGTGGATTCCGTGGCATCCTTCACCACACCAATGTAGCCTTGGCAGGGGGGCAGGAGGCAGAGGTCAAGTGGGTGCCCTCCTCCCCCCCCAGCTCCTAAAGCCACACCCAAGGCCACCACTCACCTTTATAGGGCCCCTGGGAGATGCGGACTGTCTGGCCAATGAGTTCATTGTCTCTCCGCCCTCGGCCACTGCCCATGCCACCACCACCTGGGCTCCCGAAGCCACCATGCTGACCTGGGAAGGCAGAAGGATGTCACCAGTCCCCTGGACAGCGTCTTCCCCTCTCGTGCCTTACTTATACCAGAGTACCCTCAAAGCTCTCTCCACCTGCTTGATCCCCCACTTCCCTGAGATGGGCCTCTCTTGTCCACCCCCCGTTGACTGGACTTTCTTACTCCTAATCTGGGGTGGGAACTCCAGAATACCCAAGGCCTCTTTCCCCCCTCCCCGGCTGTGCCACCCCCAGTCTCACCTCCAGCGCTGGGATGCATGGGACTGCTGATCCGAGGGCTCATTGGGGCAAAGCCACCCAAGGTGTAGTTGGTGACATCGCGAGGCTAGGGAAGGGACAGAGAGACAGTGAATGGCCCCTAGCCACAAGGTTCTGGCTTGAACCAGGACCTCGCCTCTGACCAGTCAGGTATTTCCATCCCTACTGATAAAGCCCCAAAGCCATGGGAACTCAGCATGGGGCTCGACAGTCATCTCCTGGCCCCAGGTGCCCAGGCCAGCTTTCCTCTCTGATTCCTGGTCCTGCCCAACTTTCCTCCACGGCCCTCCTCAGGGCCTTTGAACTTGTTCTTTCCCAAGTTACTCATGGGGCTCTGCTTCCCTCTGCTCAGATCTACTGAAACCTGTCCCTTTCCCTGCCTCACCCCAGTTCCCCAAGTCTGTCCTCACCTTTGAGCCCCCGGCCAGCACCAGGTGGCGCATCTTGCAGACAAACATGCCACCATTCTCCACCAGCTTCTTGCAGTGCAAGAAGACGAAGCTTCGGTACAGGTGTCGGATCTCGCCTTCCCGGCCCTAGGCAGGAGGAGGAGAGGAAGGGGAGGTGACTCAACTTGGCACCTCCCCTCAGTCCCACTGGAAGCGCAGGAGAAGGTACTCACTGAGTGGGGGCCATCAATGACCTTGACGATGTCCTTCACGTGGATGTTGTTCTGTTCGGAGTCCAGGGCCACAGCGAAGCGGTTGTCCTTCTTCTGGGTCACAGCCTGGTGCCTGACCGTCACCACCTTCCCGTGCATGTTCAATACCTTCCCAGTGAGAGTGCAAGAGGGTGGCATGGGGCAGGGGACAGTCCCAAGCTTACAAGTCTTTACTTCCACAACCTGGGAGGAGGCTGCCCTCCTGATCCCAAGGACCCCACCCCTCCCAACTCCCATTGGGTGAACCTGGAATTCGCTGAGTCCTGTGTTCTCTGACTGACATCCAGGGGAAGGAGAGGGGGGGAGGGCACCCACAGCACCCCATCTTTGCCAAAGCACCCAATCCTGGGATTCATATCTGGCCTTACAACCCGGGTTCCCCCACCTTACTGGGCACAGGATGCCCAGTGTGGTCAGTAGTCTTGCAAGAGCCTTGGGCAGGTCTGCCACCACCCAGCAGTGTACAGGCTTGTGAGATGTGCTTAAAAGCAAACCCGCGTGTGCGCACACACCTGGAAGGTTTCCCGCTCCAGCCGCACGATGACGCCCACAGTGCGTGGGTCCAGCTGAACCAGCTCTCCCCACTCGTGCTGGCCCCCAACATCCACACCCGAGGCTGTTTCCGAGCAGAGCTGCAGGTCCCGGGGAAGCACCTTCAGCTGTGGGGAGATGGCCGGGGGTGAGGGGCTGGTCCTCGGGGCCTGCTCTGTGGCTCACCTCGGGGTGACCCGACCGTAGCCCCCCCACCTCATGCATGGTGAGATCGGAGAAGAGGATGACGAAGCTTTCCTCCACGCGCACAATAAGGCCCGTGTCGCCCTCGAATCGGCCAGCGATCACCTTCACGTGGTCGCCCATCTTGAAATACTTGCGAAGCTCCTGGGCTGGGAACTCCAGCATGTCCTGGAGGAGAGGGCGTGGGAGACCGTGGGGGACAGGTGAGAGGGGCTCCCAACGCCGGCGCCCCACCTTTGTCACCTCGAAGACACCCAGGCTGACCCAATGGGGTCCTGCAAGGCGAGGCCTGTCCTCAGGTAACGAGGAACCCTGACGCTGCAGCACACCCTGCCTCTCCACGGGCCACGCGCACCTTGAGGTCCTCGTGCTTGGGCATGATGGTGATCTTGTTGCCGTCCACGCTGAGGACCTTGCCCTGCAGGTTGATGAGCTCGCCCTCGCACACCTCCACGTTGTCCCCGGGCTGGAAGTTGTGCTCTCGTTCCTTCCCTTAGGGATGGACACAGACCGGGGATGACTGAGCAGCTCAGCCAGACACTCTCCGCCCCGCCTTCCTCAGCCCGGACAGGGCTGGACCCCCGTACCTGTGCCCTCCGTCACCACCTCCAAGTCAATGCCTTCTGGCTGGTCCTCGAACTTCTCTAGCTCTGACAAGGTGGGTTTCACACCCTCAGTGATCTAAGCCCCCAAGGGCAGGTGCAGAGGTAAATGAAGTCAGCATCAGGGTCCCAAGGGAGGGGACTTGAGATCAACCCATCGCCTCCAGCACTGCCCCGTGCCCCTTACCACGGCAGACATGGCGAAGCTCTTGAACAGAAAGCCCTTCCGGCTGTAGCGATTCCCCTCAAAGATCAAGAAGTCACCATCGGAGGCCACGTCGCCCCCCAGGGACCTGGTAGTTTGTGAAAGAAGACAGAAGGGTATGGGAAGGGAATGTCGCCCTACCTCAGTTTCCCCATGTCGGAAGAGGAACAAGAATGCATCCCAGACCTCCAGCACACTTCCTCAGGGGAAGAGTGACTTCCATCCACACACAGGCTCTCCCCTAGGAAGGGTATGCAACCCCCGGCAATGCCATCCACTCTGCCTTCCTCTCTAATGTGGCACTGTCACTAGCAGAACAGGACTAGAGCCTCTCCCTACCCTGGCACGTGCGCAGGAGAACAAGCCAGGCTTGCTGAACTGTCTCCCCCACAGGGTGGGTCTGGGCGAGGTGACCAGCATGCTCTGCTGGGCATGCAGGGTCTCTCCTCTTCTGTGTCCCCCCTCCTTATGCCCAGCCAGCACAGAGGAATGGGCTCCACCCCCTCAGGTAGGCAGAAGAAGCTCAGCTTAATGCAATCCTCCTTATGCCCCTTAGGTAGCTAGAGTTGACCACTGTCAACCCACTTTGTAGGAGAGGAAACCTGAGGCACAGGCTTTATAAAGTCCTACTACCAAACTAGCCACTCCATGGAAAGCCCGCCAAGGGCCCACTGAGGCACAACCTGGCCCCCAATGGTGGAGCTTACCTGATCTTCTCCGCATCAAAGAGCCTCTGTGGAGGCCGCTTGAACTTCTTTCGCTTGGCAAACCAGTCTTTCTGTAGATGGGAGTTCGAGCACGGGTGGGAAGAGTGAGGGAGGAGGGGGCCACAGTGGGGCTCGGGCACCCCGGACCCGGGCCACCCCTCCCCCACAGTACCAAGCTCATGCGGGCCTTGATGCGGTCGTAGTCGATCCGAGGGATCATCTTCAGAGAGATGGTGTTCTGGCTGGGCTCCACGTAGTCCACCTGAGAGGGTGGTGGGTGGGAGGTGAGCAGAGCCCTGCCGTCCCTCCTTCCTGCACCCCAGACAACAGGAAGGAGCAGAGGGCGAGGGGCAAACCATTCACTGCATGCCTGACACCTCACTGGGTGTCTGAAAAGACCCTCAATGCCAGGATCAGTGGAGCTGAATGCTGTCTCCAAGTTGCCCTTCCCATCGTGAATCTCACTGGCCTTCAAATATCCTGACTTCATAGTCGAGCACCGGTGGCGCGGGCTGGTAACTAATTACTCAGGAGGCTGAGATCTGAGGATTGTGTCCCAAGTCAAATCAGGCGGGAAACGGTGGCTCTAGTGGTGAAGTGCTAGCCTTGAGCAAAAGAAGCTGAGGGACAGAGCCCAGGAGCCCAAGCCCCAAATTCAAGCCCCAAGACTGGCCAAAAAAAAAAAGAAAAAAAAAATCTCTCTTCTGCTACCTTGGCATAGGTCCTGTTTAGCCAGAACTTGCTGCTCATGCTGAGGTAGCAGTGACCTCCCCAAGCTTCCTGATCCTATTGAGACACCTAATGTGGGGGAAAGCCACCCTCTTTTGAGGGCATCTACGTGATGCACTGTGGGATATTCCCAGCATTCCTGGCTTTTATACATCAGATGTTATCAACTTCCTTTCCAAGAGATGCAGAGAAAACCTATCCTGGCTACTATGAGCTTGTCTCCACAATCACCCAAGTAATACTACTAACATGAAAGTCCTGCAATCCTGCTCAGGAGGCTGAGATCAGAGGATCATGGTTTGAAGCCAGCCCAGGCAGAAAAGTCCATGAGACGCTTACCTCTAATAAACTAATTAGAAAAACCCAGAAGTGGTACTTTGGCTCAAGTGGCAGAGCGCTAGCTTTGAGCACAAAGAGGCTTAGGGATGGTGCTCAAGACCTTAGTTCAAGACCCAGAACTGGCAAAAAATAAAAGTAAATAATAATAAAATTAAATACAAGTCCGACTGCATCCCTTAAAAACCTCAGAGCCCAAAGGTAGAGTACAAAACCTGGATCCATCTGCATTCTTGTCTCACCGACTGATTTCCTGCCTACCAATTCCCCAAGAACTACAGTAAACTCATCAGTCATCTTTAATCATTCCTCAGAATGCCCTCAAATCTCACAGGAGATGGCCATCCACTTCTGTGTGCTCAGAGCTCTGCTCCCCACAATCTGAGCAGCATTCAGTCGCTGCCCTCAGCAGGGGCGAGAGGGACCATAGGGGAGAGCAGGACGTGGGGGAGGCTGGGGCTTCGCCCCCTGCTGGTACCTGAGCGATGTCATCTTTGTAGATGCCTCGCTTGAGGCGCACCCAGGACTTGGGCTTCAGGTTGGCCACCTCCTTGACCACTTTGAGCACATCCGTCATCTCCTTGATAGGTACCATCTGCTGGTTCCAGTAGCCGAGCCGCAGGTTGCCCACGCCCTCGATGGCCTGCTTTACGTGTGTCTGTTTGTAGGCCTCCACGTAAATGTAGCCCTTCACGTGCTCTGGGGCCACCACTGACTTGATCTGAAGGGGCTGTGGGGAGCAGGGGTGGGGGGAGAAGGAAGAGGCGTGAGGTCATACCGATGCCTGCACACACAACTGGCCCTTGGGAGCTCTCTTCTAGGACACTAACACACAGAAGCACGGTGCCCAGTAGCACGGGCACAGGGAGAAGCAGAGCAGGTGTGGTAAACCGACAAGACTGCCAGCTTTAAACAAAATGGGACTGGTATTTTGGATCTTTCTCTTTTTTGCCAGTCCTGGGAGTTGAACTCAGGGCCTGAGCACTGTCCTTGGGCTTTCTTAAGAAAGCCCAAGGACAGAGCTCTACCACTAGAGCCTTGGCGCTACTTCCAGCTTTTTCTATGTATGCGGTACCGAGGAATTGAACCTGGGTCTTCGTGCACGCTAGGCAAGCACTAGGTCAAACTTCTGGCCTGGTTCTTTTTTCTCAAAGCAGGGTCTCTCTCTAGCTAGCTAGGCTGGCCTGGAAACGAGATCTGCGGCTTCAGGCTCTCACATGCTGACATGACAGACATGCTCCATGGCATAAACTATGGTTTAAGCAGTGAGGGGCGTACGATTAAGAGTGATGGAAGGGCGCTGTGGCTCTCACCAGGCTACCGGCCTATAATTGTATAATCTCAGGAGGCTGAGATCTGAGGATTGTAACTCACAGCCAGCCAGAGCACTACAGACTGTGAGACTCTTATCTCCAATTAACCACTGGAACACTGGAAGGGGTGCTGTGGCTCCAAGGGGAGGGTGGTAGCTTAGAGCTGAAGAGCTCAGGGACAACACCCATACCCTGGGAAATGGTGGGGTAAGCCTTGAGCTGAAGAGCTCAGGGAGAGCGCCCAGGCCCAGAGTCCAAGCCCCATGACCAAACCAAAAACAAGAAAGAAAAAAGAGTAAGGAGCTTGGAGTATGTCATATTGGTAGAGCGCTTGCCTAGCATGCACGAAGCCCTGGGTTCAATTCCTCAGTACCACATACACAGAAAAAGGTAGAAGTGGTGCTTAAGCAAAAGCTTAAGTTTGCTTAAGTGGCATTAACCAAAAGAAGCTCAGGGGACAGTGTCCAGGCCCTGAGTTTAAGCCCTAGGACCCGGGAAAACAAAACAAAACTACATTTTGCAAAGGCAAAATGTCCAGAACAGTCAAATCTATAGATAGAAAATGGATTGGTAACCAGCGATGCCGAGAAGAAGGGACTGCTAAGAGGCAGAGGCTTCTTTGGGGGATAATGAAGTACTCTGGACCTACACAATGTGAATGACTGTGACCATATCATATGTACTAAAATAAGAAGAGTGCTTGTTCAGACCTTCCTGCTTGGCTGGCTTTCAACCATGATCCTTAGATCTCACGTCTCTTGAGTAGCAAGGACTATAGGTGTGGACCACTGGCCCCTGGCCTATGAGACTCTCATCTCCAATTAACCACCAGAAAACCAGAAGTGGAGCCGTGGCTCCAAGTGGTAGAGTTCTAGTCTTGAGCGAAAGAGGTGAGGGACAGCAATGAGGCCCTGAGTTCAAACCCCACAACTGGCAAAAGGATAAATAAAGATACGATGGAATTTTAGGCAGTGACTGTTAACACAACAACGCTGGGTAGGTAAAGGAAGCAAAATGACCCAAAGTTAGATGTCAGTCAAAGCTCCATTTTAAATTGCCAGATGTGGTACTACACACCTGTAATCCCAGCTACTCAGGAGGTCAAGGGAGGAGGATGGAGGTTCAAGGCCAGCCCAAGAAAAGTTAGGATGAGACCCTCATCTAAAAAAACACAAGGACTGGAAGAATGGCTCAAGTGGTATAGCAGCTGCCCAGCAAGCACCAGTATTGAGTTCTATCCCCAGTACTGATAAACCAACAATTCAAATCAAAGTAGCTCTGGGAAGGCACAGCAATCTTGTCCATCTAGTGGACGGCTCTGCTCACACAGGGGCACCCGGTGCCCTCCCAGCCTTTCCTCCCGCCTGGGTTTGCGGCCTGCCATAGGCATACCGTGTCTGTGAACTGGTAGGCGATGAACTTGCGCATCAAGGAGATGGCTGTGGCTCGTTCTTCTCCAATCTGGAAGAAAGAGGAGCTGGGAAAGCTGCTAAGATGGAGAGGGCAGGAGCAGGGGTCTAGCCAGGGCAGGTGGTGGGCAAGCCAGGAAGTAGAGGAGGAGAGGAAGAGGAATAAGACAAGCAGGGATGGGGAGGGAGGGCAGGGGAGGATGACTACCGGGCCAAGGAGACCCAGCACAGACAGACAGCCCCCCACCTTCCCAGATACTCAGGACACATACCTTACATTTGACAGTCCACAGATTGGGGTCCCTACACAGCAGAGAAAGAGGAATCCTTTAGTAATAGCCTCCAGGAAGAGGAATGGCCAGAACATCCTTCTCCCCCTCCTCCATTCCCTGGGGTCACTCTGCTCTCCCCAACCCAGAACTGGCCACCCCCCACCCCATCCCGTCCCATCCTTATATGTGACTCTATTCTGATCTCTGCCCAGTGACCCATGCAAAATCCCTACGGGATCCTCTGTCCAGCCCCTTACTTCACTCCGGGAAGCAGCTGCTGCTGGGTGATGTCATCTGAGAGCTCATCAGACCCTCCGTACACCCTGGAGAGAGAAGGGCAATGGGAGGGAGGAAGTCCCTCCTTCCCTCCCTGCCCTTCCTGCCCGGGACCACCTGCTCTCTGCCTGGCCCTTACGTCTCGCCTACAGATGACTTGGCGTATTTCTTCATGTAATACTCTCCCAACTCTTCTTCTCGTTGGTCCCTGGGGTAGGAGAGAAGCGAGCAGACACAAATTAAAAGTGGAGAAAGCATGAGGTGACCTGCTCCAAGTCTCCCCAAAGGAGCTAGGCCCCAAGTGTCCCCCCATCACACATCCACTCCTTGTTCACCTCCAGAGATTCTGCAGGCGGCGGGCCCCAGAGCGGTCTTCATCCAGGACCACATTATCAATATTGGAGGCTGGAAACGGAAGGTGGGGGTGTGTAAGTAAAAGGGGGGACAGTGGGCTGGAGGCAGAGGTGGGCCCCCCAGCCACCTGGCTGAGTAAAGCCCCAAACCCCTCAATCCCACTTCTGCCCCCCATCCTAGTCTGCACCCTGCTTCTTATCAAACACCTGGGAATGGGGCCCAGCTGCTTGGGGATGGGGGGTATCGGGCAATCCTGAACCTCAGCCACTTTCTAAGCACCGGGGTGTTCCCCTCACAACCATACCCAACCCCTCCCTTTGCTGGACACCTGCCCCCGCCCCCCAACTCCCTGCCCCCGAACCCTACCTAAGTGAGAGCCCTGGGACCAAGGTAGAGGCTGAGGGCAGGATGGCACCCCGGAAGGCGCAACTGAACTGGCAGGACATGGGAGGAGGGACACAAGTCCCAGTGCCAGGTTCTTACCTTCAATCTCTTCTACTTGGAAGAAGAGGAGGTGGTGGTGGTGGTGGTGGTGGTGGTGGTGGTGGGCGAGGGCAGACAAAGTATGAGCCAAATTATAGCAGCAAAATCAACCAATGGGTTGGGGGGAGGGAGGAACACAGGAAGGTCGACAAATCAAAAGTAAAGGCCAGGCACCGGGTGGTTGGGGAGAAGCCGAAATGTATGAGGTGCACAAGACGGAAGTAACAGGGGAGGGGAGCACTGGCCCAGGAAGTGGGGGAATCTAGGAGGTACCCACCCTACAACCCACGAAAGGGATTGGCTGGAGCCCTGGGGTCCAAGAGTTGTCTCCCCACAACTGCCACCCCCACCCCGCCTCCCCCACTCGTGGGCCTAGAAGAGAAAAGAGGGGAGCCGCCTCTCTGGCAAAGACAGAAAGAAGCGAGGTGAAGAGGGTGGGTTAGAGTGGTGCGGGGCATGGGGGGAGAAGGCTGGGAGACCCTCTCTGGCAGGCCTCTTGCAAAGGTAGGGCCCCTCCACACACCTTTCTCCAGGATGTCCTCGGCTCCGTCCTCCCACTGGTCTTCGTCCTCATATTCATCATCCACATCTGAAACAGGAAAACCAAGGAAATGCTCCAGGAGCAGTGGGGGCATGGGTGATCTGGGGACAGCAGCCTCCAGGAGGCATGTCATCGGCACAGTGGGTAGAGAACAGAAGGCCAGGATGTGGGGCTCTACCAGGCGGAGCCCCTGCTGTAATAGCAGGCAGGTCTGTGTGCAGATCTACCTGGCTCTGCTCCATCTCCCTGCAACATACCCATTTAAAGAGATCCGAGATGGGTGTGGTGACACAGACATAATCAAGGTATTTGGGAGGCAAAGGCCGGAGGATTCAAAGTTTCAGCCTGGGCTATATAGCAAGACCCTGTCCTAAAGAAAAACCACGAAGGCTGGGAATGTGGCTTAGTGTTAAGACTGCATGCCTGGCAGGCATGAAGTCCTGGGTTCTGTGTACGTGTACCACATATACAGAAAAAGCTGAAAGTGGTGCTGTGGTTCAAGTGGTAGAGCACTAGCCTTGAGCATAGAGAGGCTCAGGGACAGAGCTCAAGCCCTGAGTTCAAACCCCAGGACTGGCAAAAAAAAAAAAGAAAAAAAAAAAAAAGGAGCAGAGGGGGAGGGGAGAAACATTCTTGGGTCTGGAAGAATAACATGTGCAAGGCCTTAGGTTCCAGGAGAAAGGGAAGAAGGAGCTTTAGGGCAGGGGGTGGGCTGGGGGAATTTGATTGTCAGCATTACAAAAGGAAGGGAAGAAAAAAGGGAGGGAAGGACAAGGCAGAGCTAGGAGGATCAAAAGTTCAAGGCCAGGCTGAGAATTTGTGCTTTCCTCACATTCATGAAGACCAAGGTTTGATTCCTTGGTACCACATACATAGAAAAAAAAATCAGTGCTGTGGCTCAAATGGTAGAGCTCTAACCTTGAAAAAGTTCAAGGACAGTGCTCAGGCCCTGAGCTCAAGCCCAGGATTGGCAAAAAAAAAAAAAAAAGTTCAAGGCCAGCTGTGCACCAGTGGCTCATACTCATACCTGTAATTCTGGCTACTCAGGAGACTGAGATCTGAGGATCCCAGTTCCAAGCCAGCCCGGGCAGGAAAGTGAGTGAAACTCATATCTCCAATTAACCACCAGAAAAACCTGAAGTGGTACTGTGGCTCCTTCAGCTCAAGTTGCCTGGGCAACTTAGCCAACCCTGTCTCTAAACAATGTAAGAGCCTGATGCTATAATAGCCTAGTCCTAGACCACTAGCCCAGCATGTTTGAGACCTGGGTTCAATTCCAGTACCACAATGTATTTTTTAGTTTTTAGTTTTGTAGGTCATGGGGCTTGAACTCTAGGCCTGGGCGCGCTACCATGCAGCTCACAATGTTTTTGTTTTTTTTAATATAAAAGGAAAAGAATCTGAGCTGCACCCATTGAAATCTGCACAGTGCTATTCCCTGTGACGTACCAGCCTCGTCCAGAATGAAGCCACCATGGCGGGGTTTCTTGGGGGGCCGGTCATCATCTTCCTCTTCTTCTTCCTCATCATACTCCTCTTCCTCCTCCTCCTCTTCTTCCTCAGCCTCCTCTTCCTTTGCACTCCGTCTCTCTTCCTCTACCTATGGTGATCAGGAAGCACTGGGACCCCAAGGTTCCATCCCACACCCAACCTAGAAACCCTGATGCCAGATGTGACTGGTTACTCCATCCTCCCTGCCCTGGCACTGCCCCTGCACTCTCCCTCCTTCAGTGAGGGCTCCACTGCACCCAGCCACCATCAAACCCACTCACCATCACCTGCACCTTGGCTCTGCTCCCCCTCTACTAGACCTGGGCAGTAGCCCCACTGGGCTGATCCACTGGCCCTCGGGGCCCTCATGTCTGGCCACCCTTCCCTCCCTAGTCATGTCTCCTCCAGCCCTTGGGGACAGCCCTGGGACACGATGGTCACCAAGTATATCAGTCACCTTGCTCTCTCCTTAAGCCACTTTACTTACCTTCAGTGACCCAGCCGACATGGCCTTCTGCCTCCAGCCCCCCTCCCCCCCCGACCCCCATGCTTTATCTAGAACATAGATCCCTGCCCTAACATGCAGCAGTGAACTCCTAGACACCCCCCCAAATGCCCTCTGAGCCTTGACACCTGGCATGTGTCACACGAACACATGCTGGCATGTGCCAGCCTCCTCCAGCTCCCTGCCGGCAAAACCAATCTTCTGGATGCCACAACTCTATCTTCCTCTTCAGCCCCACCACAATCCTAGACCACAAGACTGCATCCAATGCTGGGCCCTTGCTTTGGTCCTCTCCATTTTTTTTTTTTTTTTTTGTCAGTCCTGGGCTTGAGCTCAGGGCCTGAGCACTGTCCTTGGACTTTCTCAAGGCTAGCGCTCTACCACTTGAGCCTCAGCACCACTTCTGGCTTTTTGCTATGTATGTGGGGTACTGAGGAATTGAACCTGGGTCTTCATGCATGCTAGGCAAGCACTCTACCACTAGGCCAAACTCCTGGCCCCAGGTCCTCTCCATTTGTTTCCTGTCCTCTAATCCCAAAGGTAGTGTCCCCAACTTTGAATGCTGGCCTTTGTTTTTATGCAGGTATTAGACACTACCTCTTAGCTTTTTTGTTAAGTGTTCTAACACATGAGCCACAACTCCAGTTCTGCCTTTTTGCTGGCTAACCAGAGATGATTCACATAGCCCTCTTCTGCTGAAACTTACTTCCAACCTTGATCCTCAGATCTCAGCCTCCAGAGAGGCTAGGATTATACATACGTGTGTGACAGGAACACTGGGCTCAAGGGTCAGCCTTTATTTAGTCCTTCCTTCCATTTCCACACTGCAACCATTTATTTACTTGACATTTCCTTTAAATCCAGAGGGTTTGGGGCAAGACTGGGGACCCTGAGCATACTAAGCAAGAGCTCTACCCAACCCCCTAGTTCTTTTTTGCTTTCCTGTTTTCCAGGTCTCTCAAGTAACTACAAGTCCCCTGCCTTGCATTTTAAATTATCTTGAAAGACAACTGTTTCAGTCTTAAAGTGTTTCATAATTAAAAGCTTTTCAGAAGTCAGCTTGTTACAATTTGAAACCAGAAAGTAACCATTAAGACAATGTAAAACAATGTTATTAAATCCAACAGAGACACTGCCCGACTGTAGGGAGGCTTGCCTTAGCCCCTCCCCCATGCACTCTCTCTACTCCCATAGCCTGTCTCTGTCTTTACCCTTCCCTACCTCTCAGAGCACCCAGCCAAAATCCCGGTGTCCACTACAAATGGTACGCTACTTGTACCAGGCTGGGGTTTAGTTTGATTTTTGATGCCAAAGACATCATCAAGAACCTGGGCTACACTCCCAGCCCCTGTGTCAAACTCTCAGTACTGGCCAACATTCCTATGTTGGTCCTTGATAGAAAGTTGTTCTCAGATGGGTGGCTCTGGGAGACAGCACCTGGCTGGCATGTACAAACACATGGGTTAGGTCCCCAGCAAAGTAAAACAACACATGATGATGATGATGATAAAAATTTAAAACAAAACAAACACATGCACACACACACTGGATGTGGCAGTATACATCTGTAGTCCCAGAAACCTATGGCAGAAGGGTCAAGAGTTCAAGAGTAACTTGGGTTACATAGTAAAACCTATCTCCAAAAATAATTAAGATCTCTTCTGCTTCCCTCTCATACTTTAATCATTCTTTCCTGCCAGGTGTTGGTAGCTTGGCCTGTAATCCTAACTACTCAGGAGGCTGAGACCGGGAGGACTAAGGGTGTTTTTGTTTCTTAGTTGGTTTTTATTTTGTTTTGTTTGCCAGTTATGGGGCTTGAACTCAGGGCCTGAGCACTGTCCTTGGGCTTTCTCAAGGCCCTAACTAAGGTTGCTTTAAAACAAGCTTGGGCATGGGCCAGGAGTTTGGCCTAGTGGTAGAGTGCTTGCCTAGCATGCACGAAGACCTGGGTTCAATTCCTTGGTACCACATACACAGAAAAAGGTAGAAGTGTTGCTGTGGCTCAAGTGGTAGAGTGCTAGCCTTTAGCAAAAGAAGCTCAGGGACAGTGCCCAGGCCTTGCCCCAGGATTGGCCAGTAGGAAGGCTAAGAAAGGAGAATGGTTTATGCAAATCCTATCTTAAATAATAATAACACATTGGCTGGATGCCAGTGGCTCATCCCTGTAATCCTGTCTACCAAGGAGGATGAGATCTGGAGGACTGTGATTTCAGCCCGGTGCTTTCTTTAGTATTTTGCTACTGAATTTGGTTCTTGCCAGAACTTGAGAGTTAATTCCACTGGCACTGGAGCTTGAACTCAGGGCCCCACCATCTCACGATGACCTCCAGTCTGGCCTTTTGTCTGTTAACTGGTCTTTTCTGCCCAGTCTGGCTTCAAACTTGCAACCTCAGATCTCATCCTCTGGAGTAGCTGGGATTAAAGGTGTGAGTCACCGGGCCTTTGATTTGTTTTCCTTTCAGAACGTGTTTATCCAAGAGCCCGGCGTACACACAGGGAAGAACCCTAGCGCACAGAAGGCGCCTCAGATACGTTTCTGAGACCAAACAACCCCGCCACAATAACATCCACCACGCTCAATCAACTTGATTTCGCTGTGCCCGGCGCGACCCCAGCCCCCCTCGGCTCCGCTGCGACTTGCCTACTTTTCTCTCTTACTCCTGAGAAGGTGCGAGTGCCCAGAAACCACCGATCTGGGTCCCCAGCCCGGTCCCCAGGCGGATGCAGCGCCTCTCCCTGGGTCCCCCCCGGCCCCCCAAGCTGCACACCTCGGCTTCCTCGCCATCGCTGCTGCGCTCGCTGTCCTCCTCCTCCGAGAAGTTGCTGTCTTCGCTGTCCGACATCTTCCGCTGCTGGGGGAAAAGAAGGAAGAATCAAGACTGCAGCTGCTACCCCGTGCCTCAGTTTCCCCGCAAGTTTCTCGGGTTGAACTTAAAAAAAAATAAAATCCCCGGGCGCACTTCCGGACAACTCCGTGCTGACAACCGCGATGCCCAGTGGGGACTCTCTCTATGCCACTTCCACGGAGATCCACCGGCCCCCGAGCGGCCCGGCCCACGCCAGCAGCCCAGGGGCGTCCCAGCCCCCTCCGCGCACGCTCCGCACCGCGGCGGAGCAGCTGCCTGAACCTGCGATCCCAGCTGCTGGTCCACACGACGCCCGGCTGGACTCCGGAGCGCTCTCGCGAGAACCTAGCGGTTCCTCTCGTCTGCTGATGCGTGAGTTCCGGGTTGGTCCGGGAGGAGTCAGAGTCACTTCCGGTCTCCATCTAGGGAGTGGCCGCGTTGGCTTGAACGGAGCGCCATCTTGGGAGAGGCTAAGCTAGAGGAGCTGCTCAGCTCCAGTGACTCAGGAGTGTGAGATCTGAGGATCAAGGTTCAAGGCCAGCCCTTCACAAAAGACCTTGGGACACTGGAAAACGGGAAGTGGGGCTGTGGCTGGAGGGGTAGGCCTTGAGATGAAGAGCTCAGAGACCACGCCCAGACCCAGAGCTCAAGGCCCACGACCAACAACAACAACAAGCAAAGTTTCTCACCTCCAAGAACCGACTTCTTCAAGCCTAGGAATCCGTGCTCCAATTCTGAGAGCTGTTTATTCATTGTCTTGGAGAGCCTGTGCAATGTCATTCGGAGTCTTGGAGACATGCCTAGGGGATGTGTGTCCCACCTGGCAAAAAGAAAAAAAAGAAAAAGAAACCAAATCTGAAAAGAGAAAAAGATCCGGTGCTTGTGGTTCTTGCCTGTAATCTTTGTGAAATGACAGCTGAGGATCCACGTTTGAAGCCAACCTGAACAAGAAAGGTTGTGAGAGGATTTGCTCCAATCAGCCACCAACAAGCCAGAAGTGCAGCTGTGGCGCAAATGGTAGGACGCTAGCTTGAGTCCAAAGGCACAGAGTTCAAGCCACAGGACCTGCACCAAAAAGGAAAGAGAAAGAAAATCACCACTGCTAAGTGACATCAGCTGGAAGTTTGCATATGCCCAATACCATGTTCATCTTGGACATTAATAGTATTTTTGTAGATGTGAGTCTCATGCACCTATCACAGAGGGTGAAGAGAAGTTAATGTACTTAAAGGATACAGACTAGTACGAGGCATAGAGAAAACACTAAGAGTGTAATCATTGTCTTTATTGTTTATGTAATTATTCTAGGTACGACTGGGTTTTGCTTACTTTTAAAAATTTTGTTTTTTGTTTGTGTGTGCTGGTACTGGAGGCGT
The DNA here is from genome assembly GCF_031878675.1 of Megascapheus bottae. NCBI lineage: Eukaryota > Metazoa > Chordata > Mammalia > Rodentia > Geomyidae > Megascapheus > Megascapheus bottae. Next base: position 6,864,373 of record NC_143539.1, read on the forward strand.
GGCTCAAATGGTAGAGGCCCAGTAATGGTGCGCTACACACACACACACATGGGCGGGCATATATGTGATTTGAGGGATTCCGGAGAAAGCTTCTAGGTTAGAGATCCTGAAAGGGGACTCTGGGAATAGTATTCTGGTGTTTGTGTGAGAAAGTCCAAAATGATTAGGCCCTGAGGATGTAGAAATTCTGGGGGGGGGGGGGGTGAATTGACTTGGGCCGGGAGTTTTGACCTAGTGGTAGAGTGCTTGCCTAGCAAGCTCAAAGACCCAGGTTTGATTCCTTGGTACCACGGGCATAGAAAACAGCCAGAAGTGGTGCTGAGGCTCAAGTGTTAGAGCTCTAGCCTTGAGAAAGTCCAAGGACAGTGCTCAGGCCCTGAGTTCAAGGCCCAGGACTGGCAAAAAAAAAAAAATGACTTGGAGAAGGTCCCCGGGAGGCTGTTGCAATATAAGGCTCTGGCATAGGTGTCCTGGGAAATAAGGATTCTAGCCGGGGAGGGGAAGAAGTTGGGGGACTGCTGGGTTAGTGAGTCCTAAAGAAAGAATGAACTAGGGAAAGACTCTCCTGTGTGGCAGGAGAGTCAAGGGCCTAGGACAGGAGGGCTCTAAAGTGGCAGGTTAAGTAAGGTGGCCTGAGAGCACGATTCTGGGAGGGGAGGATTCTGATAAGACCGAAAGGAAGAAAAGTCGTATACAGAGTCTAAGGAGGGGCGGGGGGCGATGTGATGAGCAACAGATTGTAAAAGTGCTCTGGAAAGAAATGGATTCTGGGGGTAGGGGGCAGCTTTCTGAGCATCCAGCTTTGTCTCTTGCATTAGACTGGGAAGGGGAGAACTGGCGGGGGGGGGGGGTGGGGGGGGTGGGAGGATTCTGGAGACACAGAGGAAAAGGAGATGTATCCAAGGGGCAGGCCTGCCCGGAGGGCGCGGGTAGAAATCCGTGACAATGCCTGGGGCCAGACGCTAGGGCCTCTTCCGAGCGCAGGCCCCGCCCTCTCTGCGGCCTAGCCACGCCCCCTCAGCGACCTAACCCCGCCCTCTCTGCGGCCTAGACACGCCCCCTCAGCGGCCTAGGGCGTTCCCGCCACCCCCCAGAGGCCCCGCCCCAGCCGTAAAGCGCCGTCCTCGCGTCGCAACGCACGGGGCGCTCCACGCGCCTGCTCAGACCTGGAAAAAAAAAAAAGCCGTCGGGTTGGCCTCGCTCTTTCCTTTTCCGGTTTCGGCGCCGCGCGGTGTGGAGCTCGCGGTGTGGAGCTCGCGTCTGTCTTCGGAGCCATGCCGTCCAAGGGCCCGCTGCAGTCCGTTCAGGTCTTCGGACGCAAGGTGAGCCCTCGGCGCGTCTCGGGGAGCGCCCCGGCGTTTGGGGAGGGTGGGATCGGCGTAGAGCCTGGGCCTAAACGTGCCCCCCTTCTTTATCCCCTCTTCCCTCCCTCCCGGCCCCCGCCCCGTCCCTCCCGCTTCCCACAGAAAACCGCCACCGCCGTGGCCCACTGCAAGCGCGGGAATGGGCTCATCAAAGTGAACGGGCGACCCCTGGAGATGATCGAGCCGCGCACGCTGCAGTACAAGGTGCGGATCCGGAGAGGCTTTGACCCAGTCGGAGGGCACGCCGCGTCGAAAGCGGGGTCCTCGGGGCAAAAAAAGGGAAAGAGGGGGGGCTCGGGTGCGGACGATGTCACGAGCCGGGCTGGGAAAGTGCCCGGCGCTGGTGACTCACCTGTAATCGCACGTGCTGAGCCCGAGCCCTGGAGGATGCAGCTCGGAAGCCAACCCGAGCGGGACCCCTTCGGTCCCAGTTAAGCATCCCGAGCAGCAAGTGGAGCTGTGGCTCAAGTGGTAGACCATTAGCCTCGAGCAGAAAAAGCTGAAGAGATTGGGGTTTGGCCTAGGGGTAGAAGTGCCTGCCTAGCATGCAGAAATGGTGCTGCGGCTCAAGTGGTAGAGCTCTAGCTTTGGGAAAGCCAAGTGTTCAAGCCTGAGTGGCAAAAAAAAGAAAAAGCTTACAGACAATGACCAGGCCTTTAGTTGTAGAACTAAACCGAGGGACCTAAGGCCTGGGAAATGGCAAAATCTATGCAGCTTGGTCTGTGTTTTCATTTTGCACTCCGCGCCAGCCCCACTGCTTCCCCTCCTCCCCAAGGTCTGAGCAAGCATTCGATTATTTGATCCATACGCTGTACTTTTTTTTTCTTTTTTATTGTATTGGAGGAGTGTATAGAGTGGTAACAGTTACATTTCTCAGGTAGTAGGAGCATTACTTCTGGGACCTTGATACCCCTTCTTATGGTTTTGTCCCCCCTCACAGAAGAATTTTTCTTGATTCTGTTTCTCACATAGAATCTCATCTCTTTTTGCTCATATTTGCCTGGACTTCAGCCCTCCTGTTTAAGATTCTGGAATGTCTGGGATGATCGGTGTGCAACACCTTATTCAGCTTTTTTTTATTTGGTTGAGGATTTCCTGGTGTTTTTGCCAGGACAGCCTTCAAAACGTATAATCCCATGTAGCTGGTAGTAACAGGTGTGAGCTAGGTGCCTTAATTTTTTTTTTTTTTAAAGAGCATGTATTCCTGAGGGTAAAGGATGGGTTTTATTGCTGATGAATCTCAGCTGTCCTGTAGATCGTGAGGCTTGAACTCAGGGCACTTTCTTTAAGCCACAGCACCACTTCCAGTTTTATAGTGGTTAATTAGAGATAATTCTCCAGACTTTGCTGTCTGGACTGGCTCCCAACCACTGTCCATCCTCACATTTCAGTGTGGAATAGCTAGGGTTACAAGTGTGAGCCACTGTCTCCTGCCTTTCTCAAGGATCTTAATAGGATTTGGGCAGAGTCTTTGCCTGTGCTCTTTAAAATAATTTTTTTAGAGCAATCCTGGGGCTTGAATACATGGCCTGAGCTCTGTTCCTGAGCCTCTGTGTTCAAGGCTAGCACTCTACCACCTGAGCCCCTGCCCCACTTCTGGCTTTAACTCAATAGTTCCTTGGAGGTGGTAGTCTCATTACTTTTTAAAAGGAACATGGGCTGGGAATGTGGCCTAGAGCTACAGTGCTTGCGTGCATGCATGAAATCCTGGGTTCCATTCCTTGGTACCACATACACAGAAAAAGCCAGAAGTGGTGCGGTGGCTAAAGTGGTAGAGCATTAGCCTTGAGCAAAAAAAGTTCAGGGACAACACCCAGCCCCTGAGTTGAAGTCCCAGGACTGGCAAAACCAAACAGAATATGAAAGTCCTTTGTTAGTAGATACTGCGTAGTTGTTCCTGGGTTGAATGATTCCTAAGCGACCCAGATGGCCCCAGGCCCAAAAGCTTCCAGCACAGTGAGTCTCCAGGTATGGTGGTCTGAATGTCGAAACTAGTCCTAAGCAGTCAGGCTGGGATAGGGAGCCTAAGGAAGTTTGGAAAGGGCTGAAGTTGTGAAGATGGCACCACTGGGAGACTTTAAAAGGAAGAATAGCGGGCTGGGAATGTAGCTTAGTGGTAGAGTGCATGCCTAGCATGCCTGAAGCGTTGGGTTCAATTCCTCAGTACTACATGAAGAGAAAGCTGGAAGTGGCACTGTGGCTCAAGTGGTAGAGTGCTGACCTTGAATTCAAGCTTTTTTTAAAGTTTCACCAGGCCTCTTTCTTGTTTGGAGTTCTGAAAGGGCAGCTGAGTGTTTGCTGCTGCTGTTCTAAGAATCCTTCCTAGAGGTGGGTTTCTGAGGTTCTCAATCATTGCCTCTTCTATAGTTACTGGAGCCTGTTCTCCTTCTGGGCAAAGAGCGGTTTGCTGGTGTGGACATCCGTGTCCGTGTGAAGGGTGGTGGTCACGTGGCTCAGATTTATGGTGAGTTCCAGGCGAGGGGTGGGACAGGGTGGGCACGGTGGCAGTGAGGTGGTCCCTCCCTCCCAGTTCCAATAATAATCCTCTGTGTGTCTTCCTCAGCTATCCGGCAGTCCATCTCCAAAGCGCTGGTGGCCTATTACCAGAAGTGTGAGTTAGGAGTCCTTCCCTTCCCGGTGGGTGATGGGAGGGGGAAGAGGTCTTCTGGGGTTACCTGTATCTTTGCCTTTCTCGTTTCTAGACGTGGATGAGGCTTCCAAAAAGGAGATCAAAGACATCCTCATCCAGTACGACCGCACTCTGTTGGTGGCTGATCCCCGGCGCTGCGAGTCCAAAAAGTTTGGAGGCCCTGGTGCCCGTGCCCGCTACCAGAAATCCTACCGATAGGCCTGTCGTGGGGTCCAGATTGGCACTCCCCTTTGTAATAAAGATTGTGGGATTTTAAGGTTCCAAGGACTGTGCTGTGCTTTTTCTTTAGTGGATGGAACATCAGAAGCTGTTGCTGGGCTTGTGGCCAGATTTTATTTGATCTGATTTTTTTCTTCACCCGTGGGTGTGGGGTATAGGGGTAGAGCTGAGGAGGGAGTGGTTCTGCTTTGTCCTGGAGCCTAGGCTTCTACTCTACACTGGTGTCCTCCCTTCCCTGTGGCTTTGTTTGGCTTTCTTGCCCTGCTCAGAGAACCCCTTCTGTATATAGACATTTTTACTACTGAGCTGTATCCCAGCCCCACCAGCAGGTTTGCCCGTCAAAGCTGGTGGCCAATATGCTTTATCCATGCAAGTTCAGCCTGGAGTTCCACGTCCACTGCCATTTTAGTAGCTGCAAGAGTAGAGGAAACCTGGAAGGTCAACAGAAAAGGCAAGGAAGACTTCTTGGACTGTCACCTCAGCAGATAAGGGCCATGCCTAAATGGAAGTAGCCTAAATGGGGCTTGATTTTATTTTTGACCAGCCCTGGGGTTTGTCTTGCTTTTTATTGAATGCTAGTGCTCTACCACTGGAGCCACAGCACCACATCTTCAGATCTTAGCTTCCTGAGTAGCTAGGATGACAGACAGAAACCACCAACACTTGGCTTTCTTTTTTTGGCCCAGTCCTGGTGCTAAAACTTGGCCAGAAGCACTGTCCATAGGCCTTCTCAAGGCTAGTGCCCTACCACACGGCACCACTTCTGGCTTTTTCTGTGTGTGGTACTGAGGAATCAAACCCAGGTCTTCATGAATTCTAGGCAAGCACTCTACCCTTAGGCCACATTCCCAGCCCCAAGACCTGGGGTGTCTAGATTAGGTTCCCATGTGTGGTATGACACATTTCTCTTGGAGGTTTATTTTCATGTCTAATGGTATAAGCCAGTTTCCAGGTTGGATGTGTGGCTGTCTTGAATCCCTGAATTTGAACCCCCATTCCTCTACCTGTTCCCCCAAAAGCCAGCATCAATGAAACTTGGTAGTATAAGCTGAAATCCCAAAACTGGGGAGGTTGAGGCAGTTTTCAACCAGATTGATCCTGTCTTTTATTCTTGTGTGTGCCCTAAGCTACTAGTTTCCTTTTGAAGTACAAGAGTAACAGGAAGTAGTTTGCTATGGGTATATGAGCAGGCTGCTATTCATACCAAATTAGGTGGCCCTGTGTGGTCCCCTAAGAACCTTTCCCCTTCTTTGGGAGAAAGATATGAGAACCCACTCTTTGCTTACCAATTTTTTTTTTGTGTGTGTGTGTGTGTGGGTCATGGGCAATGAGTCTTGGGTCCTTTTGTACTGGGGCTGGCTTTGAACCTTGATCCTCAGATCTCAGCCTCCTGAGTAAATTACAGGTGAGCCTTGGCGCCCAGTTTCACCTATAGTCTTAAACATCTCTACCAAGCTAGGTACTGATCTGGGGTCCCCTGTGGTGGCCACTGCTTAGGAGTTCTGGGGAGCACAGGTAATGTCTAGTACCAATTTTCCAAGCCAATTGCAGACAAAGCCAAGAGTGGTCCAGGGCTTCCATGATGAGTGGCCCCATATCGGCATGACTCAGGGCAGCCCCTCCCCCAGCCCCATGCTGTCCACCCATGGCTGACCTGAACCTGGGCAACGGAGTGAGGTGGATGTGAGCTCAAAGCACCAAGTAGCTGCCAGGCCAGCAATGCCAGGCATCCTTCATTGCCAACCTCGGTGACTGCATTGTGCAGCCAACAAGCTGTGAGCTTCAGGGGAAGGAGGGAAGGAGACCAGGGGATTCTCTACCTCAGCCTTCCCAGTAGCTGGGACATCCCAGGCCATACTTGGGTACATTTTTTGAGATCTGGAACCAGGCCATGAAATGGAGGCAGGAGAATCCATTAGAGGAGCTGGGGCAGGCCAGGGTCCGATAGTTTTTCCTAGAGGTCCAGAGACCCTCTAACAGGCTCCTGGCTGCCTCCCAAAGGTACAGCTGGGACACATCTGCAAAGGCCCATCCATACCTCCCCCTCCTTCCCGGCCATGGAGCAGACAGTCCCTTCTCCCTCCCTTCCTCCACAAATGCCAGGAATTCTGGCTTCAAGAGCCCAGGCCAGGAACTTTTCCTTCAGCGGGACATCTACAGCTGGGGGTGGGTGGAAACAGGAAGAAGAGGAGGCCTTAGTTACAGCCTGACCTTAGGAACTCACAACTCCTTCTTCAGCCATATAGTTTGGGGTCTCCTCCAGCCCCCACATGCCTCTCCACAATCCTGCCTACAGGATCCTGGTGCACAGTAACAATAGACACCAGTAGCTGTTTCTGGAGCCCCAGCCTTTGTGCTGGCGGGCTGCCCCACTTTAGGGAACTTCCGGAATCTTCTTCCTCTTGTACCCCTCGGAGCAAGAACCCTTGGCACTGGAGAGGTCCTCTAAGATTTATCTCGGCGCAGTCTCTTGATGTCTGTACCTCAATTTCCTCTGGTAACTAAAAAACACCCTCAGGAGGAGGCCAGGAGCCAGGGGAGTGGGGGTGGGGAATTCTGAGCATCACAAAAAGGAAATAAAAATTCCCTTCTTCCTTTTAGGAAAAGGAAGGGGGTGAAGACCATAAAAAAAAACGAAGGAGCTCATAGAATACAGGTAGCATTCAGTTAGGCTCAGTTCTTTTGTGATAAGCCAGTTGCTGCAGTCGAAATTCCTAGACCCTGGCCTTGCACGTTTACCGGGGTGGGGTGAGAGTGGCAACAGATGGGGGGAGCACTGTGATTTCGACAATGCCTTTGGTGAGTCAGATATTCAGGCCCACTTTGGGCAGTGGTTGACACACCCACTGCATGCCAGCATCATTCCTACAGGCCGACAATGTCATTTTACAGGCAAGAAAAAAAACCCCCAGAGCATAATCACCCACCAAATAGAAAGGACGGACTGGAATGCACAGCCAGGCCACCCGGGTGGGGGGGTGGGGGCAGCAGGCACAGAATTCCAGGGCAAGTTCCACAAGCTTCCAACATACTGCTTAAATCATGTCCCAGAGTGGGCATGCCACTGGTGGGAGGAACTGTAAGATTCTCACATAGAAGCCTTTTGTGTGTCTGGACTCACTTGTTTTGTAGGGTGGGGGAGTATGTTGAGGAATTATAGAAAGGTCCCAGACAAGTGGGTGGGGCCAAGGATTGGAAAATTTCTTGAGCAGGAGGAAGGAGGGGAGGGATTGCTAAGGGAAACCAGACAGATTTGAGACAGACTCTCCCTCACATCCCCCGGCCCCTGAGATCCAAACCTAGGCTGTTGTTTTGGTGCCAGTCCTGGGCCTTGAACTCAAGGTCTGTGCACTCTCCCTGAACCTTTTTGCTTCTACCACTTTGAGCCACAGTTCCACTTTCAATGTTTAGATAGTTAATTGGAGAAGTCACAGACTTTGATCCTGCCTGGCTGGCTTTGAACTGAAATCCTAAGATCTCAGCCTCCTGAGTAGCTAGGATAACAGGCAAGAGCCACTGGAGCCTGGCTTGCCTCGATGGTTAATATGAGATTGTCTCTTGAAATAGAAGTGTGGCTCAAGTGGTAGAGCACAAACACTCAGGGACAGCACCCAGGCTTTGAGTTCAAGCCCCAATACCAGCAAACACATAAAGGCCACATGGGTGAGATGAATGGATGAATGGTGACAGCAGACATGAACTGGACAAACTGCTAAAGGAGTGAATCTCAAGAGGTTTGCTTGGGTCTACTCGTCATGGCTGATCTCCAAGTCCAGATCAACACAAGTGGCTCCCCGAGTGGCTGAGACTATAGGTGCCCCTCACCATAACCAGCTTGAGCAAGGCTGCTCCAATTGGGACTTTCCTGGATGCCTATGATTGAAAACCATACACCAAACTCTAGGGGACCTGATCTCCAATTTGTCCCCCCAAAGCCTGACGTTCTCCACACTTGCAGGCGCACTGCCCCGTGACAGCAGCCCTTTCCTCACTCATCGCACCACCTCCCTCCGCTTCCAGCAGGGGGACAAACGTGTATCATTTCATCATAGGAATTAATTAGCAAAAGAATGGTGACATTTCCTTCTCCATCCCTTTGAATGGAGGCCGGAAGAGGAAGCACGCAAGTCCCGAGGGATCTGGAAGTCCCAGACACATTCTAGAGTCGTCTGTGGAGTCCGTCGGGCACAGGCAGTATTCCGGTTGATCGTGCTGGCTGTTTTGGGAAACTGAACATTCTGGCTCACAGGTGGGGAAGGCACATCAGGAGCCTCCCCCTGGGCTCTGAGAAGGCCCCCAAGGTCCTGGGTAGGGGGTCAAAAGGGCAGGGTGATTCAACCTCACCTGGGCCTTGGCTGGTCGGAGCCGCCCTCCACCCCCTACGTGAATGCTGACGGTGGTCGCATAACTCAGCCGCCTTGCTGGAGGAGGTGGAGGTTGGGGCTGGGGGGGCGGTGATGGTGCCCGGGATGTGGGAGCAGAAGAGGACCAGGAACCCCGAGAAGTTAGGGGGGCCTCGCCTCCAGGTCCCTGCCGCCGAGCTAAGCTCTGGCTGATGTATGAGGCCGCCAAATATCGGGAAAGGGCGGCGGCATTGGGGCCCAGGAGCTGACGGGTGGGTGGCGGGGGGCTACAGGGCGGAGTGGAGTCTGCAGGCACTGATTTTGTCATAGGAGAGGCCAAGGGGCCTCCAGGTTTGGAGAAAACCACTGGGGCCTGGAGTGGGGTGGAGTGGAGATGATCGGGAGAATTTTCTTGCTCAGGTAAAGACATGGCGGTTGGACTCGGGTTATCTGGGCAGTTCTGTTGATCCAACAAAGGGGTAGTAGGTTGGGGGGCCTGTGTGTCTGTGAGGCTGTGCCCTGGAAGCAGAGGGGTGGCAGCTGTAGCCCAGGTGTCTTGTTTGGGCAAAGATGGGGAGTCTTGAACCCCCATATCCTTAAGGCCTTGTGGCTGGTGTATCAAGGTGGTGCCTGGATCCTGGTCCTCTGAGAGATCCTGGGAGCCAAAGGGAGACACGCTGGCTGGGGTGGGAGAGCTCAGGTGGCCGCCTCCATGGGCAGGCAGAAGTGAGGCATCTGGACAACAAATCTCTGGCAGGTCCTGTGACGATGGCAGGAGGGTGGCTGCTGGGATCTCAGGGTCCATGTTGTTCCCAGGCGTTGGCACAGGGCTGCTGGCTGGGTCAGAAACAGAGGCCGGGCCTTGCTCTTCCTGGCATTCTCTCTGCTCGGTTCCTGGGGTGCTGGTTGGGCTCTGGCTCTCGGGTGGGTCTTCTTGCTTGGGCAAGGAGGTGGAAGCTAGAACAGTGACATCCGAATTGCTTCTCAGCAGAGAAACTTGGCTTCCCAACTGGCTCTGATCGGACCAAGTTGGAACAGCTGGGAACTGGACATCTGGAAGGCCTTCCTGCTTGCAGGGCAAAGGTGATGGCACTGGAGCCTCGTTCCAGAAGTCTCCTTGTTCTGGCAGAAAGGGAGGGGGCTGAATATGGCTGCCTAGATGGTCGTGCTCGGATACACCTGAGACATCTAGATTCTGGCCACTCAGGTGGGCTCTCTTAGACAAAGGAGTGGCCATTTGAACCACAGCAGCAGGGCCCAAGGGGACAGATTCTTGTGAACAGGTCATAGGGAAGGCCATCTCACACACCAGTACATGTCCAAAGGCAGGAGGAGAGCCTGTGTGCAAAGCAAACAAGATTAGTGCCGAAAGCTGGGCACAGTGGCTCACGCCTGTAATCCTACTTACTCAGGAGGCTGAGATCTGAGGATTGCGGTTCTAAGCCAGCCCGGGCACTAAAGTCCATGAGACTCTTATCTCCAATTAACCACCAGAAAATGAGAAGTGGGGCGATCTGGCTCAAGGGGTAGCGTGGCAGCCTTGAACTGAAGAGCTCAGGGACAGTGCCCAGGCCCAGGGGTAAGATGGTAGCCTTGAGCTGAAGAGGTCAGGGGCAATGCTCAGGAGGCTCAGGCCGGGATCAAGCGTCATGACCCACCAGGGAAAAAAAAAAAAAAGGATCAGAGTCTGAAATAAAACTAGACTCATAAAGTCCAAGGACAGTGCTCAGGCCCTGAGTTCAAGTTCCATGACTGGCCAAAAAAAAAAAAAAAAAAAAAAGAAAAAGAAGGGACTGGGAGTTTGGCCTAGTGATAGAGTGCTTGCCTAGCATGCATGAAGACCCAGGTTCAATTCCTCAGTACCACATACATAGAAAAAAGCCGGAAGTGGTGCTGAGGCTCAAGTGGTAGAGCTCTAGCCTTGAGAAAATCCAAGGACAGTGCTCAGACCCTGAGTTCAAGCAAAAAAGAAAACCCAGACTCAAAAGCATGAAATGCTACTGTAAAGCAACTGAAAACAAAAAGGGCTGGGGATTGGGGGTGGGGGGAGCACTTAAGGGTTAAAGCATCTGCCTAGCAAGCTCAAGGCTCTGAATTCAAATCCAGCAATTAAGGGGTGAGTAGTTCTTCAGACCTCTGACCTTACCTGGCTCAGCCTCCTCCTGGGGCAGACACGGGGCTGGCTGGGGTTGGGCCAGGACCCGGGGTCGGCGGCGGGGGGCATTGATGGATGCCTGCGTCTCAGCCCTTTGCATCTGCTGGATGCGTTCGCTATAAAGCCGGGCCAGTTCTCGAACCCGCGACGCTGCCCGCTCTGAATGTGGGGCTCCTGCTTTTCCACTGCCTCCACCAAGATCAGAGTCTTCCAGGATCAGCAGAGGCTCGGGGAAGCCGGGTCGGGCCAGGCGACCCTGCTCTAGGGCCTGCCAGGCGCTTCGGATTTCTGAGCAGGAGCGGAATTCCTGCCCATCTGCCAATCCCTGAGCTTGAGTGACATCTTGGGGCTGGAAAGTTTGGGCTGATAATCTGTCTTCTTCCTGCCCTGCCTTGCTTCCTAAAGTGGGGTCCCCCAGTTTTCCAGGATCACTGGCACAAAAGAGCTCTGGTCCTGCGAGCCAGGAGTCACAGGGGGCAGAGGCAGGGCTGGGGGCATCCAGGCCACTAGGCATGGCTGGAAGGCCGGGCACTTGAGGAATGTCACAGAGGCTGGGGACATCTGGAATCTTGGGAAAGTTGCCAATGTCCGGCATTTCAGCTGTGTGGGAGCTTTCTAGTTCCTCTAGGACGTGGAGTGGAGAAGGCTCTCTTTCATCCATCTCCAGTTCTTCTTCCTCTTCTTCCTCCTCTTCCTCTTCCTCCTCCATTTCCTCTTCTGAAGACTCCCTGCCTGGCAGGGATGTGAGGGCTTTGCTGTCACCTGGCACTTTGGGGCTATCTCCAGGAAACTTGGCAATGTCGTGGGTGGCTGGCTGTAGTGGACATGAGAAAGATGCCACAAGTTATCTGGATCCCGGAACTGGTGGCTCAAGTGATGGAGGACCAACTAGCCTTGAGTGAAAAAACTACCAGGCAGCAATCAGGCCCGAGTTCAAGTCCCAGGACTGACACATGTATGCATGTGTGTGCACACACACGTGTGTACATACATACGTGCATGCCTGCTCACACAAAAGCTGGGTTGACAAACTCAGTCCCTGGTCCCTGCTTGTCTGAGTTCAAAGCCCTAGTGACACAATGATAGGGGCCCGGCTTACCCCTGGATCCCGAAGGCCTCGCTGGCTTAGCAGTTCCAAGATCTCCTCAGTAATGGAGGTCCCTGAGGGGCCCAGGGACGGGGGCCCAGTGTCCTCTGGGTCTTCCCGGGGGCCAGAAGCTGGAACTGAGGGCTGCGGCTCTGAGGAGGGGTAAAGTTCCTCTTCACTGCCACCATGCTGTGAAAAGAGGAGACGGTGAAATCCAGAAGCCCCCATACCCCTTTCCTCCCTCCCTTTTCTCCCAGTACTGGGACTTGAACTCAGGGCATTCTACCACTTGAGCTACACAGTTCCACCTCTGGCTTTCTGTTGGTTAACCAGAGTCTAAGAGTCTCACAGACTTTTCTTGCCCAGGCTGTGACTCTTAAATCTCAGCCTCCTGAATAGGGAAGATTGCACTAGGAGATACTTTGGCACCGAGCCCACCAGCCTTCAAAACAATCTATTGTTTTTTGAAGTAGTAGAGATGAGACGCACAGTGGTGTTTCCTAAGCAAGCCCTCTCTACCACATAAGCCATGTTCCTCGTCTTTTAGCTTTTAGGGCCTGGATACTGTCCCTGAGCTCTGCCTGCTCAAAGCTAATGATCTACCACTTTGAAACACAGTTCCAGTTTCATAGAGACTTTTCATGCCCAGGCTGGTTTTGAACTGTGACTCTCAGGTCTCAGCCTCTTGAATAGCTAGCATTACAGGTGTGAGCCACCTAGTACCCTGCTACAGCTGTTTTTTTGGTCAGTCCTGGGCTTGAACTCAGAGCCTGAGCACTGTCCTTGGGCTTTCTCAAGGCTAGTGCTCTACCACTTGAGCCACAGTACCACTTTCAGCCTTTTCTGTGTATATGGTACTGAGGAATGGAATCCGGGCCTGCATGCATGTAAGGCAAGCACTCTACACTAGGCCAAACTCCCAGCCCCTTTTTTCTTTGTTGGTTGTTTGATTGGAACACCACTTCTAGTTTTCTGATGGTTAACTGGAAATAAAAGTCTCACGGACTTTAATGTCCAGGCTGGCTTTGAACCATGATCCTCCCATCTCAGCCTTCTGAGTAGCTAGGATTACAGGTGCGAGCCACTGTGCCTGGCTAGAGCTTTTTTATGATAAGAGCTCTACTACATTTGTCCAGGATAACTGGAAAGCATGATCCTACCATCACTGCCTCCCAAGTACTAGGGATTACAGGTGTATGTCACTGAGCTCAGCTTCATTCCCTTTCTTCTGTCAGCTCCCAACAATCCGTCCTGAGTTCCTTTTTCCTTCAGCCCCTGGAGTCTGGGGTCCCCAAAACTTTGTCTCAAGAGTATTTCTTGCCGGGTGTGGTGGCTCACGTCTGTAATCCTAGCTACTCAGCAGGCTGAGATTTAAGGATCTGGGTTCAAAGCCAGCCCAGGCACTAAAGAACCTGAAACTCTTATCTCCAATTAATCACCATGAAACGAAGAAGGGAGGCTGTGGCTCAAGGGTTAAGGTGGTAGCCTTGAGCTGAAGAGCTCAGGGACAGTACCAAGGCCCAGAGTTCAAGCCCCACGACCCACCCTCACCCCCCACCACATACACACACACACACACACAAAAGTATTTCTTACCTTGAATCTAGGCTTAGCTGGGATGGAGAGAGGAAGAAAAGAAAAGATTTAGGGTAAGAGTAAACCTTATCCCTTGCAACCAAGAGGAGGAAGCCCTCCCCACATCCCACCTCACCCATTCATTGCAGCAGCATTCCCCTGGGGGAAGAGACAGACAGACAGACAGACAAACATGGACCCATCACTGACCGTCCTGTGGGAACACAGCATAAGGGTCTTTTGGTGGCTCTAGAGGGGAGGACAGCAGTGTGAGGAGCCAGATGGCACTGGAACCCTGGGGTACCTCTAGGGGTTACCCCTGATGTTACTCACCCAATTGTCTGTAGCTACGACGACTGGCGGAGAGCCCGGGAGACGGAGCTGGAAGAATCAGGCAGAACAAGCATAAGGTACATACCAGGAATAATGAACACCCAGCCTCCATCTTTTTTTTTTTTTTTAACCTGTGTTCCTTCGGCCAGGGGTGAAACTTCGAGCATCTCGAGGCCGGGGAGAACCTAGAGGGGGTGTGGGGGGCTCCAGGATAGGCTTGCTTTTTGGAGCACCTGCAGGGAAAAGTTTGGGAAAGCTAGCTGGCACAGACTTCTTGGTCTACAGAAACAAACAGTGGCCTGTGCCCCCATCCCCAGGCCCCAACTCACAGTGAAGGCTGTTTTCCAAAAGAACTTGCTTCGCCTGAAAGAGACCAGGATGTGGGGTTTGGGGGGGTGGTTAAGGGCCTGTGTTCAAGATGGCTGTTGACTATGTATCCTGAACACAGTGCTAAGGGATAAATGTCATCATCCCTCCAACATGAGAATATTAAGGCCAAAGGAAGGGAAGTGAGAGAATGAGATGTGGCTCAAGGGTGAGAGAACCTGCTTTCCATGGGTGAAGTCCTGGGTTCAAGTCCCAGTACCTCCAAGATCCCAAAGTTAGAAACAGGACAGAGCTGGGACTTAAATCCAGAAAGTACCAGTAGCAGGTGGCTCACCAATGCCGTCCCAGATTGAGGTTCAAAGCCAGTGCAGACAGTAAAGTCCCTAAGACTCATCTTCTACATCCAATAAGCCACCAACAAATTGAATGTAGCTCAAGTGCTAGAACAAGTCTTTTTTTTTTTTTTTTGGGTGGGGGGGAGGGCCGGTTGTGGGGCTTGAACTCTGAGCCTATGCACAGTCTCTGAGCTCTTCAGCTCAAGGCAAGCGCTCTACCACTTTGAGCCACAGTGCCACTTCCAGCTTTTTGGTAGTCTCACAGAATTTTGTGCCCTGCTGGCTTTGAACAGCGATTCCCAGATCTCAGGTCTCCTGAGTAGCTAGGATGACAGGCGTGAGCCACTGCACCCGGCTTAGAGCAACAGTCTTGAGGAAATGAAAAGGAAAAGAAAAAAAAAGCTCAGAGGCTGGAAATGTGGCTTGGTGGTAGAATGTTTGCCTAGCACGCATGAAGCCCTGGGTTCGATTCTTTAGTACCACATAAACAGAAAAGGCCACAAGTGATGCTGTGGCTTAAATGGTAGAACACTAGCCCTGAGCACAATTCCCAGGACTGGCACAAAAGGAGCATCATTTTATTTATTTGTTTGGTGAGAGTCCTGGGACTTGAGCTCAGGCCTGGGCAGTGTTCCAGAACTTATTTTTGTTCAAGAATAGTGCTCTGCCACTTGAGCCACATTACCACTTTGCCATTTTCTGATTTTCTTTCTTTCTTTTTTGCCTAATCCTGGGCCTCAAACTCAGGGCCTGACCACTGTCCTTGGGCTTTCTCAAGGCTAGAGCTCTGCCACCTGAGCCACAGCGCCACTTCTGGCTTTTTTCTATGTATATGGTACCGAGAAATCGGAGCTGGGTCTTTGTGCATGCTAGGCAAGCACTCCGCCACTAGGCCAAACTCCTGGCCCGATTTTTTTTTTTTTTTGGGGGGGGGGGGAGACAAAAGAGTCTCATGAACTTTCTGGCCCGGATTGCCTTTGAACTGTAATCCTAAGATCTCCGTCTCCTGACTAGCTAGGATGACAGGCGTGAGCCACTGTGGCTGGCTACAACCCCCTCTGCACTCAAAAGGGTCCCCAGTATGGCAGGGGCTGTACCTTAGCTGGGATGGAGGCAGGGTGGTTCTCAAAAAAGAGGCGCTGGAGGCAGTGAATCCAGAGGCGCTTCTCTTCTTGGTTCTTGGCCTGGAGGAGCAGTTAAAGAACTAGGAAGCAGGTTGGGGTGAGGGCGGGGCCCCAGCCAACCACGCCCACCCTGCACTCACCTGAAGCAGGTGCCTGTGTTTGGGAATGGTCAGATCGGACACCTTGAACCCCAGAGGGTCTCGAGGACTTTCACTCACACTCAGGTTACAGCACTGAGAGGACAGAAAGAGCCACGCTGACAACTTCACAGGTCCCAAGAGAGCTGCGGAGCTGGCGCAGCAGCCTGGTCTCCTCTGCACCCCTTCTTTCTCCACTCCCACAAACACCTCCCTTGGGGACAAATCCGGATTATTCCTGACAGTCCTCATCTCACAGCGGGTACCGCAGCCTCCTGCTGGTCTCACTTTATTTATTTGGTTGACTATTTTCCCAGAAAAAGAACTCCTGCCCGTGCATACACGCTAGACAAGCGTCTTATCCCTGAGCTACACCCCAAGCCCTGGCCTGGCTTGTACCACATCTCTTTTTTCTCAGTCACAAAGCTTGATCTCGGGTCGGGAGTTTGGCCTAGGTGTAGAGTGCTTGTCTAGCATGCACGAAGACCCGGGTTCGATTCCTTGGTACCACATACATAGAAAAAAGGCGGAAGTGGTGCTGAGGCTCAAGTGGTAGAGCTCTAACCTTGAGAAAGTCCAAGGACAGTGCTCAGGCCCTGAGCTCAAGCCCAGGACTGGCAAAAACAAACAAACAAACAAACAAAGCTTGATCTCAAAGCCTGGTTGCTGTCCCTGAGCTCTTCTGCTCAAGGCTGGCACTTTACCACGTTGAGTCACAACTCCACTACCAGTTTTTGGGTGGTTAACTGGAGATCAAAGTCTCAGGGACTTTTGTGCCTAGGCTGGCTTTGACCCTCAATCCTTAGACCTGGGCCACCTGAGTAGCTAAGATTATAGGCGTGAGCCACCAGCACGTGGCCCATTCACTGTTTTTGAGATCTGAACTTGGACTGTGGTCCTCCCTTCTCTGCCTCCCTAAGTAGCTGGGATTACAGATGTGAGTTACTGCACCCGGCCCTGCTTCCCATGCTGGAGGTGGCAGTAGAAAGCATTGCAGAGGTAGCCCCTGTTCCCCATCCCCATACTTACAAAGATATGACCCTTGTAGGCATATTCTGGCCCCCGACGTTTAGCAATGAGCAGCATCTTTGAGAACAAGAAGAGCAGTCTCTCCCCGCCTCTCAGCCGGGGGCCGCCCCCTCGGAAGGCTCCCTCTAATACCAGCTCCCCAAAGGCGCTGAGCTCTGGGCCAGTCCAACCACCTAGCCGCCTTTGCACTTCCTGTTGGGACCCGCGGCCCAAGCACAGACAGATCAAGACAGAGTGGTTAGTGATAGAGATATCTACTTGTCCCAGACCCCACCCCCCCTCACAAGGCTGCACCCCCTGATTCACCTGGAGGCGAGCAGCGTGCTCCTGTTTCCGCTTCATGTCGTTGATGTACCATGCCACAGCAGTCATGGACACAATCGCTTCTTCCACCATCTCCCGGCCTCCGGTGTCTGCGCCCTCTGCCCAGTGCTTACCTAGTTCCTGCCAGGCATGGACCGGGCACACAGGATGAGGAAGAAAACAAGCAGAGAGGAAAAAGGTAAAGGGAGAAGCTGAGCCAGACGTCAGTGGCTCACGCCCGTCATCCTGGCTTCTCAGGAAGCTGAATTCTGAGGATCAGGGTTCAAAGTCAGCCTGGGCAGTAAAGTCTGAGAATCTTATCTCTAATGAACCACCAGAAGGTAGAGCTGTGGCTCAAGTGGTAAGAGCACTAGCCTTGGGCACAAAATCTCAGAGATAGCACCCAGGCCCTGAGTTCAAGCTCCAGGATTGACCAAACAACAACATATCCTCTTATCTCCTATGAACCACCAAAATGCTGGAAGTGGTGCTGTGGCTCAAATGGTAGAGCTCTGGACTTGAGAAAACTCAAGGATAGTGCCCAGGCCCTGAATTTAAAGCCCCAGGATTGGCAAAAGAAAAAAAAAAAAAAAAGTCCCTGAAATCTTATCTCAAATGAACCACCAGAAAACCAGAAGTGGCGGTGTGGTTCAAAGCGGTAGACAGCTAGCCTTGAGCAAAGGCGCTCAGGGACAGCGCTCAGAACATGAGTTCAAGTCCCCCTTGCACACACACGTACACACGGGGGTCCTTGCCCCTCCCTGCCTGGCCCGGCTCTGGGGCCACACTGACCTGCAACAGGAGATGGTACTTGAGGATGCGCTGGACGGGTTTCAGAAGGAAACTCTGCAGGGGCAGTGAGTGGCGCAGCTGGGCCTGGCGCTCCCGCAGCCACAGGGCGGCTGGCGGAGACACGGACAGCTCCCGGAGCAGGGCCAGGGAGCTGCGGGCACAGCACCCGTCAGCAGAGCTGGCAACTTCCAGGAGGCAGGGCTGGGAGGGGGTGGTGAGCGGGTGGCTAGGATCGGGGGTGGCAGCGAGGGTCTGGCAGGGATGAGGGCTCAGTGTGTGGCTGGGTGGGTCAGAGGGGAGGCCCGAGTCCTGGGCACTGGCTTGGTGCCCCATCCGGGGCTCCCTGCCCCCCCCTCACCTTGGGTAGTTCATGCAGTACAAGGTGTAGATGTCAAAGTCTTCACTCTGTGGGGAGAGGCAGGGAACGAGGGGAGTCAGGAGACACCAGACCAGGTCTGAGCTTCCCATGTCCCCTGTAGTCCAGGTGGCATCTTGAAAGCCCCTCCACCCCATTCCCAGGCCCATACTCACCCTCTGCACAAAGCACTCGGCGATGCTCCCTGCGCTGCTGCTGCTCTCCAAGTCCTCCAGGAGCTCGCTGTGGGGGAGGGGACGGTTGAGGACCCCCCCACATCTTCCCCCACCTCCCACCACACGGGACACTGGAGAGAACTGTGAGTAATGGTGGCAGCCACTGGCTTTTTGGTGGCTCACTGGAAACAAAAACCTCACAGCCCTCTCTGCCAAGGCTGGCTTTGAACCATGATCCTCAGATGTGGGCCTCTTGAGTAGCTAAGTTGACAGGCCACTGGCCGCCAACTTAAAAGATTTTACCCTTTAATTACTAACCCGGGGACCAAATCCAGGGCTGCCTAGATGCTAGGCCAGTGCTTTATCACGTGAGCCGTACTCAAATTCGTCTTTTATTTTTTTTTGGGGGGGGGGGTGCCAGTCCTGGAGCTTGAACTCAGGGGCTGGGCAGTCTCTGAGCTTCTTTTTGCTCAAGGCTAGCACTCTACCACTTGATTCACTTTTGGCTTTTTCTGTTTATGTGGTACCAGGCGCTCTAGCACTAAGTCACATTCCCAGGCCCTCAAGTTCTTGTTTTTAATTTCTAGTCTTTAGGACAAGGGTTTTACTTTTTCTTTTTTGTGGGTCATGGGGCTTGAACTCAGTCTGGGTGCTGTCCCTGAGCTCTGCTGCTCAAGGCTGCTACTCTGCCTTGAGCCAAGCCCCATATCCCGTTTTCTAGAGGTTAACTGGAGATAAGAGTCTCAAGTCCCTTGGTGCCTGGGCTGGCTTTGAACCTTGATCCTTAGATCTCAGCCTCCTGAGTAGCTAGGATTACAAGCGTGGGTCACCGCGCCCAGCTCTTTTCTTTTGTTTTATTTCCGAGGTGATGTAAAGAGAGGTTAAGGTTACATTCGTCAGGCAATGACTTGCTTCAAACTCTTGCTCCTGCCGACTCTTATCTTCTGAGTGGCTGGAATTACAGGTGTGAGTCACCATCTCAGCAGTGAAGCTACCATGACCTCAAGATGCTGTCGTGACCCTAAAATCCAGTGGAGGTAGCAGGATCCTCAGTGTTGTCCCATCCTCCATGACTATGGTTTCCTAGGCAACCAGGGAGAGTCACTGACCACCACCGTGCTCCCCCGGTCATGGCCTTGAGGCTCCCGGGGCCTCCTGGATTCAGTCCCAAGGCCAGACCTGACATAAAGACTCCTCCATACTGAAGCTTGGTCCTGGTCTCAATGTGAGGGCAATCTCACCTCAATGCTGGAAGAACCTTCTTCCTGCCACACTCACCCCTGCTCTGGTCCTATGCCTCCAGCATAATCCTGGCCTGCTGTCACTTACACCCAAGCAGGACACTGTGAGGGGTCCCCGACCTCCCCCGTCCCGCCCCTGACCTGTTGAATTCGTAGATATCCTCGATATTGGCAAACAGTGTGCCCACTTGTTCCACGCTCAGACCCAGGACCCCATTGCCATCCAGCAGGGGCCCTAGGTAATCCTGTGGGGCAAATCACTAGTGTTAATGACCAGGGTCGAGGGCCTGGCCTAAAGCACCCCACTGCCTCCTCCACTCCCCATTATGCCGGTCACCTCACCTCCACGATGCTGCGCAGGTCCCTGACATAGGCGCGCTCCGTCTCCACGATCTCCCGGGCCACCCGCTCCAGTCGTGAGGGTTTGGCTGAACCTGGGGTCCCCACAGGTGACAGGTGCAGGCGGATGGGGGGCCCTGGGAGGGGCTCTGGCTTGGAGGATGGGCAGGTTGGGGTAGGCCCCGGGCCTGGGTCTCCCTCAGAGCCCACTGTGCTGAGAGAGGTGGAACTCCCAGAACCCCGGGGGGAGGCCATGGCAGGGGCTGCAGGAACGGGGAGAAGGAGATGAGGGGTTCTCCAAGCGCTATGCCCCCTCCCACTCATCCACTCAGCATTTCCTGGCGGTCCCTCCTCCCTCTGCTTTTTTTTGGGGGGGGGTCACTTGTGGGGCTTGAACTCAGAGCCTGGGCACTGTTCTTGCACTGCTTTGTGTTCAAGGCTAGTGCTTTACCCGCCTGAGCCACAGTGCCACTGCCAGCTTTTATTTGTTCTTGGTACTGAGGAATCGAACCCAGGGCTTTGTGCTTGCTAGGCAAGCGTTGTACTAAGCTACATTCTAGGGGCTTGGAGTGTAGCATAGGGGTAGAGTGGTTGACTAGCATGCATGAAGCCCTGAGTTTGATTCCTCACTACCACATACACAGAAAAAGCTAGAAGTGGTGCTGTAAATCAAGGGGCAGAGCTCTAGCCTTGAGAAAGCCCAACGACAGTGCTCAGGCCCTGAGTTCAAACCCTGAGACTGGCAAAAACAAACAGTCAAATAAGCTACATTCCCAGCCCTAAAATGTAAGATACTCTTAACTCCAAGTAACAAATAAAAAGCTAAAAACTACAAGTTAAGCCAGGTGGTGGTAGCTCACATCTGTAATTATACTCAGGAGGCTGAGATACAAGGATCATAGTTTGAAGCCAGCCCGGGCAGGAAAAGTCCATGAGGTTTTTTGTTGTTGTTCGGTCATGGAGCTTGAAATCTGGGCACTGTCCCTGAGCTCTTCAGCTCAAGGCTAGTGCTCTACCACTTGAACCACAGAGCCACTTCTAGTTTTC